>NW_022196904.1:20474524-20481551 GCF_008632895.1 Mastomys coucha
AAATTCGCATGTAAATAAAGAAAATATCTAAAATAAAAAAAAAACAAAAAAAAAAACTGTCCTGTATTGTAGGGATCAGGGAACGCAACTACAGGAAAAGCCATCCCACTTTCTGGGGTAGGCTCAGAAAACATTACTCCTTGTCTTGGAGTAGACTCCTTATAACTCCATTCCAATGTTACATATGGCTCATTCGCCAGAGGGGCAGAGGCTCCCTCCTCCTTATAGGAAGGATTTTTACTAGGAGGTCTGGAATCTGACTTGTTACTAATTTTGCACTTCTTTAATTTACATTTTAATTCTTCAATTTCCCTTTCTAAAGTCTCTCCCTCTTCCTCTAGACCCTCAGACTCAGAGTCTGAATCAGAGTATTGCAAAGATTGCTTGGAAATATCATCCTGTGCCGCAACAAAGATTCTTTCTATTTCTGCCATCTGTTCCTAGACTTTAACATTAGTCCTTAGGAGGGCTTCTTTTACAAACCTCCATAAGGAAAAAGTAGCATTAGGAGCAGCATAAGGACCACCTTTCTGCAAAGCTTTATGAATATCTCCCTTTACTTTCTCGCAATCAGGGATACTGAGCTCTCAAGAATGAATAAACCAAGGACTAGTCTTCTCTAAAGTTTTAATTAACTCTTTAGCTGTTTTTGCTTTAATACTTGTGCCCTCTTGTTTTAGCAAAGCTATCATCTGATCTTAAAGTTGCAAAGTAGAGTTCATAGTACCCATGGCGCAGTCCTTTTCCTTACAACTTTGATGAACTCACTTTCAGTTCACTATTAGCGCCAGTGACCCAATACCTTCCATCCATTTCGCGGGCCAGCTCCTCAGAACGATCCCATCTGTGCCCCTCTCTTCCCGATCTCAGTGGAACCTCCACTTGACAGCTCCCAAGTCATCGCGGAACCAAGAATCTGGTGTAGGACTGGGGGATTTAACAAACAACACAGACTCAATCACTCATCATAGAAGAATGCCAATCTTTATTCCTCTCTGCTCAATTTATACTGAGCAGCATAGGGAGATTAAAAAAAAAAAACAGGGAAGAAACCACCAATTGGGGCTGACTCGTTGCCATCTGCAAATAGGCAGAATTGCAAAAGGCAGGATATTTTTTCTCACAAAATAACATAACATCCTATCTTGAAGCAAACAGGTTCTGCAAAGAGACATCCAGGCAGAGGGTCTATATCCAACAATTTGTGTGGCTGAGCACATGAAAAGAGTGCAGATAGATGTGAATATTGTGATAGAATTCAAATTCTTACATTTCATTGGAATAATATAGGAAGCATGGTTTCAAAAATTGAATGCTTTTTTTAAAGATTTATTTATTTATTTTATATACATGAGTACACTGTTACTGTCTTCAGACACACCAGAAGAGAACATCAAATGCCATTACAGATGTTTGTGAACCATCCGGTAGTTACTGGGAATTGAACACAGGACCTCTGGAAGAGGTCAGTACTATTAACCGCTGAGCCATTGCTCCAGGCCCAGCATTGAATGCTTAAAAAAAAAAAAATTACTTTTTATTCCTTTAAGGATTATATTGTATTAAAATTTTATGTATTTAAATGCTTTTCTTCCATTTAAGTATGAGTAACACATGTACACAGTGTCCGAAGATACCAGAAGATATAGAGGGGACCTTTGGAAATGGAGTTACAGAATGTTCTGAGCCACCATGTGGGTCCTGGGAATAAAACCTGGGTCCTCCACAAGAGCAACAAGTACTCTTAACCAAAGAGTCATCTCTGGAGCCATACTGTCTAGATAGCTTAGTCTTTTTATTAGGAGAAAAACATTAGTAAGGAAAACCGGAAGGATTTCAAAGCTGTGGACGGGAAGGTCACGTGGCACGAAGGATGTGTGTGTGTGCGGAGTTTCTGATAGAAGTGGATGAAAATTTCAGTAGAAGACTAAGGTGGGCACCTCAGCCCAGATTGGACCTGTACTGTGTCTTCATATACATAGTTTCCTCCCTCCCTCCCTTTCTCTCTCCTTCCCTATATCCTTCCTTATGTCCTTCCCTCATTCCTTCCTTTTTTTCTTTCTTTTCCAGACAGAGTTTCTCTGGCTGTCCTAGAACTCACTCTGTAGACCAGGTTGGCCCCAAACTCACAGAGATCCACTTGCTTCTGCTTGCTAAGCACTGGGATTAAAGGCATGCATCACCACTGATGGGTGCACAGAGTTCTAAAAGGAGCCTCAATTTCAGGTTAGGATGGGCAATCTTCCCTGTCTATGTATGGCTTGGAAAAGGATAGAAAACCACAGCTACATTTTAGCAGATGTTTTCACAGACTAGAGGAGAATAACTCAGAATGCTGGAGAAGGAATTGTAGAAGTTTTGTGAAATAACAACCTAAACTACCAATATGGGGAAACACCAGGTGTCAGAAGGCTTCTCACTGGCAAAGACTCCTACTGGGTTCCCATTAAGACCCTTAGGGAGACTCACTGGGATACAGGACACTTCTGTAATTAGTATCCATCTTTCCCACAGGGCAGGCATGGAGCATATGGGCAAAAGACGTTTGGGTCAAACTCTCTAATCCAAGTCTATGGGCATCCTGTATCTTAGTCATACAAGCTGTGCACAGTGGGTGCCTGTGATGTGACAGTTCCATTTGAAGGTGTTTTAAAGCAGCATTTCTTGATTTTTCAGGGCCTGCTCTTAGTAGACAGAAGGAAGATTGATGACACAGATTCAGTTCAACTTCAGTGTGGAAAGCATAGGCTGACTGCGATGCTGAGGCTATGAAAGGAGGAGGAATAAATGGCCATGCTGATCTTATCTTACTGAATTTCTTTTTATAAAAATCAACATTTCTGGGTGTGGTGGCACTTCCCTTTAATCCCAGCACTCAGGGGGCAGAGGCAGGTAAATCTCTTAGTTCCAGGCCAATCTGGTCTACAAAGCAAGGCTAGAGAGCCAGGGGTTGTTACATAGAAATCCTGTCTCAAAGGACCAGTGGAGCTGAGGGGTTTGCAGCGCCTTAGGACGAACAACAATATGATCTAACTAGTACCCTCAGAGCTCCCAGGGTCTCAACCACCAACCAAGGACCGTATATGGAGGGGTCTGATTGTTCTGGCAGTATGTGTATAGTAGAGGATTGCAAATTCAATCATCAATAGGAGGAGAGGAGCTCGGCCCTGTGAAAGTTCTGTGCCCCAGTGTAGAGGAATGCCAGGGCCAATAAGTGGGAGAGGGTGGGGTGGCAGGCATGGGGAGGGGAGAGGCAACGGGGTTTGTTTTTGTTGTTTTTGTTTGTTTCTTTGTTTTTTGGAGGGGAAACTGGGAATGGAGAAATTTACATGTAAATAGAGAAAATATCTAATAATAAAGAAAAAAAAAGAAATCCTGTCTAAAAAACCAAAC
This sequence comes from Mastomys coucha, assembly GCF_008632895.1. Taxonomy (NCBI): domain Eukaryota; kingdom Metazoa; phylum Chordata; class Mammalia; order Rodentia; family Muridae; genus Mastomys; species Mastomys coucha. Next base: position 20,477,918 of record NW_022196904.1, read on the forward strand.
AAACCTAAAAACTAACATTTATTTATTTATTTATTTATTTATTTATTTATTCATTTGTGTGTGTGTGTGTGTGTGTGTGTACATTATATGTGCATGTGCCACAGTGTATAAGTGGAGATCAGAACACAGCTTGTAGGGATGTGATTCTCTTCTTTGATCATGTGGAGTTTAGGCATTGAACTCTGAGCTTGGTGGATTTTACCTGCTGAACTATAGCACCAAACTCAGAGTTATTTAAGATATGATAAGGACAACAACCTCTTGGTGAACATGTTGTATTCTGGGAAGATTAAGTTAATGTGTGTTGGTCATTTGGGTCTTAGTGCCAACTGGGCTGTTTCAATGGTGACCTCATAATGGTCACTCCATTACCTGGCACTGCTTCCCTGGGGGATACATGAGGACCAAGACTAGAGGCAGAGGAGTGTTGAGAACATCATCAGAAGTGGGCAGAGATACACTGGAAGTTATGATATCAGATGGACCCAGAAAATCAGCGACATAGGCAGGTACTATGGTAGGAAAGAAGTTGGTATAGAATGAGTAAAACTTAGTTTTCTACTTCTGGTGTCAAAGGGGCTTGGCAGTTGCTTTCATTAAAGTGTAAGGATGGCACCAGGTGGGGCCTGAGGGTGTGGTACCATGTGGTGCCTGAGGGTGGTAATAGCAGCTTTGTATGCAAGCATCAGATAGGTGTTGAGATTGGCTTCTACTTGGTCTTAGCAAAGCTTTCTGTGGGTTGCTGGGAAACTTTTGATAGTTGGTCCATTCAGATCTGCACCAGGGTGGAGAGTTCTTGGTGCCCCTTTTAGAAAATTGGCAAGTTCTTGTTACTTGGTTTGGAGGAGGAAGTAGGATAAGATAAGAGTATTTGGCTCAGCAGTTAAGAGCACCGACTGCTCTTACAGAGGTCCTGAGTTCAAATCCCAGCAACCACATGGTGGCTCACAACCATCTTTAATGAGATTGAATGCCCTCTTCTGCTGTGTCTGAATGGCTATATTGCCCTTACATATAATAAAAGTAAATAAATCTAAACAAAAAAAAGAGTATTTGCATTTGGGCTAATGCAAGGATCAAGGTGAACACAACAGAGGAATGTGAATTACCTTTTTTCTTGGTAATTCTGATAAGTCCCCAGACCCAGTGACTTCAGGGACTTTATTGCTTTGTTTGAATACTACCTTGTATGATCTTTGTTCATTGCCTTGTTTGGGTAATTTGTCTGAGAACTGGCCTTATCCTTTGGAATACCTAGTTTGATATAAAAACAGACTGGGAAGAAATAAAGCTGCTTCATCCTCAGCACAGGCTGGAGTCATGTTATAGTATTGTCTGACATTTTTCTTTTCAATCCTCACTCCCCCCTCTGAGACACAGTTGACTGACTCAACGGGCTTCGACATATCAGTCTTAAGCCCTCAAGGGAAACAGATGGGGAACCTAAGCCTATTTTGTCTCATAGGGAATATACATTCTTTTTGGGAGTTCTTAGAAGCCTTTCCCTAACATTCATGCCTTCTAATCCTTGTCTTAAAATTTTTCAATTTGTTTAAAATTTCTCTTCTGGTTCAAAAATCATATTTAATCTACTTTCACAAGTCAAATCAACTATGCTGATAACCATTAGCTAATTCTTAATTAAAAACAAGCATCTGTTTACAGACAAACTGTTACTGCCCATCCCAGATACACAATTAACATGATTTTTTGTTCCTCAGCCATCCAAAGCAGATAAAGCCTCAACTCTTCCCTCTGCTTTCCTTAATACAAAACAGGTAACGCCTGACTTAAAGGATGCATTCCAGGATTAAATTGCTTTTCTAGGACTATAACAACAGATCATGATGAGCTCCCAAGCAAACTATTACAGGCTTAACACACACTACCCACTTTAGCAGACATCCCCCTACTGGGGTTCTGCTCCTCTGTTATGATTACTCTACAAGTTTAACTCTACAAAAGAAAAAGTGCTGCATGCACAGACACAGATAGAGACCGACCACCATCTCCTTGGATCTGCCTGGAGCAATGAGTCTGTCTTCATCCAGACGCATCATCTGACTGAAGACTCCTGAGACAATGAGATGAGAGCTGAGACCCACAGATGACAGCTGAAACCCACAGATAACAGCTGAGACCCACATATGACATCCAAGACCCACAGGTGACAGCTGAGACCAACACATGATAGCTGAGACCCACAGATGACAGACTTGGAACCTTCCAGAAACAGATGAACTCTCTTGCCCAAACCAAATGACTACTAACCTACATGATGTCTATATAAATTAATCAAATGTTGTTAAAAACTGATGTTAGTTACTACCCTCACAAACTGTACAATCTGCTGAACAAATAATTGGTCCAATAATCCCTTGTCTCCCTAGCACCCACCCCTTGTTGCCCTTCTGGCTCCTGTTGTGATACCCCTCTGGCCTATGTTGTGTTTTAGTTTAATGCTTCAACCCGACCCAATTAGTTAATTAATTAATTCCCCACTTAAAATACCTTTGGTGGAGATATGGAGATTCAATATAGTTATGGCATGCCATGAATGTTTTCATGTATGTGTCTCTTGTGAAGTGAACAAATTAAACAAAGTGGCATAACAGAGTATCAAACATTGGTGCATGGGTGAAGAAACAACCTAGGAAAGTAATATGAGGAGATAGGGAATGTGATACATATACATGACACTCAGCCTGCCTGTCTCTTTGCACAAAGGAGACAAACATGTACTAAAATGCAAACACAGCCAATTTTCTGGGTTCTTAAAATACTGTCACTATTTTGTTGAGGCTGCTCTCGAACTCCTGAACTCAAATCCTTCCATATCAGCATCCTGAGTGTTGAGATTCACAGACACATGTCATGATGCCTGGCTTGTTAAATAAACAGTAAAGAATGACATTTAATTAAACTGTCTGATTGTTATTATTTACATAGTGCTGTATGAGATATTGATTGTGTGGAAGCCAATAAAGACCCTCACAAGGAAGGTCTTTATTGAACGTGGCGCCCCTGAAGGGGAGGTAAGGGAAAGAAGTGAGGGAAAGAGAGATATGGGTCAGAGTCTGTGTCTTTTATCCAGGCAGTGATGTAGGTAATACAGGAGGATCTGGTTGCCTGGGGATGATGTCATCGCTGGGTTCAGAGGCTGGCTCTACATAGTTTCTGCCTGCAGATGGTTCTGATGCTAACATATTTCTTTTTTTCTTATCATAAAGAGAGGAAAATTGGGATGAGGGAGAAGCTGATGGTGAAAGGGGTTAGGGGTCAGATCTCTTAAATTCCTTCCTGCTATCTAAGGGTGCTGTCAATTTTGGGGTATAGATGACTTTCACCATTGGTACCCACTTGATAGTTGTTCACATCAAGCTTCTCTGTGGACAATGGTTGGTAATCCTGGAAAAGCAATTGATTGTTTGGTTCAAAATTTTTTGGATTTGTTATTGGAGGAATGTGGAGACAAGGTTAATGAGGCAGGGAGCACATTGTAAAAATAGAAAAATGAGGAACAGAGGCATTAAGAACTGTTACCCTCCTGGTTTGAGGCCTGCCTCTCTTTTTTTTGGGGGGGGGGTTATTATGTGTGTGCTTTTTTTTTTAATTGTATAATTCATTTATACAA
>NW_022196904.1:20481562-20501414 GCF_008632895.1 Mastomys coucha
GCTTCCTCCAGAAGCTGAACATCAAGGTGGTCTTTGGGAGTGTGTCTAAGGATTTCTTTTAACAGTAAGGGGTACTTGACAAGGCGACTTCGAGGGATATCTAGGAAACTCCAAAGATCTAGTTTTCGACTGAAAGGAGACTCCAGACAGCGCTGGAGGAAGTCTTGGACTCTTGGGTCTTGTTTCTTCTGATCCAGAAGAGCCTTGGCCGCCAGCTGGTTACTACAGTAGCCTCTGTAGGCATTCAGGCCTGGTAACCAGTTCACAAGAATGTGACCGATCTGCTCCACGGTCCCATCAGGCTTGGTGGCTTCCCCTATCCTTGCTAACAGATCTTCGTGCAGAGGTATGTAAGCGTCCAAGTCTCCAAATATGTGTGTGAGTTCCTCTTCTGACATGATGGACAGCTTTAACATGGGGTCATGGTAGGCCTTTCTAGCGAGCTTGAGATCCTCGATTAAGTCCTGTTCTCCTCGGGACAATTCATATATTGCCTCCTGACGTTTGATCTCTCGAGTGGTCAAGGACTCCTTCATACTGATGTCTAGCATCTCCGACCATAATGCACTGCTTCTTCTCTTGGTGGGTGTAGAGACGGTGGACCTGCTGAATGACTTCTGGGTAGAGGCTGGGGATCTGTGGTCACCACGAAGGGTAAATGACTGTATGGTTTGACCAAAGCGCCTGACTGCTCCATTTCTTACAGGAGAGATTAAGTTTGCCAAGGATGTGACCCGAGCTAGAGGCCGAACTCTTTTATTGCTTGGCTCCTCTTGCTCCCTGAAGGGCTGGTTATTAACATCTAAGACTCGGATCGTCCTTTTAATGGGCAGGAGACCTCCGATTTCATCATGCGCCACCATGCTTTACAAGTGTCCCTTCAAATCTTTCAGGTTAGTCCACATTCGAGTCAACCCTGCAGGGCAATACCGCCAAGGCGCCAGGCTTTTCTTCTGAGTGCTCAGCCTGGTCCAGCAGCCATGCGCCCATGCCTCCCGCTCGTGGTGGAGCTCTGCTTCTTTGAGGCCTGCCTCTCTTAACCACACCTCTCTGCCCACATCCTGCTATTTGCCACACCTCCAGCCTGGTTCCAGTTACATTCAGAAGTCCCACCTCTGCAGAGTAAAAAAGAAGTCGCTGATTGGACTAACATGCTGACGTACTTGGGGGAGTGGTTTTGCCTCACTCACCATAGCTCATGTTGTCTAATTTTTTATCCTCCCACATGGGTAAGGTATGGTATGGCTAGCCTACCTCCTCCTATCTCTTTTTATATCCTCCTATATCTTTCTAACTCCATATTCCAGGTAACCCACTGTTTTAACGTTGCTTATGGATGGCAACAAAGAACAGTGTCCATTTCCTTATAGGATTTTTGAAAGATGCTTGACATTCTCCCCTGCATTTCTGGATATCATTTGATGTTGGATTGTAGCTGCAGGATTTTATTATTACTATCCCAGACTTGTTGACATAGAAATAGCATTCTTCTTGGAGAAACAGGCAAAGACAACCATCTTTAGCTGTAAGAATGTCTAGTTCCTGACAGTTCTGAAGTAACACTGTTGCCAAAGAATCCATCTGTCTTTGGATGGTGAGAATGGTTTGGGTCACTTCTTGGAAACAGTTGTCAAGCTGAGAAGAGAACTTTTTGTATAGGGTTAGGGAAGTAGTCAGTTCTGCCATTCCAGCACCAGCACCTATACTTATTCTTGCAGTGACCAGGAATAGCATGACCTGAACTGCCCTCTTGTCATTCTGGGTAAGTATTGTCTCTACAACTGGAATTGTAGAGGCTACTTTCTATGGATTACTCCTAGTTCAGGGCAAATAAACACCAACATACAAACTCCTGACCAACTGGCAGGTAGGCAATGATACACCTGAGTGCCACAAAGAATTGATGTGTTTTGGACTACAGGGCACTGTGGTAGATATGAGGTATCAAGGGTTATCATTCTATTGTGGTCTAGGGAGCTAGCATTCCTACAGAACATGTCCTAATGTCTTAAAGCAGTCTTCCACTCCAAAAAGAGATAGAGAAAAAGTATGGGATCATGGCAACATCAGAGTTGGGGCAACTGATAAAAGGTGAGGTGAGGTTATTTGACAGAATCACCAGAGAGGCTGTAAGTGGCGATTGTGAGTTAGTTCTAGGGGTACACATAGCCAGCAATCTTTAAAGCAACCAGGTCAGGTAAAATATGGAGTTGGGAGGCCAAGGTCTAAAGCAGAAGGCAAAATGATAGGTTAGTGCCAACTATGAGAGGGTATGTCAAGGAAGGAAGGATCTCGGGGGAGTGTTTGATAACTTCTATTTTTCTGATATCTAGAGGTTGGAGAATTGAGACATATTTTCTCTGGATGTGAATAGTAATCACTGGGGACCCAGACTGGTTTTTACTATAGAACTTACCAACAACCCCTGTTCCCCACCTGGGATTCCATGGGTCTTGTATGTTGAAGAAGAGGGTCTTGTGTTGTTGATGGAAGAAGTGATTGGTCTGTGATCATAGCATACATATCTGGCAAGACCAATATGGGCAGCCCCCATTTTTGTCTGGAAATTTTTTACGATCATATTTCATCTGGTCAAAAAGGAAGCACACAAAGAGATCATGATATTTAGAAGAAATGGTGTATATAGGGATGACAACAATTTGGATCAGCTCCTAGCAGCCAGTTATGGTGCAGTTTCCTGAAAGACTGCTATCAGTGGGGGTTTCTGGAACCTTGAATCTACAGATGTAAGGACTACACTGGATGGAAATGAATAGCAGGGAGAGGATAAGAAGCTCATGCCTAATACAGTGGGGTCAAGCACATCTGCTGGAGTGGAGTCTCATTTTTCTGGGATCAGAAACAAAGTAGGTAGTCTCAATGTCTTCTGAAGCTTAAGAAATCAGAGTCCTGTTGTGTAGGGGTCAATGTGTAGGAAGAAGGGTCATTTTGAGGTGGCGGGTAAAAGGTTTGAGATGAGAAATGTGGACCCAAGGAGAGAGTCCCTTGAGTTTAGCAGCTGTAGGAGTCATGAGAATTACCTTGTCATTTAGGAGGGAGAGATGAGGGCCAATTATCTGGAAAATAGTTAAAAACCCGGTCTTTAATGTTAACAGCCAGTGGACAGGTGACAATGTGTGACCTTCATGAACAGTGGTCAGCAAAGATCCATAGGAGAGAGTGGAGGTTTCAAAGTAATGGGGTAAGTAGGTGATCAGGGAGGGGGGATCATTTAGGTGAAAGACCAGGAGTGAGGACTGGATATTCATACATGCATTTGAAAGGTAAGATGAAAAGAGATTGCTTGGGGAATGATCATAGCCTAAGAAGAGCCAGAGGTAAGAGTTTTACATAATTGAAGTGTAGTTTGACAAGAGTGGTTTTTAGAGAGTGGTTAGTTCTTTCTATCTTTCCTGAAGACTGTGGGTAGTAGAGAATATGAAAATGCCAGGGGATTACTAGGGTTTTAGACAGAGATTGAGAAATGTAGGAGGCAAATTCACGACCACTGTCGGACTAGAGGGAGGCTGGGACACCAAATCGGGAAATGATCTCTTGTTGGAGGAGATCAGAAACTGTCTGAGTCCTTTTGTTGGTTGTGGGGAATGCCTCTACCCACCCAGAGAAAGTGTCCACCAATTCCAGGAGATACTTGGAATATTTGACAGTGGGAATGTGGGTAAAATCAAGTTGCCAGTTGGTTCCATGAAGGAAACTCCTAGCCTGATGGGTAGGAGAAGGGGTACTATGATATCTGGAGTTGGAGTTTGACATCTGACAGATTTTGAAAGAGGCAGTGATAGATTTTAAGTCCTTGGGAGTAGGCTGTAGGTGTATTTTAACAAAAAAAAGACAATGCTTGGCTGTTAGGATGAAACAGTTGGTGAAGATAGAACAGAGTTTAATGAGTGTCAGGGAGTGACAGTGGGGATGCAGGTTGTAGTGTAAGAAAGCCCTGGGGAGAGTGTGATGAGTCTAGGCTGCTAAGGGATACAGCTCTAGCTGCCTCATTGGCTCAGTTGTTTCACTTGGAAACAATGGAGTCACCAGTCTGGTAGAATCTGCAGTAAACAATTCCAGTGGCTGTGGGGAGATAGGAGGCTTTTAGCATGGCCATAATTTGGTTTGCATTGGTTACTGGTCCTCCTTTTCTTATAAGTAATCCATGCTCCTTCCAGACAACAGCATGGGCCGGGAGAATATGTAAAGTGTATTTGGAGCCTGTGTAGATGTCTAGGGATTGTTTCTATGCCAGTTGGAAGACACATGTAAGGGCTATTAGTTCAGCATGTTGATTGGTGGTATGAGTAGGGAGGGCGTGTTCTTCAACCACCTCTGTGTCTAATACTATATCATATCCAGCTCTTCTGGCCCCTTCATTTAAAATGGAGCTGCCACCTATATACCACGTGTAGATGGCCTGAGCCAATGTACTCTCCTGTATGTGTGAAGGATGAGGTAATAGTTCTTCTAAGGTGTCAGTGTAGGAGTGAGATAGGGAGTGGCTAGTATTTGGTTGAGGGAGAAGATTGGAAATATTAAAAAGTGAGCATGATTGGAAAGTAAGTGTGGACTCTTCTATTAGAGCTACCTGAAGAGAAAGAACCCTGGAGGAAGGGAGAGTCTGTAAGCCTTTGTTAGGTAGGAGCTGTGACAGGTTATGGGAAGAGAAGGTGGTTATAGGTGACCCAAAGGGTAGTTTTTCTAGACTCTTGAATAAGGAGTTCAGTGGCTGCTAAGGTATGAATACAGGTGTCCATCCTTGGATGGTTAGATCTAGTTTTGTTTTTTTTTTTTTTGAGAGGTGTGCTACAGGTGCAAAAGAGGGTCCCAGTTGGTGACCCAGGACTCCAAGGGCAAGTCCCTCTTTTTGGGTTATGTAGAGGGAGAAAGGATGAGTCAGGTCAGGGAGGTGTAAGGCCAGGGCCTTAAGGACAGCCTGTTGGAGACTTTGAAAAGGCTTGGTAACAGGTTTGCGAAGAGGTTTGTGGGTAGAGCCTGATGCTGCTTCATATAAGGGACAGGAAAGGAGGGAGAAGGAATGAACCCAGGAACATAAAAAGCTGACTATTCTTAGGAATGATAAAATCTCTTCGTCTGTAGAAGGAACTCTTAGAAACTGAATTAGATTCTTTCTATCTAAGATAATATAGCCTTTTTGTTGGGGTAATTGTTAGTCCCAAATAGTAACCTGAGGAGTGGACAGTTGGACTTTAGAAAGTGAGACCCTGTAGCTTTTACTCGACAGGAAATTTAGAAAAGCAGAGGTGTCAGCTTGGCTAATTTTTAGAGAGGGACTACAGAGAAGAATATCATCTATGTAATGGACAATCTTAGACTTAGGAAAAGGCAGTGAAAGTAAGTCAGAAGCCAGGGTCTGTCTGAATAGGTGTGTGTTTTCCCAGAATCCCTGAGGTAGAATAGTCCAGGTGAGTTGAGTAGAAAAGTGGGTGTCAGAGTCAGTCCAGGTAAAGGCAAAGCTGTTCTGTGACTGGGCATCAGGAAGTATAGAGAAGAACGCATCCTTGAGATCTAAGACTGAGAACTGAGAAGTTCCTGAGGGGATAGTGGGAAGAAGTGTATAAGGATTAACCACCACAGGATGGAGAGAAACCACTGCAGAATTAATGTGCCTGAGATCTTGAACCAGGCAATAGGTCCCGTTAGGTTTCTTAACTGCTAGTATAGGGGTATTAAAGGTAGAAGAGGTAGGATGGAGGAGTTTGTTTTCCTTAAGAGGTCAAAGATGATAGGCTTAAGTCCCCTGAGGCTCTGGAGAGAGAGAGGGGGTATTGAGGGTAATGTACCTGGTAGGGTCCAGTAATTAGATGACAACAGGAGAATGATGTTTAACAACAGAGGGGTTCTAAACATCCCAGATTTGGGGGTCTACCTGAGAAGCTGGCAAAGGAAACAACATATTAGAGTTAGTAGGTTGAGGAGGAGGAAGGTGAGGGAGAGGGGAGAAGAGGGTCTGCTGGCAAGGTTGGGTTTAGGCGAATAGGGGGAGCAGAAGAAATAGAGGCTCCCAACTTAGCTAAAACATCTCTTCCCAATAGGGGGACAGGACACAATGGCACTACCAGAAAGGAATGGGTGAGAGGAACACCCCTAAAAATGCAACTAAGTGGTAGGTTTTGGTAAGGAGAGTAAGGTTGTTGTCCTACCCTGACAACAGGAAAACAAGAAGGAGAGGTGCCCCAAAACTCCAGCAGGACCGAGTAAGTGGCTCCAGTGTCCAAGAGGAAGGAGATGGGCTACCCAGATATCATGATGACTACCCAGAGCTTCTCTGCTGGTGATGGAAGTAGTCAGATCAAAGGAACTCGGGCCTCTTCAGTTGTCCATAGCCAAGCCTAGGGTAATCAGCTGGAGGGTTACCTGGGAGTAGTAGCACGAGGGCCATTGATAGCCCAATAACCATTCTGATGGCACCTAGTGCATGACCCTTCTGGTTTGCAAGGGTTAGGGCAAGCCCTCATCCAGTGACCTTGTTGATCACATTTCTAGCAGCAACTTGGTGGTCCCTGAGCCTTAGAAGCTCAGGAAGCCCAGGCAGTGTCTGGGGCTGGTCACACAGTCTTTGCCAGCATATGATATTTTTGTCTGCAGGCTTTGAATGCTAGTTCGAAGACTTCTTCCTGTGGAGGTAGGGGTCCCTTCTCCAAAGGTCTTAGTTTGGCTTTAATGTCTGGGTAGCTCTGAGAAAAGAAGTAGGTCATCAGGAGTTGATTACCTTCTTGGTTTTCAGGGTCTAAATTAGTATATTGTAATAGGGCCTTTGTAAGGCGCTCAAAATATTGAGACTGATTTTCTTGTTTATACTGAATGGCCTCTTGGTATTTTTCAAAATTTACTGGTTTTAGGGCTGCCCTACAGAGACCAGCCAGGAGGCATGTTGTGAATCTATCTCTGGCCAAAATACCACCTGGGGAATTATAATTCCATTGAGGATCCTGGTCAGGTACTGTCTCAGATCCAATTGGATATGTTGGATTTGTTTAATAAGTCATGTCTGCATGTATTCTAGGGGAGGAGTCTAGAGAGATCGAGCAAGGAGGCTCTGGAGAAGTCTAGTGAGAAAAGGAAGTGAGGAGGCTGGGGTCTTAGGAGAGGTTGCAGAGGCAAGTCTGCAGTGGTAAGGGGCCAGTTCCTTAACTGGATCGAGGACTGTAGTGTTATCTGGTAGAGGATTCATAGCTAGAAGTAGTTGAGTTGGGGACAAGAAGAGCAGAGAAAGGGTTTGGAGGGAAGGTAGCTTAGTGCTTGGGCATAAGGGACCTCTTTCCATTTACTGGACTGCTGGCAGTGTATATGAGGATCCCTTAAAATGATAGGATCAAATGTACCATTAAGTGGCCATTTGGAGTACTAATGGGTACTGAACCCAGGCCTTATTGCAAAGGCGTATGAGTCTGGAAACTCTCAAATTGGGTGGTACTTTTAGAAATTTGAGATTTTTCAGAAGACATCTCAGAAGAGAACCTGGAGGCACGACCAACAGCAAGATGCCCATTGGGTGGAGGGATGTTATCAAAATACTCCTACAGGAGTCCTGAGGGAAAAATAAAGTCAATGACTAATACAAGCAGTCAAGTCTAGACATACAGAATTGTCACACAGACCCAATGGCTATGTGAGACCTGGACTCACAGGAAAAATGATTTATCTAAGCATAGGACTTTTTTCTACAGTAAAAAGAGAAAACCATTTCATGAAAAGCGTTTCTGAGAGGGAGGGGTCACCCAAGGGTCGAAGCCCTGAACTGGGGCTTCAGCTGGGAGGCTGGTCATAGGGACCACAGAAAGTTCACCACTGAAGCCCATAGAGGGTGACTAAACCTCTTTGGGAGGAGGCCCTGCCTCACTGGAACGAAAACTTTACCAATCTGCCGATGCTTGTGTGAAGGTTTTGGTGATCTGGTGGCAGGAAAAGTGAGATTATGCAGCTAGAAGACCTGTCTGGATGGTGTTTGGCCTTTTGGGTTTAACCCACATGGCAGTGGCCAGACTAGGTGGTGGAGTTCTGTTTGCCCTGTTGCACCAGTGGTGGTGGTGCCCACAGTGGAGCCATGAAACCTCCTGGGTGTCATGAGTGAGATTCAGCACCAATGTTAGATGAAAAGGAACATATCCCTGGACAGATCACTCTAAGCCAGCACAGTTTTCATGTGGGAGGTTTTTATTGAAAAAGGCACCCCTGAAGAGGGGGTGAGGGCAAAAAGTGAGGAGAGAGCGAGAGAGTGAGCGAGTGAGAGAGAAAGAGAGAGAGAGAGAGAGAGAGAGAGAGAGAGAGAGAGTAGAGGAGAGGGAGAGGAGAGAAGAGAAGAGAAGGGAAGAGAGAAGAGAAGAAAAGAGAAGAGAAGAGAAGAGAAGAGAAGAGAAGAGAAGAGAAGAGAAGAGAAGAGAAGAGAAGAGAAGAGAAGAGAGAACCATGGGTCGGGGTTCGTTATTTTTATCTGAGCCACAATGTAGGTAACACAGGTAGAGCCGCACCAGGTAGTATAGGTAACAAACGTAAGACATGAGGGGGGGAGGGGGTGTGCAATGGTTGTCATGGCAACGGATGCAGAAGAGTATTGATGTCTAGGGATGACGTCATCGATGGGTTCAGAGCCTGGCTGTAAACAGCTTCTGGCTGTCCATGGATGGTTCTGATGCTAACTGTGATCAAGAGGACACACTAAGTAAGGGTTGGTAATGGCATCTCAGCCCAAATCCCAATGCTGCTCAATCCTTCTGGCAAAGGATGCTTTGTGGAAGGGACTGAGAGTCTGTCAAAAGGCAATCATGATAGACACCTTCTGCCCAGGTTCACAGCTGCGGTGCAATTTACCAGCACAGGGGTCTTTCACTATTTGCTTGTTTATTGCAGAATCATTTACTAAATCCAGTAAAGTAAGCACCATAAATACAGAACCGAATTCTAGTCCTAAAGAAGCTAAAGGGCCACTGGGTTGGAGATGCCATGGTGGTCAAGTTCTGTCATTCACAAATAGCCTTTACAAGAAGTAAATGTTTCCACAGCTCTTATTGGACAGCTGTGAAAGAGTGATGAGTGAGCCTCTATTCTGACATCTCCACATCATTTACTGACATCATCCCAACTCTGGAGAGAAGGATTTAGAGAGGAAGCATCCACAGGGCTGCCTCCAGTTGTCTGCATGTTGCATCTCTGAGCTTAGACACTGGGGCCCTGGACAGCTCCCTACTGTTCAGATGCTGAATTTCAGGCAGGGTGAGACAACCTTCTGGGACCTGACCATGAGTTTTGCTCAGCTCTGGGTACCAGCCTTGAGACTTAGGATGAACAGCCACAGGGACAACAACCAGGAGAGTAAAAGGAAATCAGAAATGCGGAGTATTGAGAACACAGAGAGTCTGAGGCAGAGAGGAGGCACTGAGTGAAGGAAAAGGTGGGCAAGACAAAAATGAGAAGAGAGAGATGTCTCCAATCGCCTGCTTGCAGAGTCTCTTGGTGTCTGCAGTTAGCACATCTCACTGTCATGTCCTGACTCTCCACTCCTGTGTATGTCAATCACTGTCTACCAGCATCGACCTCTGGCCATGTCCCTGCCTCTTTCTTTAGCTCTGGTGGCTTCACTGTTGATATCATTATTTACTGTTTAACTGTCTTTCTTCTTCATATTCTTATGAACTGTATATATTTGTATTGTTTCTTTGAGAATTCCATATATATTTATCTTATTTACTCTTTTCTCCCAAACTCCTCCTAGATATGCCCCAGCTCTCCTACACAGTCAACTGTTTCCTCTCTTAACATTTTGTATGCTATTATTTTTTATGTATGAACTTTGCCTACAAATATGTATGCACACCATGTTCATTCTTAATGCCCACTGAGATCAGAAGAAGAAGTTGGATGCCCTGGAGAGGAGTTTCGGATAGTAATGAGTCACCATGTAGATGATTAGAGTAGAACCCCAATCTTCCTTGAGGGCAGCACGTGTTCTTAACCTCTAAGCCACCCACACCCAGTTGGTGCTTCTCAAATGCTCTTGCATGAGTGACTAACCTTTTTCTGGAGGATGGCTGACCCATGAGAGGCAGCCCTTAAAGCAAACGCTCTCCCTTTCCTAGCAGCTGTGAGCTGCCTCAGCTTTATAGTCTGTGAGTTGGTGGGATTAATCGCTCATACTTTCTTGTTTCATGAAGACAACTCCTTTCACACATATCGTGCATTTTACCATATTTACCCCCAATGCCTTGTTTCTTTCTCCTCCCCTTTCCCACACATGCTAGGCTTCTTCCCTGCTCTCACAGTCCCATCTGACCCCTATAGTGTGTGATCATCTTCCTCCCTGTCTTCCTGTCTGTCCAACAGGAAGGACAGCTTCCTCCCCTCAGCTGCAGTGAGGCAGCCTTGGCTGCACGAGGAAAGATGGGGAGTGAATCCATTCTGAAAAGCCTCCCTCTCCTTTCTCATCTTCCAAAAGGAGAGACCTTGGGATAGTTAAACTTGAGGAGGTGAAAGCCAGGGAGAGCATGAAGAAAAACCTCACCAGCTTCACGTTAATAAAATCCAATAGCCACCACATAAAACAGCTGCTGTTTACTGAGCACATGTGTTGTAGCCTCCATGCCTTCACCAGTACATGCTCCACTGAAAGAGTCTAAAAGGAGATGTTGTCACTGTTCTCATGAGGCTCTGTCAATACAGCCAGCCTTTCAGAGTCTCACCAAAGCATCTGCATAAGGTTAAGATCCAAACCCTAGCCTCAATCTGTAGTGACAATTTTGACATTTTGGTTTCTTTAAAAAAAAAAAAAAACACAGAAATATTATAAGAATATGCTTTCAATTTAACTCCAGGTATGGTATATCTTCATATTCTCCACAGCAGCTGACTATGATTTATTTCCCTTATGCTCTAGCAGAGACATGATTTTGCCAGCCACAGACAGTTTTTGTGACAATTAGAATTCTAAGAAATTTTGAAAGTATATAAATGCTAGGGCCCCAAGAGGTGATGTAGTTGCTTGTTGGTTGGTTGGTGTTGTTAAGTAGTCATATGCAAAAAAAGAAACAAGAAGAAATTAGATATCCTGGGCTGGCAAGATGGCTCAGCAGGTAAGAGCACTGACTGCTCTTCCGAAGGTCCTGAGTTCAGATCCCAGCAACCACATGGTGGCTCACAACCACCCATAATGAGATCTGACGCCCTCTTCTGGTGCATCTGAAGACAGCTACAGTGAATTATGCTGGAGGGAGCAGGGCCGAAGTGAGAGGGCTGGATCGAGGCCAGCAGAGGTCCTGAGTTCAGTTCCCAGCAGCCACACACATGATGACTCACAGCCATCTGTACAGCTACAGTGTACTCATACTCATAAAATAAATTTAAAAAATCTTAAAAAAGAAAAAGAAAACAAAAAAGAAAAGAATTAAAAATAATTTTTTTTAAAAAGAAATTAGATATCCTGATGGCGAAGATCAAATTTGCCCCAAAGAGCTCTATGCCCCTATTCAGCAGAAAAAAATGTCTAATGATAATGTTACCCCCTTTCCTCTCCTATCTAAAGTTAGGGAGTTCAAAAGGTGGAGAAAAGTGGAAGAAAAGAGGGCCAACAAAGTAGCAAAAGACAGCCACATCCATCATGATCCTCACCATCCATCCCATAAAGTCTATCCAGACACAATGGAACACAGGGACAGCAAAGAGAATGGGTTTCCTGAGTTCACATTATGTCTCCCAAGATGTTCCAGGGCATTGCTAATCCAAACAGTCTCTTGTGTGAAATCAGACACTGAGATGCCCACCTCTGACATGGAAACCAGCAAGGGCAAGAGCATCTCCATCTGTCTCCCAACTCGTTACCCCATTCCAATGCTGTGAGCTCCCTTGGAGGATCATGAGAGCCAGTCTGGACACCCAGGACCTTTGCTCCTGCCACCTGAATCAAGAAACAATTTCCCCAGCTGCTTTCTCCTTCTTACTCAAGGGAATAGAGGGAACCACAGTGGCCCAGGGAAGATACCATCCCAGGCACTGGCCAGAAAGCATCATGTGATGGATTAATACCCACCAGGCTGTACTCACTCAACCCTTCTCCATCCCAAACCAAAAAAACATCTTTCCTGTGTCTGCCTCTGCCCTCTGCCCTTTGCCCCTCTGTTTAGGTTTCAGAGTACAGAAGTATTGAACACTATTCAATGTGTATCAATACTAGGTCTGCTAGCCTGACATGTCCCTCAGGTGGAGGCTGAGTCAGCATGTAACTCAAGGACCTGCCATCAGTGCCTGCCAAGCCCAGGGTCTCCACCATGGTAAGCTGAAAACAATCCCAACTCTGCATCTCTGATTTCACATTCTACCTGATGCTCATGTTGGAAAATCTAGGAGCAATTTTGATCCTGTAATAGCCACGTTCTCACAGTCCTGAATGCAAGCTTCTAGTCTCACTCTCAACCCTGTCTACCAGTAGTGAATCTTTCATGTTCTTTTGGTATAGCATCTCTAAGAACTTCTTTCCCATCATAGTATACTCTCACTCCTCCTAACACACACACACACACACACACACACACACACACACATACACACACACACACACACACACACACACACACACACACACACGTGTGTAAGCTTAAATTTATTTAAACCTACCTTTAACAAGGGTTCTTAAATGCTTTACCCTCCCGTCGAGCGCACTGCCCACCATAGGTAGTGGGAAAGAAATATTACTAGGATATGGGGGAAGTAAACCTGTTTAGAAATAGTTCTTTAGAGCAAATCCCATCTGTGCTGTCAGAAAGTCAGCAGTTCAGTTAAAATGAATCAGCAATAGCAGGTCAATCCAGAAGAACCCACAAGGCTATGTTGTATGTTGTTGTTCCTTGGAGCAATTTTAATCTCTAATTGTTAAGATACCAGTAGTCCAATTCAGTAGTGTTAAGATAGCAGCCACAAATCTGCATCGACAGCCAGGCCTCAGACAAATCACCATGAGTCAGCAGGAGCGACCAGGACCAGCAGTTCTCTTAACAAAGTGAAGATCAGCAAAGATGAAGACTCAAGACCAACAATGCGTTGCAAAGCTAGCTAAGCGAGCCTATCATTACTGTCCATTAAGTCCTATTTATACACCCACCAAACATCATGTGTCCTCCCACAGGTCTTGCCTCCCATGGGTCTTACCTCAGTAAACATTACATGAGTCTGTCTTAGCAAAACTCCAGGTAAGTCTGTATTAACTGACATATCCAGAAACACTTATTTTACTTTGTCAATTGGCTCAAGTCCACAGAAGCAGCAAACCGCCAAAACACCACCAGAAGTTTTCTGGTGCATTTCTCTCTATGGAGTCGCAACAACAATGACCAAAAAACAACGGTAAGGCATACCGGTACCATCCAGCATCATCCACTGTCTGTTGAGTTATATTTATATTCCTTCTAAACATCATGTTTCCTTTCATGTGTCTACCTTAGCAAAACATCATTTCACCTGTATCTACTTCAGCAAAACATTCTTTCACATGTCTACCTTAACAAAGCATCCTTTTAGCTATGTGCCCCAACAAAACATTGTTTGACATAACTGACTTTCTTCTTTTTTAAGATTTATTTATTATTATATTTAAGTACACTTCAGACACAGCAGAAGAGGATGTCAGATCTCATTATGGATGGTTGTGAGCCACCATGTGGTTGCTGGGATTTGAACTCAGGACCTTCTAAAGAGTAGTCAGTGCTCTTAACTGCTGAGCCATCTCTCCAGACCCCATAACTGACTTTCTAAATAAAGTTTCCACTTCTCACACACACACACACGCACACATACTCAGACACACATACAGAGAGAGAGAGAGAGAGAGAGAGAGAGAGAGAGAGAGAGAGAGAGGCCAATTCCTCACCTTTTTCCTATTCTTCAGCTTGAGCTTAAGAAATAGTTGCATAATGTTACTGCATTTTACAATAAATTGTTCACTGTAGACACTGTGTAGCTGCTCTTGACCTGTTCCCAAAAGTTTTCTTGCTGTCTTTCAAAGTACTATAAAGTGCTCTACAAGCTGTTGGTGGTAAAAAAAAAAAAAAAATCACATCAGTACTTTTACCTAGCTGTACACTGTACAGCTACATTAATGACTGACTTAGCAACACCCATTGTTACAATAACAGCAGTGAATGTTATGGAGGTAACCAGCTGCCTTTTCACTGAACTTAAGACACATTCTAAAGAGGAAATCTATGCCTGGCACTGTAAACCTGGCCAACAATCTTTGGCTTGGAAGGCCATAGATCCCAGGCTTATGCTTTTGTTGCTGTTATTAAAGGAGCATTGTATAAAATTCTATTCTAAATCCTTATCCTTATACCCATAGATAAACGCATGTCTTTTCCCTCATCAGAGAAGCGTCTTTATGCATTAAATGGCACTTAAAACACAGATTCACAATTGCTCAAGTGCAGAGAGTAAGTGGAGTGTTCAGCCCTAATGGGACCTCTGTGTCACACCCATCCCTCTTTTCCAAGGCTCAAAGAACATTCCAGAAAAAGAAGTAGAAATATTGTATGACTGAGAGTTTGGAGAGAATATCGGTAAAATAGTGTGATCTGGACTATTAAGGAGCATTATACTCAGGAAATCAAATCACCCTTTGACTGCATGGACAAGACCTATAAAAGAACAAGGCAACAAGCACTCCAACATTTGCAAAGGAGATGAAGCAAATGAAGCACATCCCTAGCTGAAGAGTTTTGGACAGATGCTAGCTGCTAAAGGATGCTCAGTTTTATTCAACAGTGTGGCCCACAGTAATACACCCATGCTACAGTAGATGGTCCTACAGCTATCCACATACTGACTACACTGACTGTACTCAGTGATTTTTTTAAGATGGAGAGTGCTGGAGAGATGACTCAGCAGTTAAGAGCTCACTATTCTTGCGTATGACCTGAGTTTGATACCCAGAACTATGTCAGGCAGCAACAATGGCCTATAAGTCCAGCTCCAGGATATTGAGTGCCTCCTTGTCACCTTCTGGTCCTCCTGCACCTGCATATATACATATGTATGTAATTTAGAATAAAATAAATTATTTTAAAAAAAGAAGACAGAGTTGGGAAAAGGATACAGGATGGGGGAATTGGACTGGGAAGTAAAAGGTAGATATGATTTAAGTACATTGTGTTCATGTATGGAATTACCAAGAATAAATAAATAATACAAAGATAGATAAATAAAAAGATGGATGGATAGATGAGTGGGTGGATGGATGGATGGATGGATGGATGGATGGATAGACAGACAAAATAGCCACTATCTATATCTAGGCACAGTGATACATACCCATGCTGAGCATGTTAAATCTAGAAGATTCTGAGTTCCAGGCCAGCCTGAAATACAGGGCAGAACTCTCAAAAATAAAAACAAAAGCAACCAAGTCACTACTCAGTTATGCCAGACACAGTACAAAAGGAACAACCTGAGGTCTTCCAATTAATAGCTATATACTCTTGGACCAGTAGCCTCCCTATCTGAAGCTCAATTTTCTCTTTTTTTTTTCTATTTGATGTCTTGAGAAGATACAATTCAATAAGATAACATTGGTGTTTTGATAGGTTGATTTGTTTGTTTCACAGTTCAAGGTATAGGGATGAAGATCGTGGCCATGATAGGAAAACATTGCATCCCTGAACCACGCCCCAGCCCCTCCCTGGAGGATTCTAGGCAGGAGCTCTACCACTGAGCCACATCCCAGCCTCTCACTGGGAGATTCTAGGCAGATGCTCTACCACTGAGCCACACACACACATACAGCCCCTCACTGGAGTATTCTAGGCAGGTGCTTTACCATTGAGCTACACCCAAGCCCCTCACTGGGAGATTCTAGGCAGATGCTCTACCACTGAGCCACACACACACACATACAGCCCCTCACTGGAGTATTCTAGGCAGGTGCTTTACCATTGAGCTACACCCAAGCCCCTCACTGGGGCATTCTAGGCAGGTGCTCCACCACTGAACCATGCCCCTAAACCCTCACTGGGGGACTCTAGATAAAAGCTCTAACCTTGAGCCATCCCCCCTAGCCTAAACTTACTTTTTGATAACCAGATACAGAAATAACTAGGTGTTGTCCTCCTATAGCTTTCAGTCCAACAAGGGAAAGAACCCTATGACCAGCCAATGATGTGGCCAGACCCTTCATTATTAAGATATAATGTCAAAGACTAGCTTTGGCACCCAGAATAAACTGAGGTAGGGCATAGAGTTGGTGATTAGCTGGGGCCAGCAAGAATGTTCCTGGAGGAAATGAAGAATTTCTTTGAGGGGCCACCAAGGAGAAAAAAAGCTCCTTGAGGGTCACAAAAGGCTGGCAGAAAAATTAAAGAAAAAGAAAAAAGGGGGAAAATATCACACAGACCCCACCACCACACACACTGCATAAATAAATAAAGCAAACTTCAACAAGCTCCAATGAGCAAGCGCCAACAACTTCACACAGACAGACATATTGGATGGATAGAGCAAAACTCGAGCAGAGCTCCAACAACTTTATTTTTTCTCCCACAGCTTATATGTCCCAGCAAAATCGTTCAAGCAGCATAGAAATTACCATGTGACTATTTTTCTTTTAGCGAATGATTATTTAAAAAAGAAGAAGAAGAAGAAGAAGAAGAAGAAGAAGAAGAAGAAGAAGAAGAAGAAGAAGAAGAAGAAGAAGAAGAAGAAGAAGAAAACAGTAACTTCTCCAAAACCTTTACGAGAAATAACATTATGTAGTACAGGTAAAGAAAACAAATTATTCCCAAGAACCCAGGTCCATCTGTAACTAAGCAACTCATTACACATTAACAAAGTGTGAGCAAGCAAGGTAATTCTCTCAGCAAGTTTCTCTTAGAAGAAAAAAAATCAATTATTTTATTATTTATCTTTAAAAGTAATCTTATAAAAATCACAAATCTAAAAGAATCACAAATCTAAAATTTTATATAAAAAACAAGCAGTAATTTCTACTTTAAATCCTCAGAATGCATGCCTACTCATCGGCAATTTATATTAAATCATATCAGGAAGCTGAGGGCAAAATGGGTACAAGAAATTAGTCACCACCAATCCAGCCTCAGTGAAAGTCACATCAGCCAATGCTAGATAGACCCCCATTGTTCTTGTTCCCTGACCTCAAAAGATCCCTAGCTCAACTAATAAGTGTGTTTTTCTGAACTTCAAATTGTTCTCTGAGATTTTCTGTGCCAAAGTCACTAACAAAAACATCTTAACCTAGTTTCACTAACAGTTTATTTTTAAAATTCTTTCTAAGGGTGGTGGTCATTGCTAATAATCTACATCTCTAAGTTCTTTCCAAGGGTGGTAACTGTCTTAGTCAGGGTTTCTATTCCTGCACAAAACATCATGAGCAAGAAGCAAGTTGGAGAGGAAAGGGTTTATTCAGTTTATATTTCCACATTGCTGTTCATCACCAAAGGAAGTCAGGACAGGAATTCACACAGGGTAGGAACTTGGAGGCAGGAGTGGATGTAGAAGCCATGGAGGAATGCTGCTTACTGGCTTGCTTCCCATGGCTTGCTCAGCTTGCTTGCTTATAGAACCCAGGACCACCAGCCCAGAGATGGCACCACCCACAATTGGCCCTCCCCCCCTTGATCACTAATTGAGAAAATGCCTTACAGTTGGATCTCATGGAGGCATTTCCTCAAGGGAGGCTCCTTTTTCTGTGATAACTCCAGCTTGTGTCAAGTTGACACACAAAACCAACCAGTACAGTGACTAAATCATTAATCTGCTCCAGCATCAATGCCTGAGAAAGATCAAACACTATTATTCAGAGTGCCATTGATACTGCCCAGTCAGGGGCTAGCCACTCTTTTGGGGGTTTCATACAACTCTTAGATTAAGACAAATATGAAGACAACAAGAGAATGAAACTCCACAACAGCATGA
This sequence comes from Mastomys coucha, assembly GCF_008632895.1. Classification (NCBI taxonomy): domain Eukaryota; kingdom Metazoa; phylum Chordata; class Mammalia; order Rodentia; family Muridae; genus Mastomys; species Mastomys coucha. The sequence continues at coordinate 20,499,491 of NW_022196904.1, forward strand.
AGTCCTCTGGACATAGCCCTCACTCTCTGGCACACACATTGTGATTATGCTAACTGGTAGACCACATTCCACAAGTTCTAAAGCTGTTTTGCTGTTCCCCCTGCATGATCCTAGACAATATAATAAGTCTTGAAGGTGTGTGTTATCCAGAAATAAGGCTGAATATATCTGGAAGCCAGAAAAGGCTTCTCAGAACACGGAACTTGCACATTCTCTGGTATTCCTAGAAGGCACTGGGGAAAAAGATTCACCAGCACCTCAGTCTCCAAGAATCCAGTGCAGAGTGAGCTAGTTCACCCTCCTCTTTGTGCACAAGTTAGTGTTTTCAGTGGTAAGAAGTGGAAGATTCTGAGGAAATCCACAGCACACATTCCACATACTATCAAGCAAGGACGATGGAGCATTGCAAAGTGACCCCAGCCCTGAGCTTATGCCCTCTGCCCATCTTTTATGGGCACAGATCACCACTCCTGGAAACTGCTTACTTAAAGTAGAAGGCAAAAGGCTTATCCTAATTTTGCAGCTAAGCATTCCAATCTGTTGTGTTAGGGGGAGACGGCAGAATGCACCCCAGGAGTAGCAGCTGTCATCTGATCCTGCTGTCTATCACAATGTGGTCTTTAGAGCTCAGCATGTATAATGTGTAGATCCTGCTGAAAGTGAGGATGAAGATGATAAAATTATACTTCGAGGCCCTCATTCCCTGTCACCAATTTACCTGGTATCATTTGCATAATTGTCATAACATTTTTTTTTCAGAGCAGAAAAGCAAAGCACAGAGTGGGCAAACAATTACTTTGAAGTTATAGCAGAACCAGCTAGAGGAACTGATGAACGAACTACTAATTTGAGTACTAGAGTTCACACTCAACCAATTGAGGATATGCTAGTTATCTCTGCACTATACATTCAGGGACTGGGGGTGGGGCTCAGTGGTCAAGTGCTTGCCTAGCATACATGAGGCCCTTGTTTTGATCTCCAGTGTTATACACACACACACACACTAAGTAACAATATCTATCAAAATTCTCTGCATGTTAAACACAATGTTAAACACACCAAATTTCTTCTCGTAATCCCAATTAGGGGAGGAACAATTACAACAGAAGACAGTGGAACTTTGGAAAGACTAAGTGACTTCCTACTCTTGTACGTAGTACCATCAATTTCCAAGGCCAAGTCTAAACCTCTTCCTTCCCCCACATGATAGTATGCATTAGAACTCAGAAAGCAGAGACAGGAAGACCAAGCATGTGAGTCCAGACTGCAATACCTAAACCCCAAGCCAATCTGCACTACAGAATGAGTCTCTCTCTCTCTCTCTCTCTCTCTCTCTCTCTCTCTCTCTCTCTCTCTCTCTCTTTCTCTCTCTCTCTCTCATATTTTCTCTAATATTTACAATCCATAGAGAGAGAGACATAGATAGATAGATAGATAGATAGATAGATAGATAGATAGATAGATAGATAGATAGATAACCATGCAAGGTACCCACGGAAGGAAAGTCGTTCATTATAACAACCACTTAAATTACATTTACTACAATTCTGTTTCTGAGAAATGTGCTGTAACAAAGACTGCTTTTTTTTTAACAATATGGTTACTAATTCTTTGAGCAGTTTCCTAAATGTATTTTAAACATACTTACTCTCCTCCCCCACCCTTCTCACCACCACCCTCTCCACCCTCTCATCCTTTCCCACCCAACATTCTGTTTTCTTAGACTTTTTTTATTCCATCGAGTCTGGTTTGTGTCACCCAGCTTATCTTGGGAGTATGGCCTGCTCTAGCATGTGATCAACCTTTAGAGGTCTCATCGGTAAAGATTCTCTCTCTCCCTCCCTCCCTCCCTCCCTCCATCCTTCCCTCCCTCTCTTCCTCCCCCTCTCTCTCCCTCCCCCCCCTCTCTCTCAGCAGCTATCAA
>NW_022196904.1:20502111-20503638 GCF_008632895.1 Mastomys coucha
AAAAAAAAAAAAACAGAAAAACAAAAACAGAAACTCAAATGGGACTCAACAGAAGATCCTGGGCTAAGGAAACAGCATCAATAAAGAGAGCTGCCCAGACTCTGGAGCTCAGAATCCTAAAGAAGGCTAGTTCTGTGCCCAGGCTGCTCAGCACATGTGTATTAGGAACCCTTGAGGCTAGGAGGAATTCTGAAATCCTCTCAGGGCCCTCAACCTGGAAAGTTTCTGTCTTTCCCACCAAGATACCGTGGGACGCTGGTAAAATTGTCTGGTTGGTTTTAACTGTTTAACTGTCAACTTGACATGGCCTAGAATCACATGGTAAGAGAGTCTCAGTAATAGACTGTCTAGATCACATTGATTGGGACTATGTCTGCATGACTGTATCAATCTATGTGCAAAGGTGCAGCTAAACACAGGAGACACCATTCTCTAGTTTTAGAGTCCTGCACCATCTACGAGGAGAGAAAGCTACCTGAGCACTAAGCACACATTTACATCCTTCTGGTCTTGACTATGGATGTAATATGACAGAAGCCTCGGCCACTGTGATGTCCCTGAAGTGATGGATTGTAACCTAGAATTGGAGGGGGGGGGCAGGAACCTTCTCCCTTAAGTTGCTTTTTGTTGGGATATTTTATCACAGCCACAGAAACAAAACTAGGTGTCTTAGTTAGGGTTTTACTGCTATGAACAGACACCACGACCAAGGCAACTCTTATAAAAGACAACATTTCATTGGAGCTGGCTCACAGGTTCCAAAGTTTAGCCCGGTATCACCAAGGCTTGAGCATGGCAGCATCTAGGCAGGCATGGTGCAGGAGGAGCTGTGAGTTCTACATCTTCATCTGAAGGCTGCTAGGAGAACTGTTTTTCCACATAGTTACAAGAAGGGTCTCATTGCCCACCCCCACAGTGACACACTTCCTCCAATAAGGACACATCTACTCCAACAAGGCCACACCTCCTAATAGTGCCACTCCCTTGGCCAAGCATATTAAAACCACCACACTAAGACACAAGATAACCTAAATTAGTTCCAGAATCTTCCAAAGCTGCCTCCTTGTCATCCTCATCACCACCATCATCTTCTTCATCCTCTTTCTCTCACTCCTCCTCAGCATCTTCATCTTCTTCATATTCCTCTTCTTCATCCTCCTCAGCTTCTTCCTCCCCTTTCTCTTCCTCTTCTCACAATGTAGCCCAGGATGGCCTCAAACTTAAAATTCTCATGCTTCCACTTTCTAATTACTATGATTATAAGTGTATGCCACTATGCCCAGCTCACAAAACATTCTTGCAAGCCTCAAAAAGAAATATATTTTGACACAATTTGACTGTATTCCATAATAGAATTAAGGCAATTCACAAAAATGTAAATATCCCCAGCAATTGGTTATATTTGTTGTTGGATGTAGATAAAAAACATGCATATTACCTTAGAACTGCCGGAGGTTCTGTAACCACCAGCAGAGATAAAAAACATGTATATTACCTTAGAACTGCCGGGGGGGGGGGTTCTGTAAC
>NW_022196904.1:20503730-20533131 GCF_008632895.1 Mastomys coucha
GGGGGGGGGGGGGGGTTCTGTAACCACCAGCAGAGTAAGAATCCACAGGACTAAGTAGCAAGTGTTGGCTCAAACTTTGGAAATCTGTCCCAGAATAGTTTATTTTAGACATATTTAAGCTCAGCAGAATTTGTCGAAATTTTTCCTGATAATAATTAACTCAATCCTGTGTGCACAACAAACCTTGAGATTGACTTCACTGAAACTCTTTGTAAAGTATATGTGACATCTTCCATAAAGATGAGGTCAGTATGTTCCCTCAGGAAAGGAAGTTCATGATAAGGGTCTTGGGGAAGACTCAGTGTGGCCTAAGGTCACCAGGCTAATTAGCCATACCTGCTCCCGGCCTTCTGAGCAAATAACAGGTTGTACATGCCTTCCTTTAAAGTAACAACTCTATGTGTTTCACATTCCTGGTTCCCCTACTGCTTATCTGTGAACACGGGAACCTCTGTGATGCCTACACAGAACCTCTAATGCAACTTGATACGGTTTAGATCTAAAATGTTCCTTCCACAGGCCTACATGTTAAAAGTTTGATTCTAAGACTGTTTAAAAAGAGGAAGGAAATCAGTGGGAGGGGACAAGGGGATAAGGTAATGGTGGCAAATATGATCCAAAGTCTTTTTTTTTTTTTCGAGACAGGGTTTCTCTGTGTAGCTCTGGCTGTCCTGGAACTCACTCTGTAGACCAGGCTGGCCTCGAACTCAGAAATCCGCCTGTCTCTGCCTCCCAAGTGCTGGGATTAAAGGCGTACGCCACCATTGCCCAGCTATGATCCTAATTCTTTGCACACATTTATGAAAATACCAAAATGAGGGGCCTGAAGAGATGGTTCTGTGGTTAAGGGCACCAGCTGTTCTTCCAGAGGATCCAGTTTGATTTCCAGCATCCTCATGGTGGTTGGGGTCACACTGAATCCTCCCCAATCTACACCTCAAGTCTTAGGGATCCAATGCCCTCCTCTGGCTTCTGTGAACACCAGACACACATGTGGTACACAGACATTTGAGCAGAATACTCATACACATAAAATAAAATAAAAATAATTTTAAAATGTTTACATAGAAATAATAAACCTGCTTTTCCATATAGTTAATATATGTTAATTAAAAGGTAAGGGAGAAAGGCTTGGGTCCCAAGGCAGCGGTGTTCAAAGATGGAGTTGTGGGAAGTGGACAATGGGCACTCTATCTTGTGGGTTAAATTTGTTATAAATTCATACAATGATGGGCTGTTGGGAGGAGATGGAAACATAGGAAATGGAGCCTTTTAAAAGGGAATGGGTCCATGAGGGTCTGTCTTGTGGATGATATCTTGCTCCTGGCTCCCTCTCACTCTCCCATCCCATTCTCTCCATGCCTTTCTCCTAGCTCCCATGATACTGTGCCCTATGTAGCCACACACTCCTCACCCTAGTTTAACTAACAAGTAGATGTACCCAAATCTAGCTTGCAGCTCCATCTAGCCCTAAGGGCTGTGCTCCGCTGTGCCCCCCACCCTTACCCTTTGTCCTCCCCCTATCTCCCCACTCCCTCTGTGCCCTATTCCCCAGTCTGCAGACAAGCAACAAAGGCCAAGCAGGAAGAAATTCCACTGCCTGTTTCATAACAAACCACAGATCTCAGGTTTCAAACATTTTTTAATGAGTGTTAATAGATTAGATATTGTTGTTGGCTACCTTCTAGTAAGTTGGTGTGGGGTTGGGGGGGGTTGAGAAACATTAAACCTGTGTCTTGTTTTTCTTAATAAGATCAGAAGTCAACAAATACTCAAGCTGGACTGCCTGCACTTTCTCTCGAGAAGTCTAATATTGCTTTTGTTTTTGCTTTTACACATGAATGTATGTGGTGTGGGGGTGTAGGGGTACGTGTGTCTGTGAATGCATGTATATGGGCATATGTGTAAGTGTGGGTGGGTGCGCCCATGTGTGTATATGTACATGAAAGCCAGTGGTTGTCATCCACTGTCTTCCTCAATTTTTTAAGATTTTTTTATTTTTTATTTGTGTGTGTGTGTGTGTGTGTGTGTGTGTGTGTGTGTGTGTGTGTGTGTTCCACACGCATGTAAATATGTACAGAGACCAGAAGAGGGCATCAGATCCCCTAGAGTTCCAGTTACAGGAGATTGTGAGCTGCCCAGTATGGATGCTGGAAACAGGATTCAGGTCCAGAAATGCTTTTAACTGATGAGCTGTCATTCCAATCCTGATCATTCTCCACTTTGTTTTACTAAGGCAAGGTCTCTCACTGAACCCAGAATGGATCAATTTGGCTAGTCTGGTGATCCAGCTTGCTCTGGGGATCCACTGCGTCCTGAATACTTGGCTTGCACGTGGGGTGCCCTGCACATCCAGCCTTCACCCAGGTACTTGAGAATCCAAGTTCAGGGCTGGAGAGATGGCTCAGTGGTTAAGAGTACTGACTGCTCTTCCAAAGATCCTGAGTTCAAATCCCAGCAACAACATGGTAACTCACAACCATCCGTAATGAGACCTAACATCCTCTTCTGGAGTGTCCAAAGACAGCTACAGTGTACTTACGTATAATAAATAAATAAATCTTTAAAAAAATATATTGAAAATAAATAAATAAACAAACAAAAGAGAATCCAAGTTCAGTCTTCACATTTGCACAGAGAGCAGCTTACCTGGGATCATCTTCCTAGCCCTGTATCTGAAAACAGAAGCATTTCAATATCGGGAATCTAATGAATGTTAGTGATAATCAAAACCTGAGCTCTTGAGATCACTGGGTGGGCCAGCAAGTTGTCTCAGCAGGTAAAGGCATTTGCCATCAAACTTGATGACCCGAGTTCCATTCCTGAGACCTGCACGGGAGGGAGACCCAGGCCCTACAAGTTACCCTCTGGCCATCTTCATAACACATGTGCCCATGCACATACAAACACACACTTGCATACATACGTACACAAATAAATATCATAAAAATTTTCAGAGAAATGTAATGGGCTTTGTTTAAAGAAAGAGAAGAAAATCATGACATTTGCAGAAATGGAGTGTAATTAGAAATTATTGCATGGAGCAAAACATTTCAGAGCCACAAAGACAAATAAACACCAATAACTCATAGACTTTAATTTTCATATGTGTGTGGAGCTAGTGTAGATCAAGAACCTAGGGAAGAAACAATGAAGAGGAAAATAGGCTTTAAGGAACAGGGGCCTTAAAAGAGGAGAAAGAATGAGGAAGATGAGAGACACTGGAGACTAGTGGGGGCAGAAAGGGAACTAGTAGGAGTGGGCAAAGAGATCAAGGAAGAGGATCAAAGAGAACAAAGGTAGGCTGACAGGATGGCTCACTGGTTAAGAGCGCTCTTAACTTCTCCAGGCTGCTTGGAGAAGACTGGCTCCCATGTGGTTAGGAGGAGAGTCTCATTGCCTACCCTGACATTGATTCACTTCCTCCAAACACCTACTCCAACAAGGCCACACCTACTCCTACTGCCACTTCCTGGGCCAAGTGTACACAAACCACATAACCACTTACATACATCGAAGGCAAAACACCCATACACAAAATATAAATTGATTAATCTCCAGACCAGGTGCGGTGACACACACTTCTAATCCCAGCACTCAGGAGGCAGGGGCAGAAGTATCTCTATGAGTTCAAGGTGGAACATAGTATGCTCCAGACTAGACAGGGCTACATAGAGAGACTTTGTCTAGATAAATAAATAAATCCCAATAACAAAGTGATATGAAAATACCTGAATGAAACACACCAGCTCACATAATAAAAGAGGAGAAACATAAGAAATGCATCAAATTTTAAAAGTAAAAAGAAAATAATACACATGTAGCATTATCTTCCACTGTAATTCTTCAACCCACTCAACTAAGCTGTGTCTAGTTTCACACTGCAATGTTAAAGTAAGAGATTCTTGCAATGTTAAATACACTCGAAACAGAGTTTGCCTCTTCCTTCTTTCTTTCAGTGCTTCGAGAGTAGCCACCATGCCCCGTGTCTACTATTGTTGAGGGTTTTCTGTTGTTTGGGGTGCTTTGGTTTGGTTTGGTTTGGTTTGGTTTGGTTTGGTTTGGTTTGGCTTGGGTTGGTTTGGGTTTATGAGATTGGATATTGCTAACTGCTAACTGCAAATTCATGATCCTCCTGCTTCGGCCTCCAGAGTTCTCAGATGGCTGTTCATGGAGTCTGCTGCAATTACTCTTGTCACCATTGTATAACTGAGAAAACTAAGTCTCAGGGCTGGAGAGATGGCTCAGCTATTAAGAGCATATACTGCTCTCCCAGAGGGCCTGAATTCAGTTTCCACATGAATAACTCTCCTCCAGGAATAACTCCAGCTCCAGCAGGGATCTAATGCCTTTGACCTCTGAAGACACCCATACTCAGACACATGTGCATATAAGCATAAGTGAAAATAAGGTAATTCTAGAAGGAGGAGGAGAAGAGAGAAGAAAATTAAGCCTTAGAGGCAAGGAGAGAGAAAGAAAGGGGGAGGGAGGGAGAAAAGAGGGAGAGAAGAAGGGAGGGAGGAGGAAGAAGAGAAAGGAAGGATGAAAGAAAGGGAGGCAGGGAGGGAGAAAGGAAAAAGGAGAAAGAGGGAGGGAGGAAAAAGGAGAGGGAGAGGGAGAAAGGAGAGAGGGAGGGAGGGAGGGAGGGAAAGAGAGAGACAGACAGAGACAGAGACAGAGACAGAGACAGAGACAGAGACAGAGAGATCCTACTAATTCTCAGAGGTAAGGAGATTAGGACTGTGCCCAGAGTTCCGTCCCATCTCCATTTCTACAGGCATCAAATAAAGTCAAGGGTGAAGTCATTGCTTCCCTGGGGCCCTGTATGTCTCATCCATCAGCTCTGTAAACAAGTTCTAACTGCTTCCAGATCTGTGCTGGGGCCTTCTGTTTTGGTACTGCCTTCAGCACTGAGCAGGCAGAGAAGTGAAAGTCTAACAGAGAGCCTGGGCTCCTAAGTTCCTTAGTAAACTGAAGGGTACCAGTGCTCCATCAATTTGCAGTTGTGCTCCAAACTCCCAGGAGAAGCCCTCTGCCTCCCTCAGTTTGTTGTTTTTGTTAAGGTTTTCACTTCTTCTTTGACAATTTCACACATTCTCATAATACATGTTGATTAAACTCACCCTCCCGTGCCCTTTCTTACTTGCTCCCACTCCATTCTTCCCAAGAAACTCCCCTCCCCTGACACCCTTCCTCCTCCTTTTAGTTTTAATCTTGTTTTGAATAAGCTATCCTGTGTAGCCCTGGATGGCCTCAAATACACAGAGATCTGACTGCCTGTGCCTCCTAGATGCCAGTATCAAATGCTGAGGACCCTGTCTCAAAAAAAAAAAAAAAAAAAAAAAAAAAACGAAAACGCAGGCTTCAATTGTGTATATGTGTGTAGGTGTGTCTGTGTATGTGGTTTGTGTATGTGTGTAGTTGTGTCTATGTGTGTGTGTTTGTGTGTGTGGTGTGTGACTGTGTGTAGGTGAGTGTGTGTGTGGTGGGATGTGTGTGTGTGTGTGTGTGTGTGTGTGTGTGTGTATGTGTGTGTGCGTGTGTGTGTGCCACCCTACCATGGCACTCAGAAAGCTAAGGTATGAGGATTAGGAGTTTGAAGCCAGCCTGTATTATATAGATACTTGATCTCAAATACATATATCTGTAGAAGTTTAATCCTGGTTCTTCCCAGCCTCATGTTCCAAGAAATAAGACTCAGACTCAAAATATACCTTTGCCATATATCTAGGCTCTACTCTGACTAGATCTTACTTAAAATATCCCATTTATTTTAACCTACATTCTGCCATGTGGCTGGTTACCTGTGCTCGGGAACCATATGTCTGTCTCCTCCCATCTTCCAGAGCCGATCTTCCTGGCCTGCCTTTATTCCAGAATTCTTTCTCATCCTGGATGTCCTACCTTCTATTTCCTGCCTAAGCCATAGGCCATAGGCTTTTTAATTGACAGATGATGCATCTATACAATACACAAGATATTCTCTCTGCATCTATTAGACAACATATTATACATACACACACATTTTTTATATGTACATATGTCTACAGGAATCCAGCATGTCCACCTGGCCTGCCCCATGTGACTACTGCTTATGCTCATTTAAGTTACATTTCTGCCACATGAGATTATAAAAGTGCTAATTGCAGAACCTCTGGGGGAAAGTCTTTGTCAAACTCCGTCCCACCCTCCCACCAGATTCCGGTGTCATTTCAGCTCAAGTTGGATAAGCCATAGGCTGTGGCATCTCCTAAAAGAATAAGCTATCTCTTTAAGAGCCATACAGGCATCCACTCTTCCCAACACTGTACTGTGACAATGTAGAAAAGTGAAGAAATGCCGAAAGATTTCAATAGTAAATTACCATCTAGATTTTACCATGATGACCCCCAACATTACCTGTCACAATCAGTGTTAGCACATAATGGCATTTCATGGATAAAACAGATTTGTGACTTTTTTGAGAGAGAAAGAGAGAGAGAGAGAGTTCCTCAAATTAAGACAGCGTCTACAGCCCAAAGAATCACTTATTTGGGATCCCTTTGATGATTAAAGTGCATTTATTATGGGATGACTGCACACACCAGTATTTCCTCCATCTCCAACTCCATGTTTACCAAGCCCCTGCACCAAGTTGACATTAGAATGTATGCAATTCTGGATTCAGGGCACTGCCTAGTGTTAGAACAGTAGAGGTGACTCTGGGCTCAGACAACACAAAAACAGAATAGGCTGGGAATGTTCTTGTGTGCGTGCACCCCATCCCTTCCCTTGTCAGAAATTCTGATGAGCTCAGTGAACACTGTTGAGCTGTGGAAAGAGCTGCTTGTTTTGCTGCAGTCTAAGAACCAGACCAGCTAAGTGGTGGCTTGCTTTGAAACGGAGTTACTCGGAAGACCTGTGTGCTAGTTCTGTTTATGATGCTGTGATCAAATACCCTGACAAAAATCAACTTAGGAGGAAAAAAAAAGGATTGTTTCAGCTTACAATCCCAGGTTACCATCCATTATTACAGGAACTTAAAATAGTTGGCCATACAACCAGAGTCAAAAGCAGAGAGAAACACATGCACTCATGTCCACTTGCTTCCCTATGCTTTAATCAATTTCTCCACTCTTATACAGTTTGAGACCCCTTGCTTAGGGAATGGTGCCACCCACAGTAGGCTAGAATTCCTACATCAATTAACTTAATTAAGACAATCTCCCACAAACATGACCCACAGGCCAGCCCAAACACACACAATCCTTCACTGAGACTCTCTTGCCAGTTGTTTTAAGTTGAGTCAAGTTGGTGATTAAAGCTAGCCATCACAACTAGTCTCACTGTAACCATATACACAGCATTAGCTCCATATGGCTCTAAGGAGCTGCAACATTCTGATCCCCTACTTAAAGGTGTAGCACATGTTACTTATGTGCCTGGTGATATTGGTATAGACAAGCCCAGTGATCTTCCACCCACAAATATATATATCCAAGTGGCTAGAAACATGGCTCAGTGGTTAAGAGCAACTCAACCCTCTTACAGAGGTCTCAAGTTGGGTTGCCAACACTCTCTTCTGGCCTCCTCAGGGATCAGGAATACACATGGGGGGGCACTGGAAAAGCATTTTTTAAAAGGGGCTGTCATAATGAAACCCATCATCTTATGCTAATGCAGAGACTCACAACTGGTCAAAGCACTGAGAATAAGTTACTATTGAGCACTCAGCCATAAATGGAACATCTACCTCAGCACCTGCAAAACTCAGGGAACATTGCAGAAAGAGGAGTTGGAAAGAATATAAAAACCAAGGAACCAGAAAGAGTGCAATGAAACCTGTCTTCTGTGCATGACACAGCCATTATAGCCAAGCAGTCAGGGCAACAGCAGCTTCCTGAACAAGACTGGCACATGACTGGGCCTGTCAGCACTCCATCATGGGTGGGAGTAGGGTCATAAGATCCCACGCTCCCCAAGAGGCTACAGGCACCTCAATGATGTAGTCTCTGGTAAACTGTGCATACTAAAGTAAATAAGTCCACCCACACTCATATAAGAAATTTTAATTAAATGCAGTGGTGCAGTAAGTCTCTCTCTCTTTTCTCTCTCTCTCTCTCTCTCTCTCTCTCTCTCTCTCTCTCTCTCTCTCACACACACACACACACACACACACACACACACACACACACACACACATTTGCCCATATGCACACACAGAAACATGAAAGTAGAAGGAAGATAGTTTGAAAGAAGATGGGGGGGGGGCAATCTGAAGAGATGGCTCAGCGGTTAAGAGCACTGTCTGTTCTTCCAGAGGTCCTGAGTTCAATTCCCAGCAACCATATGGTGGCTCACAACCATCTGTAATGGATCTGATGCCCTCTTCTGGTGTGTCTGAAGATGGCTGCAGGTTACTCATAAAATAAAATAAATAAATCTTAAAAAAAAAAAATGAGGATGTATACAAGGGGAGGAGATAGAGAAGATGTGACCAAAGTTGAGTATGTGTGTGCCCGTGATCACGAGAGAATACATTTTTAAAAGAACCCGAGCATCTCAAATGCCCCTGCTATTAAAATCAGAAACACCTAAAACTTTAGAAGCTGAGATCACAGTGCACACATATTCAGACGCAATACCACAACCTCTCTGTGGAAGCAAGTCTCTCCAAAGAGGCTGAGATTTATCTCCACCCATCATGGTAAATCTCTGCAGCCACAGCTTGAGAAGGAGGGGATGGTGGAGCCCGCTTGTTTGAAGTTTGTTTTGTTTGGAAGAGGGAGGTTCATAGTTGGCAAACTGCCACCCAAAGACAGGTGACATAGAAGGGAGGAAAAAGTTAATACCTCTAATCCAAAAGCTAACAGAAGGAAGGCGCGGCTGCAATCAGCACTGGGGAAATCACCCTCCAGCTCCCAAGATCTTACTTGTTCAAACCAGTATTATTCGTTCTATTCAGCAACAGAGCCAAACTCGACTCCCAACCAGTCTGTGGCATTCCTAGGGCTCAAGAGAGATGAGGCATAAATTTTTGTTGGTGTTCTGCATGACTCCTCATGTAACTGTGGGAATGCTGGTGAGCCTGGCTCCCTACTTTTCAACAAAAGCCAAACATATGTTTTTCTGCACAGAAAACTTTGGAAATGCCAGCAACTACAAAGATTGGAACAGCTGAGTGTGGTGAGCACTCCCCACTGTTCATGAGAACCTTTCAGAGACACAGTCATGGAGAAAGATAGATGGTCCAGTGATAAAGACCATGTGCTGCTGCATTTGTCGGGGTCTGGAGTTCAATTCCCAGCACCCAGGTCAAGAAGCTCCCAATTGCCCATAACTCCAGCTCCAGGAGTCTCTGACCTCTGTGCATGTGTGGAGAGAGAGAGAGAGAGAGAGAGAGAGAGAGAGAGAGAGAGAGAGAGAGAGAGAGAACCAAATAAAAACCAAATCAATATTTTCTTTTTTTTAAAGATTTATTTATTTATTTATTTTATGTGTATGAGTACACTGTAGCTGTACAGATGGCCGTGAGCCATCACGTGTGTGGCTGCTAGGAGTTGAACTCAGGACCTCTGCTGGCCCTGCTCGCTCCAGCCCCGCTCATTCCAGCCTGCTCACTCCGGTGTAATTCACTGTAGCTGTCTTCAGATGCACCAGAAGAGGGCATCCGATCTCATTACAGGTGGTTGTGAGCCACTATGTGGTTTTGCTGGGATCTGAACTCAGGACCTTCGGAAGAGCAGTTGGTGCTCTTACCTGCTGAGCCATCTCGCCAGCCCCCCAAATCAATATTTTCTAAAGAATAGCTCATGCTGACCTAGAACACTTGCTTCTGCCTCCAAAATACACTGAGACTAGCCACAGTGTCTAGCCTAATAGCTCAGCACTATTTCATTTAGTCCCCAACAACAAAGTCTGTGTCATTATCAGACCCCTCGCATTCTTCTCTCTTGACTTCCTCTTTCTTGTCTGGGCAGCAGTGCAGATGGACAGAAGGTAAGGGACCTCCTTCTGGCTCAGCACCAGCCACCAAAGCAAACCTCCCCCCACCCCTTGCTACCCTCCAGAGCCATCATGCTCACATTGTTGATATTAGCCAAGCCCAAATGTTACCCTGGATGCTTTCATGGGGGGGTAGGGGGGAGGGCGGGGGCAGAATTAATCCTATTCTCTTTGACTTTCTGTGACTTCTTCGTGAACTCACAGTTGGTCTTGAGGGCAGCACGGATGCAAGTGAACCCAGAAACCAAGCAGATGGGGTGATGGCAATGGCCTCACTCTGTGTCAAGTCCCAGATGAACTGAGGGTCTCACCCCATGATCTCCAAAGACTCAGAACCAAGCAACTCACTAGCATCTCAAGGAAGGGCAAACATTGTCTTCTAATGAAATGTGTACAGCGTTAAAGGAGCTGCTAGGAATAAATACTTAGACTATTTGCAGCCCAACTGAGGGGCTAGACAGAAATAAAAAGACCCAAGTCTGAATTGTATATCTTTTTTTTATAAAGATTTATTTATTTATTATACGTAAGTACACTGTAGCTGTCTTTGGACACTCCAGAAGAGGGAGTCAGATCTTGTTATGGATGGTTGTGAGCCACCATGTGGTTGCTGGGATTTGAACTCAGGAGCTTTAGAAGAGCAGTCGGGGCTCTTAACCACTGAGCCATCTCTCCAGCCCCCTGAATTGTATATCTTAACCTAAGATATAAGTAAGAGAATCCCAAGAGCCACTGGGAAACTATATCTTGACTAACGCTTGCTGAAGGGAAAGCTGTTTGCTGCACTTATAAGACAAGACTTGACATGACAAAAAAAAAAATTAGCAATGACAGTAACATTGATGGAAAAAGAATAATACACAAGATGATATAAAACTCCTTACAGACTAGAGGCATGGTTCAAAAGTAGAATATCCTGAGGAACCACCATACTGATTTCCAGAGTGGTTGTACCATTTGCAGTCCCACCAGCAATGAAGTAATGTTCCTCTTTCTCCACAACCTCACCAGCATCTGCTGTCACCTGAGTTTTTTATCCTAGCCATTCTCACTAGTGTGAGGTGGAATCTCAGGGTTGTTTTGATTTGCATTTCCATGATGACTAAGGATACTGAACATTTCTTTAGGTGCTTCTCAGCCATTCAATATTCCTCAGTTGAGAATTCTTTGTTTAGCTCTGTACTGGTTGATTTTGTATGTCAACTTGACATAGGCTGGAGTTGAAAAAAAAAATGCCTAGCTGGGTGGCGGTGGCACAAGCCTTTAATCCCAGCACTTGGGAGGCAGAGGCAGACAGATTTCTGAGTTCAAGGCCAGCCTGGTCTACAGAGTGAGTTCCAGGACAGCCAGGGCTACACAGAGAAACCCTGTCTTGAAAAACCAAAAAAAAAAAAAAAAAAAAAAAAAATCCTCAATTAGACCAGACAATAAGCAGGTCTCAAGGGCATTATCTTGATTAGTGATTGATGGGGCAGAGCCCAGCCCATAGTGAGTGATGCAATCCTTGGACTGGTAGTCCTGGGTTCTATACGAATGCAGGCTGAGTGAGCCATAGAGAGCAAGCAGCACCCCTCCATGACCTCTGCATCAGCTTCTGCCTCCAGGATCCTGGAGTTCCAATTTGCATTCCTGTCCTGACTTCCTTCCATGCTGAACAGTGATGTGGAAGTGTGAGCCAAATAAACCCTTTCCTCCTCAAGTTGCTTTGGTCACGGTGTCTCATCTCAATCTCCTAATGAGGAGCGTGAAAGCCTAACTAAGACACTGGCATGTGCAAGGCCTTGGACTCCATTCCAGCATCACAAGATAGAAGAGGAGGAAGAGGAGGAAGAGGAGGAAGAAGAGGAGGAGGCAGAAGCAGAACCTAGCACATAAAAATATAGCCCTAAATTATGTAAGACAAAACATAGAAGTTTTAAAGGATTCACAAAATCTACGATCATAAGGGGAGATTTAAACATTAGTGACTGATACTTAAAACAGACCAAAAAATTAAAAAATAAAAAATTTTAAATTAGAAAAGAAATAACAGGTATTGATCCAATTCACAGCTCTAGAACCACAAGCAGCGTTTTTTGGTTGCTTGCTTGCTTTTTGTTTGTTTAAGGTTGTGGTGTTTTTGTTTGGTTGGTTGGTTGATTTTGTTTTGGTTTTGCTTTTGTTTGTTTTGGACAGGAACTTACACTATAGCTCAGGCTGCCCTTGAACTCCCAACCTCATTGCCAAAGCTGCAGCCTCCTCCTCTTTCTTGTCCTCCTCCTCTTCCTCCTTCTTTCTGCTAGGACCATGGGCAGGCACCATTCAAAATTCTAAAATCTGTGTGTGAGCATGTGAGTGTATGTGAATATGTATGTGTTTGTGTGTGAATGTGTATTTGTGTGCATGTGTGTGAATGTGTGTATGAGTGTGTTAGTGTATGGGTGCTACTAAGGATTAAAGCAGGGCTTTGTGCCAGGCAAGAACTTCACCACTGAGCTACAGCTCCAGCAGGTTTTGAAGTTTTAGAGAATCTTCTTTATTTTTCACAATTAGCCATGAACTGAAGTAAAATAGAAACTCTAATACTTATTGACAGAATAATTCAGATAGCACATGTTTTGAACAATGCAAACACAAAGTAAAAAATAAAATAAAAATTTTAAAATACAAAATTAACAGGAAAAATAGCAAACACCAAATACTTAAGGAGAGGGCTGGAGAGATGGCTCAGCGGGTAAGAGCACTGACTGCTCTTCTGAAGGTCCTGAGTTCAAATCCCAGCAACCACATGGTGGCTCACAACCATCTGTAATGAGATCTGGTGCCCTCTTCTGGTGTGTCTAAGGACAGCTACAGTGTACGTACATATAATAATAAATAAATCTTTGGGCCGGAGCGAGCAGAGCTGGAGTCAGCAGGGCTGGAGCAAGCAGAGGTCCTGAATTCAGTTCCCAGCAACCACATGATGGCTCACAACCATCTGTACAGCTACAGTGTACTCACATACATAAAATAAATAAATAAATAAATCTTTAAAAAAAATATTTAAGGAGAAAAATTTGCAGTACTAGACATTGGAACCAAGGGCTTACATATGATGGGTAAGTGTTCTACCCCTGAGCTATAAGCCCAGTTCTTTTTAGTTTCAGATAGGGTCTAGTTAAGTTGCCCAGGCTGACCCTGAACTCACTATGTAGCCCAGTCAAGCCTTAAACATCCGATCCTCAGCCTGAAATTTCAGGTGTATAGCCTTATGCCTAGATTTAAATGCTTAGAATTTGTTACACATGCTTTTGATTGTGTGACCTAGCCTACGTCTGTGTCTCTTCTTACCATCCTAAGTTCCAGTGTTTCCTAAGGTATTTCAGAAGCAAAGGTAGTCCATGCCTACCATATTAGCACTTGGGAGGCAGAGGTAGGGGAAGTGCAAGTCAGAGACTATCCTGGACTACGTAGGAAAACTCTGTCTCAAAAAGATAAAAAATGGGGGGGGGGGCGGTTGGCTGGAGACATGGCTTAGCAGTTAAGAGCACTGGCTGCTCTTCCAGAGATCCTGAGTTCAATTCCCAGCAACCACACAGTAGCTCACAACCACCTGTAATGGGATCTGATGCCCTCTTCTGGCATGCAGGTGTACATACAGATAGAGCACTCATACATAAAATAAATAAAATTTTTTTAAAAAAAATTTTAATGAAAATAGGGGCTGGAGAAATGCCTCAGATGTTAAGGACACTTGCTGCCCTTTCAGAGGGCCCAGTTTTAATTCCCAGCCCCCTCACCCCACCCCCACCTCTGGTGGCTCACAACTATCTATAACTCCAGCTCCAGCAGATCTGACACCTCTTCACGCACATGATTATACACAGGCACAAGCATACACGTAGTTAAAACTAAAATGAACTCTTTAAAGCACTAAGAGTGGGAATGTGAGGTACAAACCAGGAACTCAAGAGGCTGAGGCAGGAGCAGTGTGAAGTCAATGCTATCTTCGGCAAATTGTTAAGAGCCTGCCCCAGACATTAAGAAAAAATAGTGATAACAAGAAGCCAAGGAATGAATGTCTACAATCTCAACATTCAGGATACACAGGGGGTCAAGAGTTCAAGACAAGCCTGGCGTCGGACAGTGGTGTTGCACACCTTTAATCCCAGCACTTCGGAGGCAGAGGCAGGCGGATTTCTGAGTTCGAGGCCAGCCTGGTCTACAGAGTGAGTTCCAGGACAGCCAGGGCTACAAAGAGAAACCCTGTCTCAAAAAAAACAAACAAAAAAACAAAAAACAAAAAACAAAAAACCCCACCAACAAAGACTAGCCTGTGCTTTTAAGTAAGACCCTGACTCACAGGATCCTTCCAGTTTCCATCGTCACCCTGAGCTGATCCTGTGCCACAACACTGGGTACCCAAATATAGTCAGGAGAGAGCTGATCTCCCAGGAGTGCCAACACACCTGCGAGCACAGGTAAAACCATCACTTCTGCTCAAATTCCTGGCCCAAGAGGGACCTGCCCAGAGCCATCAGGACACAGGAACCAGGGAACAGCAGGGAACAGGATCCTTCTGGTTTCTGTCTGGACTCCAGAGCTGATCCTGTGCCATAGTTCTCCATACCCAAATTCCTCCCGGAGAGAACTGGTCTCCCAGGAGTACTGACACAGACTTGCAGGAGGGACAAGCCACAGTCAGAGATGGGAAGACCAGCTAACACCAGAGATAACCAGATGGTGAGAAGCAAGAGTAAGAACATAAGCAACAGAAACCAAGGCTACTTGGCATCATCAGAACCAATCCTACCACCACAGTGAGCCCTGGTTACCCCAACACACCAAAAAAGCAAGACTCTGATTTAAAATCACATCTCATGATGGTGATAGAGGACTTTAAGAAGGACATAAATAACTCCCTTAAAGAAATACAGGAGGACACTGGAAAATAGCTAGAAGCCCTTAAAGAGGAAACACAAAAATCCCTTAAAGAATTACAGGAAAACACAACCAAACAGGTAAGGAATTGAACAAAACCTCCCAGAATCTAAATATGGAAATAGAAATAATAAAGAAATCACAAAGGAAGACAACCCTGGAGGTAGAAAACCTAGGAAAGAGATCAGGAGTCATAGATGTAAGCATCACCAACACAATACAAGAAATAGAAGAGAGAATCTCAGGTGCAGAAGATACCATAGAAAACATTGACACAACAGTCAAAGAAAATGAAAAATGCAAAAAGCTCCTAACCCAAAACATACAGGAAATCCAGGACACAATGAGAAGACCAAACCTAAGAATAATAGGTATAGAAGAGAGAGAAGATTCCCAACTTAAAAGGCCAGTAAATATCTTCAACAAAATTATACAAGAAAACTTCCCTAAGCTAAAGAAAGAGATGCCCATACAAGAAGCCTACAGAATTCCAAATAGATTGGACCAAAAAAGAAATTCCTCCTGTCACATAATAGTCAAAACACCAAATGCACTAAACAAAGAATGACTATTAAAAGAAGTAAGGGGAGTCTGGCGAAATGGCTCAGTGGGTAAGAGCACTGACTGCTCTTCCAAATGTCCTGAGTTCAGATCCCAGCAACCACATGGTGGCTCACAACCACCCATAATGAGATCTGACGCCCTCTTCTGGTGTGTCTGAAGACAGCTGCAGTAAATTATGCGGGAGTGAGTGAGGCCTGAGATCAACAGCAGCCACACACATGATAGCTCACGGCCATCTATACAGCTACAGTGTACTCATACACATAAAATAAATAAAAATAAATCTATGGGGGGGGGAGAGAGAGAGACTAAAACCTGTAAGAAGAAATAAACCCTTAAAAAAAAGCAGTAAGGGAAAAAGGTCAAGTAACATATAAAGGCAGACCTATCAGAATTACACCAGACTTCTCACCAGAGACTATGAAAGCTAGAAGATCCTGGGCAGATGTCATACAGACCCTAAAAGAAGATAAATGCCAGTCCAGGCTACTATACCCAGCAAAACTCTCAATTACCATAGATGGAGAAACCAAGATATTCCATGACAAAACCAAATTTACACAATATCTCTCCACAAATCCATCCCTACCAAGGATAATAATCCCAACACTAGGAGGGAAACTACACCCTAGAAAAAGCAACAGAGTAATATTTCAATAAACCCAAAAGAAGATAGCCACACAAACATAATTCCACCTCTAACAACAAAAATAACAAGAAGTAACAATCACTTTTCCTTAATATCTTTTAACATCAATGGACTCAATTCCCCAATAAAAGACATACACTAACAGACTGGATACATAAACAGAACCCAGCATTTTGCTGCATACAGGAAATGCACCTCAGTGACAAAGACAGACACTACCTCAGAGTAAAAGGTTGGAAAACAATTTTCCAAGCAAATAATCCCAAGAAACAAACTGGAGTAGCCATTCTAATATCAAATAAAATCGACTTTCAACCAAAAGTTATCAAAAAAAGATAAGGAAGGATACTTATCAAAGGTCAAATAGTCAAAGGAAAAATCTACCAAGATGAACCGTCAATTCTGAACATCTATGCTCCAAATGCAAGGGCACCCACATTCATAAAAGAAACTTTACTAAAGCACAAAGCACACATTGCACCTCACACAATAATAGCGGGAGAATTCAACACCCCACACTCTGCAATGGGCAGATCAGGAAAACACAAACTAAACAAAGACACAGTGAAACTAACAGAAGTTATGAACCAAATGGATCTAACAAATATTTATAGAACATTTCATCCTAAAACAAAAGAATATACCTTCTTCTCAGCACCTTACAGTATCTTCTCCAAAACTGACTATATAATTGGTCACAAAACAGACCTCAACAGATACAAGAAGATTGAAGTAATCCTATGCACCCTATCAGATCACCACGGACTAAGGCTTGTCTTCAATAACAACAAAAACAACGGAAAGCACACATACACATGGAAGCTGAACAATGTTTTCTCAGTGATAACTTGGTCAAGGAAGAAGTAAAGAAAGAACTTAAAGGCTCTTTAGAATTTAATGAAAATGAAGACACATCATACCAAAACTTATGGGACTCAATGAAAGTGGTGGTAAAAGGAAAACTCATATCTCTAAGTGCCTCCAAAAAGAAACTGGTGAGAGCTCACTCTAGCAACTTGACAGCATACCTGAAAGCTCTAGAACAAAAAGAAGCAAATACACTCAAGAGTAGTAGATGGCAGGAGATAATCAAACTTAGAGCTAAAATCAACCAAATAGAAATAAAAATGAACTATAGAAAGAACCAACAAAATCAGGAGCTGGCTCTTTAATAGAATCAACAAGATAGATAAACCTTTAGCCAGACTAACCAGAGGGCACAGAGACAGTATCCTAATTAACAAAATCAGAAATGAAAAGAAGATATAGCAACAGAAACTAATATAGAAACAAAAAATCATCAGATCCTACTACAAGCCTATATTCAATAAAACTGGAAAATCTGGATGAAATGGACAATTTTCTAGACAAATACCAAATACCTAAGTTAAATCATGATCAGAGAAACAATCTAAACAGTCCCATAATCCCTAAAGAAATAGAAGCAGTCATTAAAAGTCTCCCAACCAAAAAAAGCCCAGGACTAGATGGGTTTAGTGCAGAATTCTATCAGACCTTCAAAGAAGACCTAATACCAATACTCTTCAAACTATTCCACAAAATAGAAACAGAAGGAACACTACCCAATTCATTCTATGAAGCCACAGTTACACTGCGTATTCTCCCCTGGAGATGGAACGGTTTCTGTGTAACCAGGAGCCTGTCACAATTTCCTTTCATAGAGGACTTCATAAGATATTTTTTTTTACTTCTAGCATGTTTAATGTTCCAAATAGATTTTTAAAACTGGTTAAGTGCATATAACTTTTAGCTTCAGAAGATATCATGTATATAAGAGGCATTTTATTATTATAAATTATTTTGATGACTTAAAAATGTCAATACTGAGTTGTGTATTCTAAAATAAATTTTATTAGTTTAATAAAAAAAAAGAAATATCAAAAAAAAAATCCTAATTGGTGGCTGGGAGAGATGGCTCTGTTGCTCTTGTAGAAAACTTGATTTCAATTCCCAGCATCTACGTGGCAGCTCACGACCATCAGAACTCTAGTTCCAAAGGATCTGACGCCCTCTTCTGGCCTTCTCAGATACTGCATGAAGTGGTGCCACAGACATGAACACAGGAAAAGCATCCATACTTAAATATGTTTTTAATTCCCAATCTAAAAGTAGAAAGGAATTTCCTCTGTCCAGACCACCCTCCCTCCCCCCCAAAAAAAGTATCTACGAAACCCGGCAGCACACAGGAGATGTGGGGGAGGAGAGGATGTGGAATTCAGGGCCAGCCTTGCATACATGAGGCTCTGTCCAAAAATTAAAAACCAGGAGCTAGAAAGATGGCTCAACAGTTAAGTTAACATATGACCTCAAATAGGGGTCAGGCTTATTTCCCAGCATCCATATGATGGCTCACAACCATCTGCAATTCCAGTCTCAGGGGATCTAATACCCTCTCCTGAACTTAACGGATACATAGAGACACACGCAAAAAACACTTAGAGACAAAATAACCTTCAAAAGAGACAAATACTATATAACTCCATATACTAGAGCAGTGAAATTCATACAGAAAGAATGCAGAATGACTGCTTTCGGAGCTGAAAGGAGGGAGAAATGGAAGTCTGGTTTTTTGTTTTGTTTTGTTTTGTTTTTCGAGACAGGGTTTCTCTGTGTAGCCCTGGCTGTCCTGGAACTCACTCTGTAGACCAGGCTGGCCTCGAACTCAGAAATCCACCTGCCTCTACCTCCCAAGTGCTGGGATTAAAGGCGTGCGGAAGTCTGTTTTTAACTAGTACCAGATGTCAATTTTGCAAGACAAAGAGTTCTGGTAATCGCTTACACAACGCTGGCAATCCTACCACAGAACTGAGCAGTGAAAAAAAATGTGGATGAGAGGATGGGTAACAAAAACCTCGCAACTGGTCAAAGTGCAGGAGAGTACTCGCAGCCACTACCCCAGGTTAAGAGACCACTGTAGAAGAGAAGACAAAAAAGATTATAGGAGCCTGAGGTCAGGGAAAACCAGAGCAATACAGTATCATCTGGATGAGACAGGTCTGCTGCCCTCAGGAGATCTGACACCTAAACCATTGCCTGTACAAGACCAAACCGGTCAACAGTCAAATGTGGAAGAGGAAGACAGACATGACCCCACCCCGCCCCACCTCTAACTGGGAAGTAATGGGCAGTTGGTAGCTTCTAGGAGATCAGACTCAGTTTATTTTTTTAAAGATGTGTGACCCCTGGTAGATCAGCCACATTCCAATAGATGGCCCAGACCCAAGAGTATTTGGGAAGCACAAGATAGAGTCAATAGGTTGTGTCATATGTATATGTATACATATACATGCATACATACATACATACACATATATATATGTCAGGCGGTGATGGCACATGCCTTTAACCCTAGAACTTGGGAGGCAGAGACAGGTGGATTTCTGAGTTCAAGGCCAGCCTGGTCTACAGAGTGAGTTCTAGGACAGCCAGAGCTATACAGAGAAACCCTGCCTCGAAAAAAAAAAAAATATATATGTGTGTGTGTGTGTGTGTGTGTGTGTGTGTGTGTGTGCATATATATATATATGGACACAAAGTTGGGGGGCTATGGAGGAGGGGATAGATTTGTGAGGAGTTATCAGGGAGAGTGAGGGAATAATCAATATACATTGTATGGAGTTCTCAAGGAATATTATAATTTTTAATGGATACAGCAGTAAAGTTTATGCTTTCCATATTTTAGCATAATTAAAAGTTATTTAATTAGGCATGGTGAGACCTATGCTGTCAGCACTCAGGCAGTGGAAGCAGGAGGATTGCTAACTGGAGGCTAGCTGGAACTATAAAATATTGAAAGCCTGTCTTAAAAGAAGAAAGAAAAAATAAAGGTTTTATTCACAGTTTTTTTTGGGGGGGGGGGTTGTTTGTTTGCTTTTTTAGAACAAGGAAGAAGATGAATCAAATACTGCCTAAAGATCGGATTAGCAACCTGAGAACTGGCAGTTGACACCATGTTTTTGCTCTTGTTTTTACTGGAGATTTAACCTTGAGTCCTGCACATGATACCATAGACTTTCACCTTACCCTTAGTGAATAGGCAGCGGCTCTACCACTGAGCCACACCCCCAGCCCCTCACTGGGGGATTCTAGGCAGGGGCTCTACCACTGAGCCACACCCCCAGCCCCTCACTGGGGGATTCTAGGCAGGGGCTCTACCACTGAGCCACGCCCCCAGCTCCTCACTGGGGGATTCTAGGCAGGGGCTCTACCACTGCGCTACAACCCCAGCTCCTCACTGGGAATTCTATGTAAACACTCTACAACTGAGCCATGCTTCCTAGCTGCTCTCTGATAGATTCTTAGCAAATGCTCTACTCTTGAGCTGCAGCTCTTTTTCTGAGTCTCTCTCTCTCTCTCTCTCTCTCTCTCTCTCTCTCTCTCTCTCTCTCTCTCTCTCTCTCTCTCTCTCTCTCTGTGTCTCTCTCTCTTATCCTTAACCCTTTAACTGCTCTTTCATTCTCTGAGCTTCTTGCTTTATTTTCTTTGCCTACTTACAGTGAACTTTTTTATAGGATATACAAAAGTGAGGGAAAATCATGGTTAGTTATATCACCTAGATTTTAAACATAGCACCAGTATAGTTTGTATCTTTTCCTTTGTGTATTTTTCCCCATCTTTTAGCTTGACTACTTATATTATGTATATCTTTATCAGTTTAGAGATGGGTCTTATTATGTTGCCTGACTCAAGTGATCTTCCTCTCTCAGCATCAGGACCACAAGTACACTTGATACACTTGGCTTAATCTGAGCACTGCTGTAATCCCAGAATCCTGAAGCCTGAGGCAGAAAAAAAATGAGTTTGAGGCTTAGCTGGGCTTTATAGTAAGACTGTATGTATGTATGTATGTATGTATGTTTGTATGTTTGAATGTATGTATATGTAAAAAATTTTAATACATATTTTTGAGAATTATTAGTAGAATAATTTTGTCTTGTTCTTTATACATATAGAGGGACATGAAATAATGAATATTATTTTGATTTCATCAGTCCATGGTGTACATAATTTTTAAAAGTATCATTTTGTTTTGTTTTGTTTTGTTTTGTTTTGAGACATGGTTTCTCTGTATAGCTTTGACTGTCTTGGAACTCTCTGTAGACCAAGCTGGCCTCAAACTCCACTGACCCTCTGCCCTGAGTTCTAGGGTTAAAGAATTCCCCTCAGCCGGGCAGTGGTGGCGCAGGCCTTTAATCCCAGCACTTGGGAGGCAGAGGCAGGCGGATTTCTGAGTTCGAGGCCAGCCTGGTCTACAGAGTGAGTTCCAGGACAGCCAGAGCTATACAGAGAAACCCTGTCTCGAAAAAAAAAAAAAAAGAATGCCCCTCATCCCGCCCCGGTCTTAAAAGCATCATTCTTGCATAATAAATATAAGGAGTATTTGTCAACAAAGAACAAAACCATGGACATATGAGATGAATTAGTGAATAAATCCTGACTTTCTGAGTTTCTGGCTTATATAGAAGGAGACAATCAATTTTCACAAGCTGTCCTCTGCATCCACACACTCACACATGCAAGTGCACACAGATCAGCTATGGCTGTCTGCACAAGACCAAGCTAGACAAAATTCCAGCATGGAGGGAGGGACCCTGAAGCTTCCTATTGGAAAAGCTATTGGTGCTTGATGATTGCTGATGGAGGGAGAGCCACTCTCCTTTAGGGTTGTGAGCACTGGTAGGTTGCTCATGTCTCAGTGAGTGCCACACACCCATGTTGTTGACTGCTAAAGCTAACAAGCAGAGGGCAAAGGGTGAGTTTGTTATGAAATTTCCATACATGTATATAAGGTGTCTTGATATTCAACATCACCATTACCAGCATCCTTCCTCCCTTCCTCGCCTACCATCCCTCTCCTCTTCTGTAATAGACAGCGTTATTCACAACAGCTAATTCATGGAACCAACCTAAGAGCCTGTGGTGGCTTGCATGAGAATGTTTGCCATAGGCTCGCCTGTTTGAATGGTTGGTCACCAGTTGGTGCTGCTGTTTGGGGGAAGTTAAGGAGGCGTGGTTTTATGGAAGAAAGTATGTCACTGGAGGTGGGCTTGGAGAGCTTAAAGACTTAGTCCACTTCCAGTTCATCTCCTTCTGCTCTGTGCTTGAAGGTGAAGATGTGTGCCCTAAGCTTGCTGCTCGAGCTGGCCTGCAGCCAGGCCTGCCAACTCCCCACCATGACGGACTCTTAGCCCTCTGGACCCTAAGCCCAGATAAACTTTTATGAGTTGCCTTGGCCATGGTATTTTATCACAGCAACAGAAAAGTAATGAATACAGAGCCCATCAATGGATGAGAAACTTTTTTTAAAAAACAAAATTTTAAATGATTCCTTTTTATTTTTCAAATGCACTGTTTTGCCTATACATATGTCTGTTTGTATGTTCCCATGAATGTCTGTGTCAGATCTCCTGGAACTGGAATTACACTGCCTTGTGGGTGCTAGGAATTGAACCTGGGTCCTCTAGGAAGAGTAGTCAATGCTCTTACACTCTCATACATCTCTCTAGCCCCAAGAAACTGTGGTTTTAAGTCAGATGCAGTAGCACCATTTGCAGCACCATAACTTCAAAGTCTGAGGCAAGTGGATTAAATGACTGAGCCACTTCACTAAGCTCTCGCCCACAATTGTATATGATCAACATACACACAGAACAAAACTTCTGGTCATAAACCTCATTCAATACAGTCACTTCTGTCTACTTTGGCATATAGCTATATCAGAAAACTTCACAGACAACAACAACAAAAATCAAAAACAACTCTGATGCTGTTACTACAAAGTAATACTATACAAAAAAAGTTAGTAATGTGTCTCGGTTTCCACAATTGTTCTAAAAAGTTCCAACTCTTTTGTAGCAAACCATGAAAAGAGTTGTCTACACTCACTGCCTCTGGGTTTCTCTCTTTATTCCACCCATCGATGCTTCCTCCTCCATACTCACTGATGATGCTCCCCTTTGGCTTCCCATTGGCTTTCAAAGTGCTACATTTGAAAATGAGTTTAGTGGCTCAAGCCTGAAATCTCAGATGCTTGGAGACTGAAGTGGAAAGGTGAGAATTTCAAGGCCTGCCCAGGTCACAAAGTGTGTTCAAGGCCATTGTGGGTAATCTAGTGAGACTCTAACTCAAAGAGTAAACAGAGAGCAGGGAATCTCAGTGGTAGAGCTCCTGCCTAGAATTTCCCAATGAGGGGCTGGGGGCATGGCTCAGTGGTGGAGCCCTTGCCTAGAATCTCCAGTGATAGGCTAGGGTGTGACTCAGTGGTAGAGCACCTGCCCAATGTGTAGAAGACCTGGTTTCAGTACTCAGCACCACAAAAACAAAACAAAATAAAATAAAAATAATAAAATGAAAAACAGAAAAAGAGAAGGCCTGTTAACTTCACACAGTTCTGGTTAACTGTCAACACTTTGAAGAACTATGTTGCAATATGTTTTGTCCCCTCATACTTAGTCTATGGAGTTGCCCCAAAATCAGTACAGGCTAATTCTCACAATGAACACCTCAATCCTCCCATGTTGGGTCCCACTGAAATGCCAGAGAAGTATTAACTGCCAGGGAGATGCATTCAAAGCAGATATTAAGGAACTTGTTTACTGAGTGCCCTGTAGCTTCTTGCCATGTATAAAGCAGGCAAAAATGACCAAGGTGTGTCTGTAGGAAGGAAGGCAGAGAGGCATTGTGAGGTTTATATAAAGGCTTAGGAAGTTTGGCTTGGGGCCAGGCCAAATTCTTTCAGTGCTTTAAACAGCCTAGATCCCTTTATCAATGCCTGGCTTTCAAGGCTCCAGCTTGGGCTCAGCCCTGCTGAGAAAAACATTATTAAACTGGCAGGTCACAGAATTGTGAAGCCACTCCACCACTTGGTCATAGAAAGAAATCAAAATGAGGAGCTGGGAATGTGGCTTGGTACTAAGCATGTGCTTAGCATGTAGGGAGTCCTGAGTTCCATCACAAGCATAAAGAAAGAGAAGGAAGAGGAGGACAAGAAGGAGGAGGAAGAAGAGGGAGGAGGATGAGTTGGGAGAGGAAAAGGAAGGAGAAGGAGAGGAGGAAGAGGAAGAACAAGAGAATGAAAAAGAGGAGGAGAAAGAGAAGGAGCAAGAGAATGAAAAGGAGAAGAAGGAAGAGAAGGAGGAAGAGAATGAAAAGGAGGAGAAGGAAGAGAAGGAGGAAGAGAGGAGGAGAAGAAGAAAACATGAAGGAAGGAAGGCAAACAAGCAGTTGTGAACTAGAGTGTGTCCCTGCTCTGCACTCCCCTGCCTGGCTTTCACAATCTCACACACTTACCTTGTCCTCCATGAGTAGGGGGAAAGGTGGGGCCACCTGCAAATTCCTTTATGAAACACTGCAAACAAAACCCACACCTACAGTAAATACAGGTGCACAAACCAAGACCCAGAATAATCCCTAAGAGGCTTTGCTAAAAGAGCTTGCCATGGGAAGACACTGCACTGGGAAACATGACTTTACTGTAGAACTCCAGGAGTCATCTTCTAAGTGGTCCATTGGCTTTGGTTAGATAATTTCTGTGAGAGGGAAGGAGAGATGGAGGGAGGGAAGGAGAGAGGGAAGGAGGAAGGGAGGAAGGATGAAGAGGGGGGAGAGAGGGAGGAAAGGAGGGAGGGAGGGATTGCTTTTGAGACAAGATTATGGTCCATTAGCCTTAGTTGGGTTATTCCTATGGGATGGATGGATGGATGGATGGATTGCTTTTGAGACAAGATTTTGCTTCGGAGGTTTGAGTCACTATGGCAAGCTTGCTTTTGTTTTTGCAAATGATGGAGAAATTGACCGACTTCAGCTTCTTTGATGTGCATACACAACACTAAGTTGTCCAGAGGGCCTCTGGGTTTCCCTGGAGGATCAGGGAAATAGTGATCAGTGTGTCAGAAGCCTCTAGGCTTTATTTCCATTGGACTTCCCCTGTTGTGACTGTTTTAATGCTCAGAGCCTCTGAATTATGCTCTCAAAATTATGTCCTTAAAATTATGGGGATGGCTCTTTGAAGGGCTTCCACATTCTGCATGGCATCAATAGAGCCATCTGGAGATCCAAATACAGCCAATAATCTCACCAAGTGCAGAGGCTAGCTCAGGGGTAAAGCACTTACTTGCATGTGGCAAACACATGGCCCTGGGACTCCTCTGTGCACTTTCTTGGGAAACTCAGAGCTGAATCGGGACAGCAAACCTCTGCCACTCAAGACAGAATCCAGTGACTCAAAGAACAGGCTAAGCTGCTCTCGTTCTCTGAAGCATCCTCCTATAGCCCTTTCTCTCTCTTACTCTTTCCTGTCTCATTTTCTTCTAAACAAGAATATAGGATGGTCAGGTTTATGATCTGTACCTCAGGCTCCTGAGAGCTAAACAGGATAGAAGACATAGTTTTAACATATTTCTTTGCCTCACTGTTTTCAGTAAGCCTTCGGGTGTGGGTTTTGTCTGCAGCGTTTCATAAAGCTAAATATGAGAATTTGAGGGTGGCCCCATCTTTCCCCCCTACCCCTGGAGGACAAGGTAGGTGTGTGAGACTGTGAAAGCTCTATTTCACAACTGCTTGTCTGCCTTTCTTCCTTCATGTCTTCCTCGCCCTCCCCCTCCTCCCTGATCCCTGTTCCCCTCCTCCTTTGTGCTTGTGATAGAACTCGGGGCTTGCTACATGCTAAACTCATGCTCTACGACCAAGCTACATTCCCATTCACCACCTTCTCCTTCAGCCCTTCAATTCCTACCCAAAACTTCACCTCACCCACCTCTTCTCTGTTACCCCGATACTAATCTACAATAGGGCCGTGGTTCTCAATGTTCTGGTGCCGTGGCCCTTTAAGACAGCTCCTCCTGTTGTGGTGCTCCCCAGCCACTGAAATTATTTTTGTTGCTACTTCGCAACTGTAACTTTGCTACTGTTATGAGTCATAATTTAAAAATCTGATATGCAAGGTATCTGATATGCGACCCCTGTGAAAGGGTCATTCAACTCCCAAAGGGGTCGTGACCCACTGGTTGAGAACCACTGAGATAAGGAGGTTGGTTTGTTTGTTTGTTTTTGAAGATTTACTTATTGTATTTATGAGTTCACTGTAGCTGCCTTCAAACACACCAGAACTTTATATGGAGCAGAGGATGGCCTTGGACATCAATGGGAGGAGAGACCCTTGATCTCATGAAGGCTTGATGCCCCAGTGTAGGGGAATGCGGGGACAGAAAGGCAAGAGTGGGTGGGTGGGTGGGGGTACACCTTCATAGAAGCAGGAGGATGGGGGATGGGATGGGGAGTTCTGGGAGGTGGAAATCGGGAAAGGGGATAACACTTGAAATGTAAATAAATAAAATATCCAATAAAAAAAAAAGGGCATCAGATCCCACCATAGATGGTTGTGAGCCACCATGTGGCTGCTGGGATTTGAACCCAGGACCTTTGGAAGAGCAGTCACTACTCTTAACCCCTGAGTCATCTCTCCAGCCCTGAGATAAGGGTTTTTATTTGTTTGGGGTTTGAGTTGGGTTTTGGATTTTATATTGTTGATAGAGTTTTTTCCTTTCTTTTTAAATTGTTTTTTATGTGCATGAGTGTTTTGCCTGCATATATGTCTGTGCACTATGTGTACTTGGCCTTGGAAGCCAGAAGAGGGCAGCAGATTCCCTGGAACTAGAATTACAGATGGCTAGGAGCCACCATGTGGGTGCTGGGATTTGAACCCAGGTCCTCTGGAAGAGCAAAGCCATCTCTCCAGCTCCCCCTCCCCTCTCATTCGTTCTACTTGCTATTGTCTGTTCACTCATAATTAAAGCAACCCAAATGTTAGTGCACACACTACTATCAGCAATTCTAAATCATAAAGTACCTGGCAGGCACTCAGAGAGGGATTCAATTTGATAGTTTGTAACTGGACTGTCACTGTGTACCTGGCCTCCTGGTAGTCATTGGTTTTTCTGATATTATTCTAACAGCAAAGTAGCACTGGGGGTCGTGCCTGGGACCCCAACAACCATTCTAGATGAGGAAAAAAAATACCACAAACCTCCAACCTAGTTCCTCATGGTTTCTAATATTTGTTTAAATTGTGCATGTGTGTTTATGTATGTGTGTGTGTTTAATGTGTGTGTATGTTATATGTGTGTATGTGTGTGAGTATTTGGATGTGCACTGGGGTGGGTATTGTTTGTGTATATGTTTTGTGTGTGTATTTATGTGTTTGTGTGTGTATGTTTCTGGGTGTATGTTTTGTGTGTGTACCTGCACATGCATACATGTACACGCATGTGAGTGCAGGTGCACTCAGAGTCCAGAGTGGTGGTGAAGGCATGTTTGCAAGTGTTTATGTTTGTGCGTGTTTATGTGTATGTGTGTGTGTGTGTATTTTGTGTGTGTGTTTATGTATATGTTTGTCTGTGTTGTGTGTGTGTGTTTGTGTATGTGTGTTGCATGTGTGTGCATGTGCACATGAGTGCAGGTGCTCTCAGAGTCCAGAGTGGTGGTGGTGTCATGTTTGTATGTGTTTGTGTTTATGTGTGTGTGTGTTGTGTCTGTATTTTGTGTGTGTGTTTATATATATGTTTGTGTGTGTGTTTTGTGTGCTTGTGTGTGTGTGTTGTATATGTATGCACACATGCACACATGTATACACATGTGAGTGCAGGTGTTCTCACTGTCCAGAGTGGTGGTGGAGTCTCCTGGTGCTGAAGTTATGGGCAGTTGTGAGCCTGCTAACGTGAGTGCTGGGGCTGAACTTGAGTCTTGTACAAAAAAGCAATACACACTCTTAATTCCTGAGCCACTCTAGAGCCTAACTGAGTCCCTCTTAATAGTGAAAATACTGCCTATAAGATAATGATAGTTATTTTTAATTAAAATATTTTTTAAGGCCAGGCAGTGGTGGCACACGCCTTTAGTCCCAGCACTTGGGAGGCAAAGGCAGGCAGATTTCTGAGTTCGAGGTCGGCCTGGTCTACAGAGTGAGTTCCAGGAGAATAAGGGCTACACAGAGAAACCCTGTCTCAAAAAAAAAAAAAAAAAAAAAACAAAATATATATTTTTAAATTAATAAATTCAACCATGACCTAATTCCAGATAGCCAAGTCCCAATTAAAAAAAAAAAAACCACATAAGAAATGTGAAAAAAAATGACAATATAAATCCTCCAAAATGTTTCAATACCACAGTAATTGCCTCTAGCAAGAATGATTTAGATGGAATCTCAAAGAAGTCAAAAATAATTATTATAAATATGCTCAAAGAAATTTTAAAAAGAAAAAGAAAATTAATTCCAGAATGAATTCCAGAAGGACACAAAGAGCTGAATGAAATGGGGAAGTCAATACAAGATATAAAAGAGAATTTAATAAAGAGTTCAAAATCTTAATGAAAATCCAATCTGAAATGTTGGAAATGAAAACACAGTAAGTTGAACAAAAGCTGCACAGAAAGCCTTACCACCAAAGAAGGCTAGAGAGAGAACAGAGGGCTGCGTGTGAAGACAAGGGAGAGTTAGCGAGTTGTTAGACTGTCCCAACAAGGATAAAACTAAAACAAGAAGGGACCGGGACTTTGCAAAATATTGGTGACACTATGAAAAGAACAAATCTAAGAAAGTCAGGCATAGAAGTAGAATTTCATTCTGAAAGCATAAAAAAACATTCGAAACAAAATCATAGAAAATTCTCTCAACTCTAAGGAAAGAGATGCCACACCAGATAGGTAAGAGAGAATCACCCTTCAGTTATAAACCACTAAATACACAGAACAAGGAATGTGTGCACTGAACAGCAGAAAAAGGCCAGGCATGGTGGTATAGCCTTTTATCCCAGCACTCAGGAGACAGAGGCAGAGGAATCTTGGAGTTGCAGACAAGCCTGCATAGTGAGTTCCAGGTCAGACCTGGATGTAGAGAGACCCTGTCTCAAAAAAAAGCAAAAAAACAAAAAGAGATAAAGAAGACGGCAGGAGAAGCACAAAGCCAACTAATGGTTCAGCTCAAACTTCAAAGTCCAAGACGGCTTAGAAGGATGTATTTCAAGTTTTAAAAGAAAACAATTATCAATCCAACCAGAAAAGCTCTCTGTCATAACTGAGGACAAAAGACAAACAGACCAAAGGAGTCCTAGTTGTCAAACAGGAAAGGAGCCCAACTGTATGTTTGTGGTCTTTTGGTTTGGTTTGGTTTTGGGAGATTTGGGGGGTTTGCTTATCTGTCATCTGTTTTTGTCTCGTTGGTCCTTTGCCTGTTTGTTTTGATTTTGGGGGTTTTATGGGTTTTGCTTCTTCTGGTTTTGTCCTTGT
>NW_022196904.1:20533141-20533885 GCF_008632895.1 Mastomys coucha
AATATAGTGTATGAAAAAAATAATAAAAAAAAAAAAGAAGTAGTCTTGCCATGGCAGAGGACCTAAGTTTGGTACCCAGCACCTGCAACCAGCTCATAAGCACCTGTAACTCAGCTCCAGAAGACCTGATACCACCGCCCTCCACTGGCACTAGAATTTCATGTGCACACACACACTCAAAATTAAAAATAATAAAATACATTTGTTTTTGCTTTTGTTTTGTTTTGTTTGTTTGTTGGAGACAGGGTTTCTCTGGATGTAACCCTGGCTGCCCTGAAACTCACTCAGTAGATCAGGCTGGCCTTAAACTCATGGAAATTCACTTGCCTCTACCACCTGAATGTTGGGATTAAAGGCATGTGCCACCATGCATGGCTAAAATAAATATTTTTAAGGCCAAAGCACCAGGCAAAGTGCTGCATGCCTTTAATCCCAGCACATGGGAGACAGAAACAAACAGATCTCTGTAAATTCAAAGCAAGCCAATCTACATAGTGAGACCCTGTCTCAAACACATAATTATTCATGAAATCTTAAGTAAATAACCTAAGGATGTACAGAAAAGTACTACAGAATCAAGAATGAGTCTAATCAACCAGTGTTGGGCTGGGTGCATATCGGTAACTATACTTTTTTGCCTAGAACCTAACAGTGAGAGGTTGGAGGCATGACTCATTGGTAGAGCCCCTGCCTAGAATCCCCCAGTGAGGGGCTGGGGGCGTGGCTCAGTGGTAGAGCCCCTGC
>NW_022196904.1:20533944-20555129 GCF_008632895.1 Mastomys coucha
GCTCAGTGGTAGAGCCCCTGCCTAGAGTCCCCCAGTGAGGGGCTGGGGGCGTGGCTCAGTGGTAGAGCATCTGCCTAGAGTCCCCCAGTGAGGGGCTGGGGGTGTGGCTCAGTGGTAGAACTTTTATCAGTTGGTTGTTTAGCATACATAAAGCCTTGGATTTGATCTCCAGAATCAAAAAAAGAAAAAAGGAGAGAGAGAGAGAGAGAGAGAGAGAGAGAGAGAAAGAAGGAAAGAAGGAAGGAAGGAAGGAAGGGAGGAAGGAAGGAAGGGAGGAAGGAAGGAAGGAAGGAAGGAAGGAAGGAAGGAAGGAAGGAAGGAAGGAAGGAAGGAAAAGAAAAAATACACCTAAGACTGGAGAGATTACTTTTGTAAAAGATTTGGTTCAGTTCAGAACCATTCATAACTGTAATTCCAGAGGATCTAACATTCTCTTCTGACCTCTTCAGGCACCAGACATGTATTTGGTACACAGATATACATACAGGCAAAACACTCATACATATAAAACAAAATAAATCTAAACAGAATGTGTAAAACGAAAACAAGAAAGAACCTCCAAAGTCCTTTGGTTCTATCACAACTGGATGGAGAAATGGCTTCTGGCAATCTTACCACAGGCGGCATAACCTTCCACATGAATTATTAGCCCCAAAATGTCAATGGCACCAAGTTTAAAGACTCAAGCATATCTCTGCTTGAGTCCAAGTTCCATTTGGAACAGCATGGCAAGTCAGAACAGAAGAACAACACCAAGTTCCTAAAACAACCGTTCACAAATCCTGGGTTCCTCCAGTGAGGCCATCACATGAGATGCCTCTCGAACCAGTTTCAGAGTCAAGGGACTGGAATGCGTTCAGTATTGCACCTCCTTCCCAGAACTAGGGGCAGATGCCATGGGAAACAGGAGCCACGTAATCCCACAAGGAAGTCTCCACCCCTCTCCCAGGACCAGCCCTAACCAGGCTATCCAGGGCTGTAACAATATCACCTGCCCCACCTCCATCTCACTAAGTACTTGAGGCCTAAAGTATTGAATTGCCTCCTCTCCCACCACCTCCCAGAAGGACAGAGGAAGCTTGGTGCACTTCCAAGAGCTTCCTAGACCCTCAACACACTTCTCTCTCACCCTGGCCGGCTCTGATTTTGGCATTCTGTTCTTCTAACCTGGACAGAAAGTTGAGAAACTTGGACAAGTTTCCAAGATGAGAGTCAAGAAGAGACATGGGTAATGGGGGGTTGGCGGCAGTGACTCGGGAGAACAGAAGGAGGATCTTATAGAAGGCAGGGAAGAAGGGAGAGTGTGATTGGAATCTGAGATTCTTTGCCTTTCTCCTTAACCATCCTACAACCTAAGCCCACTGTATTCACAGTCACAGAAGCATTAGCCATAGAGACAAGAAGAGATAGCAACCTAGAAGAACTTACTGGGAGATAAGAACGGGAGAAACGCAGAGAGAAAGAAAGGCAGGGCCAGGGGGTGAAGCTGCTCCATTGGTAGAGTGTCTGTCTGCCAGGCACGAAGCCCTGGCTTTTATCCTCACCAACTACCAAAACCAGTTGTGGATGTACATGCCTATAGTTCCAGAGGTGAAGCTGAAAGTTCCAGAGTTCAAGGTCACCCTTGGCTACATAGCAAGCGCTAAGACATTCTAGGCCACACAAGAACAGACTAGAGAGATGGTTCGGTGGTTAAGAGCCTGCACCACTCTTACAGAGGCTCCAAGTTTGGTTCCTGCACTGCACACAACAGCCTACAATTCCAAATCCAGGGGATCCAACTCTGACTTTTGTGGGCAACTGCACTCACATGAGCATACCAGATCCATACACATAATTAAAATTTAAAAATAATCTTAGCTGGGCAGTGGTGGCACACGCCTTTAATCCCAGCACTTGGGAGGCAGAGGCTGGTGGATTTCTGAGTTCAAGGCCAGCCTGGTCTACAGAGTGAGTTGCAGGACAGCCAGGGCTACACAGAGAAACCCTGTCTCGAAATACCTTTAATTAATTAATTAAAAATAAAAATAATCTTAAAGAGAAAGGATGGCTCCAAGGACTTCATCTCCCTCCAGAAAGACAGCAAAGCTGGATACACTTCTAAGGGTCTCCCAGACCCTTTGGCTACAATGTATCCATCTTTCCTTCCGTTTTAGTCTCTATTTCCTTCTTTCTCTTCTTTAACTTGACAAGCAGCAATATCGTGTGTGTCATTTTAATCCATGTCTCTTAGGATATTTTATTGCCAGACTGAGAGAGACAAAATGAGGGTCATAAAGAGATAAACCACAAGACTCAAGAAGAATCCAATGAAAGAGTTGCCCAGAAATGAAGAGTCAACGCGGAGGGAATGGCCCGTACACAAGGCCTCCTGGCCGGGGAAGCAAAACTGGACTTGAACCCATAAACACAGAACAGAAGAGCTCAAACTAGGACTGGATCCAGTATTGGATCCACAATACTCCCTCCCTGGCCCATTCATTTTTTAGCCAACACCCCATAATCCCACCTTCTCCTTAAGAACCAGGCCCAGAGTCGAGAAGCCTTTGCCCTATTCCAAGGCAAATAACAAGTGCTGTCCACACAGAGGAGATTTAAGGTCAGCCTTCAAGCCAGGAGGACCCAGTCAAACGACAGAGGGCTCTAGAGGTGTGGCCACATTTTACCCCACCATGCCAGCTGGCTAAGAGCCCAGGGTCTACAGGAAAGGTATGCTGGGATGGTAGGAGGAGGTTAAGATCTGGGAAGAAGGCAGGGCAGAGGAGGAGCATGGAGAGACAACTTAAGAGCAGGCACCCCCCCACACACACACACACACACACTGCAGCACACACAAGAGCTCCAGAACATTGCTACAGAATACTGATACAGGTGAGGGGTGACTCTCAAGAGAGGTCACTGGCTCTGGCTCTGAAAATCAGTTCTGGGACTTGTATGTCTGTCTCAGCTCGTGGACCATGCCCTTTATATCCTCCAGTCCTCAGTCCCCTTTAGAAGGAGGACTCTCTCTCTCTCTCTCTCTCTCTCTCTCTCTCTCTCTCTCTCTCTCTCTCTCTCTCTCTCTCTCCTCTCTCTCTCTCCTCTCTCTCTTTCTCTCTCTCTCTTTCTCTCTCTTTCTCTCTCTCTTTCTCTCTCTCTCTTTCTCTCTCTCTTTCTCCCTTCCTTCCTCCCTCCCTCCCCCTCTCCCTCCATCCCTCCCTCCCTCTCTCTCTCCGACTGTCTCCCATCTATCTCCCCTTTATTCCCTATTTTTTTCTTCTTTTTAACTTGACAAGCAGCAATATCATGCATGTCATTTTAATACGTGTCTTTTAAGATCCTTTATTTTGCAGTGTCTATCTCTGGATGGTTTCATAGTTTTCTGGTTTGGTTTCTTTGTTGTTGTTTGGTTGGCTTTGAGCTCATTTGTTTGGGGTTTTATTATTGTTTTATTTGAAGGGGTTGTTTTGTTTTGTTGTTTTGCTTCCTGTGACAAGATTTTGATGCATGGCCCCCGACTGGCTGGAAACCCACTGTGTAGATAAGGCTAACCTCAAACCTTTAATATCTTCCTGCCTCTGCCTCCCCCAAGCTGGGTTGCAGTTATACAGCATTATGACTGGTCTGACTCTGTTTCTTGTTTCTCTGGGCTAGGTATAGTGAATACCTATAATCCTGGCACTTAAGAGGTTGGAGCTGGGATTAATCTGAGGCCAGCATAGCCTGCCATGTGAGACCCTGTCTTAGTAGGCCAGGGAAAAAAGTGTGTATCTGTCTCTTCAACTCCATCTCTCTTCTTTCTCTTTCTCTTTCTCTGTAAGCCTCTCTCTTTCTCTCTCTCTCTCTCTCTCTCTCTCTCTCTCTCTCTCTCTCTCTCTCTCTCTGTGTGTGTGTGTGTGTGTGTGTGTGTGTGTGTATGTCTCCCCTCTGTCAGTCTGTCTCTCTCCTGTGATTTTCTCTGTCTGTACCCATGTCTGTGTGTCTCTCTATCTTTTGCTATTTCTTTTTGTGAGAGCCAGTGTTTTGGTAGATGGTTTAAGATAGACAGATAAATGAAAGATGATTGATAGATAGATAGATAGATAGATAGATAGATAGATAGATAGATAAATGTTAGGTGGATTATTGATAGATGATAGACAATCAGTAGATCAATGGTTAATAGACAACATATTGGTAGCTGGTAGATAATACAGTTACATAAACAGAAAAGACATAGATTCTACAGTTTCCAATGTTGTGACTGTTGCTTTGGGTGCCTATAGCTGTCTGTCTCCACCTGCCTCTGCATTCCTTTCTCATGTTTGTGTCTTGACAATTTGTCTGTGTCCTCACACACTCTTCCTTCTCTCTTCCTTCTTCCTCTTCTCCCTCTTAACACTCTGACATTACTCTGCCTCTCCTTCCTTCCACAGTCCCATTGCCTGGGCCCAAAAGAGGAAAATCCCAGAAGAATGTGAGTGGAGGGATCCCACACTTGACTTCTCCCACTTTGTCCCTCCAGGCACTGCAGTTGCCTTCACTATGGATGGTGTGAGCACAGCCATCTTGCTTCTCCTCCTGGCTGTCATCTATCTGTCCCTGACCTTCAGCTCATGGGGCAAGGGTCAGCTGCCTCCAGGACCCAAACCTCTCCCGATCCTGGGAAACCTGCTGCAGCTTCGCTCCCAAGACTTGCTGACCTCCCTCACCAAGGTGCAGGGGACTTGTCTTTGGCCAGGGGCAATGGAACCGGGAAGATTACCATGGCCGCTAAGCCCCTTGTAAACTCTCTCTTCTACCTCCAGCTTAGCAAGGTCTATGGGTCGGTGTTCACGGTGTACCTGGGGCCCAAGCGTGTGATAGTCCTCAGCGGGTACCAAACTGTGAAGGAGGCTCTTGTGGACAAAGGGGAGGAGTTCAGTGGCCGAGGCGCATACCCCATCTTTTTCAACTTCACCAAGGGCAATGGTAAGCCTGCCCCAACCTCCAGCTTCTAGATTTTTGCATATCTAGGAAGGGAATAAAGGTGAGAGGCTGTTCACTCAATGACATTCAGAGCTGCAGATCTCACTAATGACCTCATGAAGGATGCAGACAAGCAATGCTGAAAGAAGGGTAGAATCTACCTCACCTCCAGCTCCCACCCACACGTTGAACTGAGCAGCCATACCAACCTCCACGTCCACTCAGTCGAACCTTATGTTCACCCCATCCTTACTCTCTGTCTCAACTACATCATTGAATTTTCACTCAATCAAGTAGCCAAGTTATTGATCTTTGCCTCACCAATCTCTTTCAGGCCTACATCGGTGCCCCCCCCCCATTTCAAATCCCATCTCATTTGGGGAGATGGTGTTTGTTTGCATGGTTTGAGACTGTCTCCACCTGTCTTCACACCACTGCACCAGGAATAGTCATGGTCACACCTAGCAAAACATAGGCAGTGGGAATAGAACTCGGGTCCTCATGCTTGCATGGCAAGCAGCTTACCCACTAACCATCTCCTTCATCTTCTTTCTTCTTCAACAGCTAATTGTTTACTATATCAAAAGAAATTTTTAAAAAAAATTTAAGAAATCCAAGAGTT
Source organism: Mastomys coucha (assembly GCF_008632895.1). NCBI lineage: Eukaryota > Metazoa > Chordata > Mammalia > Rodentia > Muridae > Mastomys > Mastomys coucha. The sequence goes on from NW_022196904.1 coordinate 20,539,493, forward strand.
GGGGCTGGAGAGATGGCTTAGCAATTAAGAGCACTGGCTGCTCTTCCAGAGGACCCAGATTCAGTTCCCAGCACCCACATAGCAGCTCACAACTGTCTGTAACTCCAGTTTCAGGGAATCTGACACCCTCACACAGAAATAAGTGCAGGCAAGAAACCAATGCACATATATATATATTTAAAAAAAGAACAAGTATAACACACAAGACTTTACCCCATGATTCCTATAACATGGCCATCATGAGACTGTGACATCCCAGCACGGTCAGAACTACATTGAGGAGCTACAGGAACCCAAAGGACACACCTGACCCAGCCAGGAAGGAATTCCTGCCCCAGAGGTCCTGAAAGATGAAGATGACTAATCAGGTCAAGACAGGGTGAAAGTGTCCAGGGCCTAGGAAGATGACTCAGAGGGTGAAGCACTTGCTGCAGAAACGTGAGGTTGGGAGTTCCGATCTCCAGCCCTCACATAAATGCCAGGTAAGCATGGTGGCTGCCTGTAATCCCAGCACATACAGAAGTCAGAGACAAGAGCTCACCAGAGCTAGATTGGCAGGCTCTGGATTCAAGTGAAAGGCATTAATAAAACAGATGTGGAGAGTGACTGAGAAAGACAGCTAGTACCAATACAAATAATAAAATGTAGGTCCAGTGACATGGCTCAGGAAGTAAGGGTGCTTGCTGCCAAACCTGACTACCTGAGTTCCCACGTAGTAGAAAGAGAAAACTGATTCCTGATAGTTACACTCTGACCTTCACATACTTATGGTACATGTGTACACACACACACATACACACACACACACACACACACACACACACACATCCAATAAATAAGCATAAAAATCTTATAGTATTAATAAAAATGAAAAGAGTCTGGTATGGTAGCGCACACTTGTATCACAGCATTTGGTGGGCAGAACGACAGGAATCTTTGCAAGTTCAAGGCCAGCTTGGTCTGTAGAATGAATTTCAGGTCAGCCAGAGTTACATAGAAAGGCACTGTCAAGAACAAAAGCAAAAGGGTTTTGTTTTGTTTTGTTTTGTTTTGTTTTGTTATGAACTTTTGAAAAGTGGTTCTATGATAGAGTCCTTGCCTTTGTGTCTGTGTGCCCTTGGTTCAATCAATCCTAGCACCAAAAAATTTAGAAAGTGCGGAAGAGATTCACTTCCATGAAAGGTTACGCAAAGGCTCAGGTAGCGCGCCTGTCCTAGAACAAGTTCCCAGTGTCCCGGTATTTATTTTTCTTACTTATCTCTCTTATTTGTGTACTCAATAAGCAATAAGCAATCAACAAGATCTGGTGACAATTCAAAGGTCACTTTAACACAAAATGTGTCTTTACTCTGCCTTTCTGACACCTCAAACTGACAGGTCGGTACAGGGGACTACAGAGGCAGAGTATTCCTCAGCTGAGGAAAGACCAGAATCCTGCAGAACCCAAAGCGGGCACCTGGCCCAGTCCCAAGAGTCGGAAAGGGTTTGCTGGAAGAATTGAGGGGGATTCTAATCCTCCTCCTGATAGAGCAGGAAGAGATGACTCCGTGGCTGTGGTTTGGGAACGGTTGCCAGTTGAATTTGCCATTCTTTTTCCTTTTCCCAGGCATTGCCTTCTCCGATGGAGAACGCTGGAAGGTCCTCCGAAGGTTCTCTGTTCAAATCCTGCGGAACTTTGGCATGGGAAAAAGGAGCATCGAGGAGCGGATCCTGGAAGAAGCCCGCTTCCTGCTAGAGGTGCTGCGGAAAACGGAAGGTCAGGCCACATCCCAGGATAGCATCCATCCTGCTAGTGGGCTCCAGAACCCAGATGTGAGCAGAAACTCCTGGAGGCCTCTCACACTGCCTATGGTGTGAACTGTCCTCCTGGGGGTTGGTAGGCGTGAGGGCCTGAGGCTTGCCTTATGAACACAGCTCTGTGGAGTTGTCTGCAGCCCAACTTGTCTATTCCTAGTTGGAATGATGATGACATTCTCAAATAACTAACCACAGATCCGGAGAATTGGATTGCACCAGTTCAATTCCCAGCATGCATATGATGGTTCATCACCATCTATAATTCCCATTCCAGTGAACCCAGTGCCGCCTTCGACCTCCACAGGTACCAAGTATGCATATGGTGCACACACACACACACACACACACACACACACACACATGCAAGCAAAACATTCACACACAAATTTAAATGAATAAATCTAATTTAAAATGTTCAGGAGAAACCATCACAGCTGGACCTGCATGTGGTCATGTATACCTGCAATCCCAGAATTCAGGACGTGGAAGCAGGAGGGCCAGGAGTTCAAGATCATTCTTGGCTAAATAGTGAGTTTGAAGCCAGCGTATGTTATATGAGGCCTTATTTCAAAAAAAAAAATTAAAAAAAAAATTAAAAAGGTCAGGGGGCAAGGGGAAAGCAGGCTAGAGAGATGACTCTGTGATTAAGAGCACCTCCTGCTCCTGCAGAGGACTTGGGTTCAGTTCCAAACACCCACACGGTAGTTCACAACTTCCTGTAGCTCCAGCTTCAGAGGACCCCACACCCTCTGGCCTCCACGGGCATCCATACACACGTATGCGTACACACTGAAAGACCAAACAAACACACACATAACCAAAACTAAATACTTTTGGGGTTGATCATTTTATTTCTTATGGGATTTATAATTAGGAAGGTAGAACACCTTCCTAGAATCCCACAAGAGGTGGTTAGGGGCGTGGCTCAGTGGTAGAGCCCCTGCCTAGAATCCCCCACTGAGGGGCTGAGGGCGTGGCTCGGTGGTAGAGCCCCTGCCTAGAATCCCCCAGTGAGGGGCTGGGAGCATGGCTCAGTGGTAGAGCTCCTGCCTAGAATCCCCCAGTGAGGGGCTGGGGACGTGGCTCAGTGGTAGAGCTCCTGCCTAGTATCCTCCAGTGAGGGGCTAGGGGCGTGGCTCAGTGGTAGAGCCCCTGCCTAGAATCCCCCAGTGAGGAGCTGGGGGCGTGGCTCAGTGGTAGAGCCCCTGCCTAGAATCCCCCAGTGAGGAGCTGGGGGCGTGGCTCAGGGGCAAAGTACTTGCCTGGTGTGCATAAGACCTCAGTTCCATCTTAGCAATACAAAGTTCAAACAAAATCACAGTTTTCTACAGCTCCAAGACCCTTGGGTATGGTCATCTCTCTGAAACTTCATTAGCACTCAGAAGGTGGAGACAAAAGGATCATGATGAGTTCAAGGCCAGTCTTCACAGTACATCAAGATTCTGAATGAGAAAAAAAAAATTACATAAACTCATGGAGTCTCATAATCTGCCCCACTTTACAGAAGAAACCAAAATGCAGAATACAAAAGACAAAACACAGTAACTCTTCCCTGCTCTCCAAATCCGACTGGCTTTGGCAGGAAAAAAAATTGGGATCACAAGTGACCTAAGTGTGGTCACAGCTGCTTATGTTAGCTCCTTAATGCTCTGATACAGTCCCACAAATGGGGCTCGTGAGACATCTCAGCAGACAAAGGTGCTCGCGGCCAAGCCTGGCCTACACAGGGAAGGGAGAGAGCACGTCCTCTGACCTCCATTTTCATGTCATCGCACACGCACACACACACACACACACACACACACACACCAAATACAGAAAAATTTGTTTTTTCAATTGCCACAAATTATTATATTAATATAACACAGTTTGTTTGTTTGCTTGTTTTAGCTAGGTTTGTCACTCTATAGCCCAAGCTAGCCTAAGACTCATAGCAATTCCCCTGCCTCAGTCTCCCAAGTGCTTCAGTTGCAGGTGCAAGACAGCACACCCAGCCAGATTCGTTACCTTACATGGTTTTATAGGTTCGAAGTACTAAGGGAGCCAATAGAGTGCTCGCTCGCTCTCACTCTCTCTTGCTCTCTTGCTCTCTCGCTCCCTCTCTCTCTCTCTCTCTCTCTCTCTCTTTCTCTCTCTCTCTCTTTCTCTTTCTTTCTCTTTCTCTCTCTCTCTTCATCATTTTTCACACTAACACAGTTTTTTTTATTTTTCAAGACAGGGTTTCTCTGTGTAACCCTGGCTGTCCTGGAACTTGCCTCTAGACCAGGATAGCCTCGAACTCAGAAATCTACCTCCCTCTGCCTCCTAGGTGCTGGGTTTAAAGGCATGTGCCACCACCAACCTAGCTAACACACTTTGTTTTATACCCACTTAACTCTTCTTTATAAGGACCTTACTGAGGCCCAACCAGGTAATTCAGAATATTTTTCTTATTATCAAATTTATCTTTGAGATTTTATGATCTTTTTTAATTATGCGTCTGGGGGAGGTGTGTGCCCGAGTGCAGCTGCCTGAATAGCCTAGAGGCATTGGATCCCCTGGAGATGAGATACAGATAATTGTGAGCTGCCCAGTGTAGGTCCTGAATACCAAACCCACATGATCTGCAAAAGCAGTCCATATTCCTAACTACTGGGCCATTTCTCCAGCCCCATATTACAAAACTCTGAATACCATCATGTAAGATGGTAAGATCCTGGGGTGGGGAGATGGACTCCCATGGTGTCCAGTGTTCTGCCTTCCACAGCAGTTTTCTTTATGGCAGCCCCAGGATGGATTAGGTCTCAGCTATGCATTTCCCTGGCTCTATCTAAGAGCTCCATGAGGAGGGGACTGTCACCAAATCCATTTTACGGATGAGAACTGAGGTTCAGATAAAGAAAAAGCATGGAGACTAAGAGCCCGCACTAGAATCGAAGCAAACCCTACCTTCAAATACTGTTTTCTGGACTGTGCTCTTACACCTTAGATGTTGTGTTGAAATGTGAGTTTTGTTTGCCTGTTTTTTTTTTTAAAAAAAGAAAGAAAGAAAGAGAGAAAGAGAGAAAGAAAGAAAGAAAGAAAGAAAGAAAGAAAGAAAGAAAGAAAGAAAGAAACTCTGTAGCCCAGGCTGGCCTGGAACTCACAATGAGCCTCCTGCCTCAGTCTCCCAAGTGCTGGGATTACAGGCCTGCACCATGGGACCTAGCATTTGTTACTTTTATTGTATCCTATAGTATGTTTAGCTGTTGGATGGTTAGAGGTTAGGTTTTTTTTTTTTTTTTTTTTTTTTTTTTTTGGTTTTTTGTTTTGTTTTGTTTTGAGTTTGTGGTCTATCCTGTGTTCTTCCGACATTGTGTGCGGTGTGCTGCACTGTGAAGTCTGTGCACCCCAATGTTAACTTACTATGTGTCTCCTCTTCTGTTGTCTGGTTGTGTGTCTCAGGATGCCAGTGTGTTCTGGGCTATCCCATGGGCTGCTGGGAGCTACTGCTGTGCGCTGGGCAGTCAGATGTTGGAGTATACTGACATCATGAGGCAGTACATTGCAACTGCGCCTTGGGATGTCCCTGGGCTGCCTGGCATATTTCCTGCTTGGTTGGTTTATGAGGTTTTGTTTTGTTTCTTTCATTGAGACAAAGTCTCTCATAGCCCTGAGTGGTCCGGAGCTCTCTGTGCAGCCAAGAATGACCTGGAACTCCTGATCCCTGCCTTTGCCTCCCCAGTGCTGAGATTGCCGAAGTCAACCACTATAACCAAACGTCTATTTTTTTTTTTTTTAATTCAGGGTTTATTTGAGTGTACATGAATTTGGGTTATTGTGTGCCGAGTGTGTGGGGATGCCTGCCAAGGCCAGAAGAAAGAGTCAGATCTCCTGGAGTTATAGGCAATCATCAATATCCTGAAGTACCCTTGCTGAGCCCACAACCCTCGGGTCCCCAACTGTCTAATTTTGAGACAGTTTTGAGCCGTGTAACCCAGGCCGACCTCAAACTTGCAGCAACCGCCCTGCCTCGGCCCCTCAGCTGGGGTTACAGGTGCTAGCCACCCTTGAGACTCTTTGGCTGTGCTTACTGGTGACTTCTGTGGGCAGCTGTTTGCTATGGTACCTGTGTGCCATGCTGTGGGCAGTGTGATATACCCAAGAACAGCCAGTATTAAGGATTCTTGTTCTGCAGGATAAGCTGAGTTTTGGTATGCATGACATTACCAAAGTATTTCGGAGTGTTGTCATACTGCACACTGCGTGGCCACTCGAGAACATTCTGGACTGCAAGATGCTGTTTCATGAGTGGGTGAACACTGAGCAAACGGAAACTGTGGCGGCACTCCGTCTGGCTATAGAACATGTTGTATTGGCAGAGCTTCACACTGACCTACTTCACCTCTCCACCTCAGGCAAGCCCTTTGACCCGGTGTTTATCCTGAGCCGCTCGGTGTCCAACATTATCTGCTCAGTCGTCTTTGGAAGTCGCTTCGACTATGACGATGAGCGCCTCCTCACCATCATCCACTTTATCAATGACAATTTCCAGATTATGAGCAGCCCCTGGGGCGAGGTAAGCACTCTGAGTTCAACCAGATGGGGTCGTGGGTCCACAGGGCCCAAAAAAGCACCAAGGGCCCGTGAGGTGATACATGCCTATAGTCTCCTTAGTATGGACTAAGGAGACCGAGGTGAGAGGATTGCCACAAGTTCCTGACCAAGCTAGACTAAATAGAAAGAACTCCTCCAGCAGGGGCTAAAGAGCCAGGTTGTGTCTCAGAAAAATAAATTCGTAAAACCAATAGAGATGTAGCTGGCCTGGTCTGCCCCCACTCCTTACCTTATAACCCCACCCCAGTTACACAGTCCACCCATGCTCCTCTGTCCTCCCCCCTCCCTCCCACTCTCTTTCCACCCTCGCAGAACTTGGCTGCCCCTGCCAAGACCGGGTCTGAGTCGATTTAATCTGTTTGCCTTACTTAGCCTATCCATCAACCCCCAAGTTTGCTTCACGAAGCCTTTCCAACTCTGGTCCCCAGATGTACAACATCTTCCCGAGTCTCCTTGATTGGATACCTGGGCCGCACAGACGAGTGTTCCGGAACTTTGGAGGCATGAAAGATCTCATCGCCCGCAGCGTCCGTGAACACCAGGATTCCCTGGACCCCAACTCTCCCCGGGACTTCATCGACTGTTTCCTCACAAAGATGGCACAGGTAGCTGTGAGATAAAGATTCTCCCTCTGGGCTGGTGTGAAGTCCTCCTGCTGCCCCCAGCCTCAAACCTGAAAGGGATCTCAGCTTGGGTAGAATCGTGAAGCTGTGGCACCTGGCCCTGCTGGACGGCTGCCCAGAGCGACTACCAATTAACAAATCGTTAAGCCGTTGTTGTGGTTGGCCAACTTGTTGACCTTGAGCCTTGCCACTTTTTATCTCTCCCTTCACATTACCCGGCTCCCACAGAAAAAGTTAGCTCAAGAGAGGGACCGAAACAGCGACTAGTAACAATAGCAGCTGAGCGGGTCACACAGGATCCAAAGTATAAGCTTCTCCCAGTCCCTGACTCATAGTACCATCCATCGACCACAGGAGAAGCAAGACCCACTGAGCCACTTCAATATGGATACCCTGCTGATGACCACACACAACCTGCTCTTCGGTGGCACGGAGACCGTGGGCACCACATTGCGCCACGCCTTCCTCATTCTTATGAAGTACCCCAAAGTGCAAGGTACACCGGCAGCAAAGCCCTCTCTACATTCCCTCCTCCCTCTCCGACCCTCTACTCCCACTCTACCCCGTCCGGGGATCTAGTAGAGCCCTCCATTAACAACCCTCTCATACAAGCCAAACCAAGGGAGAGGCTGACCCCACCAGCTATTTGGCCCTCAGGGTCCACACAGTGCCATTCCCGATCGTGCCTGTGTACTTATTGGACCTGCCCACAACACGCGTGACTGTCCGGCCTCTGAGTCCTTCTTCCTCTCTCCTCTCAAAACCCTGCCCCTGAGCCCCAGTCACAAGGTCTGCTAAGAACCTTGACCTGTTCTGAGTAACAGGACTCCCTCTAGCACATAAGCCTCCCCCCCCCACCCCACCCCCCGGCCCCAGGCTCCGCCTCCTGTGTGTCTTCCTGGCTTTGCGGGAGACAGCTGCACAGCCCAACCACTAGGTTCATGAGCCTCAAAGCCCTTCCAGAAATCAAATGAGGGTCCTAGGATCCAAACAGCCCTAAAGCCCATCTACACAAACTCACACCCAGAAACCCTTGCAATAATCCACATTTTCCCTCTCAAAAACAAATAAATGCTTTGAAACCCAGACTAACCAAAATTCGCAGCTATCCTCCTGCCTCGGCTTCCCGCGTGCACTGATTACAGGCCACTGCCTACAATTAGAAAAGCTCTGACTTGATCCTGTCCCATACACTCCCACAAACCTGTTCCAGTCCCAGCAGTTACTCGGATCCGTCATCCACTACCCTCCCCTTCCACCTCCAGACCGCGTGCAGGATGAGATTGATCGTGTGGTGGGACGCTCACGGATGCCGACGCTGGAGGACCGTGCATCCATGCCTTACACAGACGCAGTGATCCACGAAGTGCAGCGCTTTGCAGACGTCATCCCCATGAACCTGCCCCACCGCGTCACTCGGGACACACCTTTCCGGGGCTTCCTGATACCCAAGGTGTGCTGGGCTACTGAAACAACATGGGAGTAACCTAGGAAGAGATGTCTCAGGCTTTTGAAATTGGCTAAGGGGTACCCTAGACCCTAGCAATAAGCTCCCAGAGTACCAAGCTGCAGACATGGGGAGTTGCAAATATTTTTTCCAATTTTGTTTTGTTTTGTTTTGTTTTGTTGTAGTTTAAGACAGGGTTTCTCTGTATAGCCCTGGCTGTCCTGGAACCCACTCTGTAGACCAGGCTGGCCTCAAACTCAGAAATCCGCCTGCCTCTGCCTCCCAAGTGCTGGGATTAAAGGCATGCACCAGCACTGCCTGGCCCAATTTTAAATTTTATTTTTTACATGTATGGGTGTTTCACCTAAATGTCTGTGTACCATATGCATGCAGCACCCAACAGGCCAGAAGAGGGCGCTGTGGCCTCTGGAACTGAAGTTACAGATGGTTGGGAGGCATCAAGAGGGTGCTGGGACTTGAACCCAGGTTCTCTGCAAGAGCAGCCACTGCCCTTAACATCATCTCTCCAGTCTTTTTTTTTTCCAGAGTGGGGGGAGTCTTTTGTAGCCCAGGTTGGCCTTGAACTCCTTACATGACTGAGGCTGGACTTGAACTCCTGATCCTCCTGCCTCCTTCTCCAGTGTACTGGAATTCTACCACCCCTGGCTTAGCCATCTTAGAGCCATCTTTTTATTGTTATTGTTGTTGTTGTTGTTGTTGTTGTTGTTATTGGTTTTTTCGAGACAGGGTTTCTCTGTATAGCCCTGGCTGTCCTAGAATTCACACTGTAGACCAGGCTGGCCTCGAACTCAGAAATCTGACTGCCTCTGCCTCGCAAGTGCTGGGATTAAAGGTGCGTGCCACCACGGCCTGGCCATCTTAGATTCTTTAAAACAGAGTTCCTTCATCCCAGAAGGAATTGGAACTCCTTCCTACCTCAAGCCCCTTCCTTGGACCCCTCTCCAGAATTACTAGAGTTTGGAATTTTATCTGAACATCTCCTGAGGTCAAAATACCATTCTTGGAGGACACCCTCTCCAACTACCTTGCACCCCTGCACACCTCCACTCAGAAATCCTGAATCTGCTTCTGCAAAGCTCAGGACCAAGGGTGGCCCCCATCCTTTTTTCAGACCTCAGCAACAGCTTCTAGCACCCATCTCTAGGAGACTTAGATGGAGTCCCACCTGGCCTCCTTTTCAAATCCCTCATGCTCCATCTTTGCAGCACAGAAACCCGAGTTTGGGGGCGGGGGGACCAAACAAACAAATAACCCCTGGAAAATGTCATGGAAAGATGTCTCAGCAGTTAAGGGCGCTTCCAAAGGAACCAGGTTGGATTCCCAGCATTCACACAGCAATTCACATGCATGCAGGAAAACACTCATACACATAAAATAACATTGTGTTAATCCTCAGCGAGTGTGCATCACTGACTCTGTCTCTTCGCCCACACAGGGCACAGACGTCATCACACTCCTTAACACTGTGCACTATGACTCCAACCAGTTCAAGACGCCTCAGGAGTTCAATCCTGAGCATTTTCTGGACGACAATCAATGTTTCAAGAAGAGCCCCGCCTTCATGCCATTTTCGGCTGGTAAGAGATGGAGTGAACTGTAAATCTAACCCTACTCTTCAAACTGTCTCGATCTATCCCCACCCCATCCCATCCTTGGCTTAGCATACAGAAATTTCCCTTTTCCAATTTGGTTCCTATAACACCAAGGTAGAAGCCACTTAAGAATGATTATTATCAGACTCTCCACTAGGTGGCGCGGCTGGCTCTGGTTTTTCTTGCAGCGGTGGCGGAGGGGGTGCGGCTGGGGGAAGGGAACTGGGAAGCGAAGGAGGTGGGAAGGAGGAAATGAGGACTAATGTCAGATAGATTGCTTTTGTGTGTCCGATGCTGTCTCTGAGAAGGGGCAATGGCTGAGGGTTGGGCTCCGTAGCCAGATCACAGTGGATTGCACCCCAGTTCTGTCCCAGCTGTGGTAACGTTCTGATACAAGATTTGAGCCCAGGCAGTTGCATTCATATCGGCAGCTACCTCGGCTTCATTCCCTCTTGTGTCAGTGATATCCCCAATCATGATCTTCAAACCCATACATTTTCCTCTAAGACTATGAGATGCAGCCCACACTCTTTTACCTCACCCTCTGCTCTTGGCCCTCCCGCCCACACAGGACGCCGACTGTGTCTGGGAGAGCCACTGGCGCGAATGGAGCTCTTCTTATACTTCACCTCCATTCTGCAAAACTTCACGTTGCATCCGCAGGGGGCGCCTGAGGACATCGACCTGACCCCGCTCAGCTCAGGGCTGGGCAATTTGCCAAGACCTTTCCAGTTGTCTATGCGCATTCGCTGAGTACTGCGCCCAGGGACTGCTCTGTCCCTCTTCCAGTTGGGTTTCACCGTCATGGGCCTCCATCGATATCTGCTTCACATTATCTTCCCTAAACCCTGGGCCTGCCACGTAACGGTCCCTTACCTCTCCTATCTTAAGCCCATCTTCATGAGACGAATGATGTGACAAAGGGAAATATCTGTCATATTCACAGAACCTATTCTATGATGCACCCTTTTTCTGGCTTTTTGTGTCATTTCCTAGTAAATATCTTAATAATAGATGTGTATCTGACTTGGCTAAATTAATGGAAGAGATCAACCTGTTACAATACAGCAGCAATTTAAGAGCTGTGGGTCAAATCCCCTTTTCACAAGACTCATCAAAGACAATCTGCATATCAGATATTCACATTATGACTCACAACGGCAAAATTACAGTTATAAAGTAGCAACAAAAATAATTTTACCACAACTTGAGGAATTATTGGGGGCCACAGCATTAGGAAGGTTGAGAACCACTGTTTTATCGTGAGGAGGTAGAAGGTCTGATACAGAGGGAGACATGACCATCCTAAGCCATGCCCATCCTAAGGCTCTCCTGGAGTTACCAGATGCAAAGTCAAAGACTTGTCCAGGCTACTGAATGAGTTCAAAGCCAACTTAACTGTCTCGAAGTTCATTTTTGAGAGTATTGAAGATAATAGCTCACTGATAGAGTTCTTGCAAACACGAAAGCCGCCCATGGTCCAGTCTCCAGTACTACAAATGAAGGAGGGGCAGGGGAGCTAACGTTTTTTTCTGGAAACCAGCTGGAAAGGAAAGAATGTGGGGGCATGAGCACAGGCAGAAAAACCAAGAACGAGGGGAGAAAGGTCACCAGGGGAGATAGCAAGCAGGGGGCCTGTGGGATTGAAACTGGAAGGACTGAGAAAAACAAATTACAAAAGATTAAACTATGCTTCCCAAGGAAATAGCTCTAGATGACTCCGTTAATTATTCCTATAGAACAAAGAAGTATTGTTACCCCATGTTTGCAGACCAAACTGAGACTAGGAAAGATGCAATGGTTTGCCCAAGATCACACTGGAGCACTCGCCACAGACACAACAGGTCTAACCACTACCCTTTAATAAACCAGGAGCTTCAGAGGACAGAAGAAACCATCATCAGAGACAGAAGAGACTAGAGATAAAGAAAAAAATGGGAGCCAGAGAGTTGGCTCAGCAGTTAAGAGAACTTCCTGCTATTCCAAAGGACCCTGGTTCAAGTCCCAGCACCCACATGATAGCTCACAATGATTCACTCCAGTTCCAGGGGATCTGACACCTGGCCACCACAGGCACTAGCAATACATGTGCCACACAGACACGAATGCAGACAAGACATCCATACACATAACAAAGATTTTTTTAAAAAGAAAGAGAAGCCGGGCCGTGGTGGTGCACACCTTTAATCCCAGCACTTGGGAGGCAGAGGCAGGCGGATTTCTGAGTTCAGGGCCAGCCTGGTCTACAGAGTGGGTTCTAGGACAGCCAGGGATACACAGAGAAACCCTGTCTCGAAAACAAAAACAAAAAACAAAATGAGAGAGAGAGAAATGAGAGAGATAGAGAACATTAAAGAGCAGGGAGAGGAGACACACGCAAAGAAAAAGAAAAATGGGCCTAGCAAAAAGACCAGTATTGGCATAGGACACCCACCCAGGACCAAGTTCTCAGCACAAAGATTTATTTGCCCCAGAAAGACAAGGATGGGGAATAAGAGGCAAAGACAGGAGATAAAGGATGAGGAAGAAGGAGAAAGGAATGAGGGAGATGGGGAAGGGAATGAGGGAGCGGCAGAAGGGCTATTTCTCCTCAAGTACAAGGGACTGCCTCTGGATAGAGAAGAGACAGACACATAGAAAAAATGGTGGTTCATAAAGGTAAAGGGGGAAACCCTGTGTTAGGATGAGATATTAATTTTGCTTGGACAGGTTAATTAGGACATCCAAGGGGAACTTTTGCTTGCTGGACTTAAATTCTTCAATAGCTGGACCTTGGTGGTCAGCCTCAGAAGGAAAAAGTGGACCAATAAGGAAATAGGTCTTCATGAGTAGCTTTAGGAATGGAATCTAATGGTTTTTAGTAAGGCAGAAGGAATGGGGGAGCAAGGCAAGCAAGGCCTGCCAGAGCCATGCTTGCCATGCTTGGTCTTGTTAGAGACCCTTCACCAGGAAACCCAGGTCTGCAGTCTCAGTTACTCCAGAGACTGGGGCAGAAGGGTCACTAATTCAAAACCTGCTCTGCTACAGAGTGAGTTGAAAAGCCATCCTGGACAACTTAGTGAGATCTTGTCCCAAAAAGGAAAAGAGCTTGGCAGCTCAGTGTGGTGGCCCACACATCTTTAATCCCAGAGTTTGAGAGGCAGACACAGGCAGATGAGTTCAAGACCAGCATTCTCTACATAGTGAGTTCCAGGCCCACCAAGGCTACATAATTAGATCCTGGCCCCTTCCCCTATGCTGGGACCAGAGTGGAGGCTTGAAATGTTGTCCAACAGTAGAGAGCTTGCTGAGAATTCAACAACAGAGGGTTGGGAGCATGACTCAGTGATAGAGCCCCTGCCTAGCATGGGCAATGCTCTGAGTTCAAGTCCTAGTACTGGAGGCAACAGTGACAACGAAAAGACAGAGAAAGAAAAGAGAAGAACCATGTGTAAAAAAACTGAAGTGACAAACACAAACCCTGTATGGGTCTGAGCTAGGTCCTCCGCATGTACCTATGTTCTGGTTGAGTAGCTTGGTGTTCTTGTGAGACTCCCAACATTGGGAGTTGGGGAGTGGGGGCTGTCTCTGACTGCTTTGCCTGTGCTTGGCACCCTATTCACACATCTGCGTTGCCTCGTCCAGCCTTGACATGAGTGTTTGCACCTAGTCTTATTGTAGGCTGTGCTTACTTGATATCACCTGCTCTGTGTTCTGAAGAAAAATGGAGGAGACGTGGATCTGGGGGTGGGGGTGGAGAGGGGATTTGTGGGGAAAGGACTGAGAGGAGCTGAGGAAGGGGAAACTGCGGTCCAGATGTAGTGTATGAGAGAATAAAAAGAAGAAAAGAAAGAACCATGTGTAGAGGCGGTAAAAAAAAAAAGTGGGAAGACAGACTCTGGCTCCCCATCCCCTCGCAGGCCAACTCCTTTCCTCTGGAATCCCTCCCTGTGGGGTGGGGATGCAGTCACAGGCATGAAGCTTCAAAGCTTAGCACTGACCCTAACATCTTGACATGTTGCTGATGACAGCTTTCCTCCCAAGCTGCAGGCACAGTGTCTCTGGCTCCCAGCCACAGGCAGCCCTGAAGTGGAGAGGTCTACCTTGAAAAGAGTCTCCCCAAAGCCATCAGAAGTTCGGACATGCTCTGCAGAGCCTGAGGCCAGCCTAGGCCAGGGCTATAGATAATCCTGACATGGGACATTGACTTCCTAATCCCTATAGGGAGAACACAGGGTCTACTTCAGAACCTGAACAGGCATGAAAAGGCCCAGGGAGAGATGACAAAGAGAAATATATGGGGATACTTAAAAGAAATGAGGCGTGGTGATACAGAGCCAGAATCTTGGCACTTGGGGAGGCAGAAGCAATTGATTCTGATCTCAAGATCAGCACAGGCTACAATAGTGAGAGAGTCTCTGTCTCAGAAGCCAGATCTGTTGGTAAAGACCTTCAGTCCCAGATATTTGGGAGGCTGAGACACCATCACAGTAAGTTCATGGCCAGACTGGGCAACTTAGTGAGATCTTGTCTCAAAACAAAAAGCAAAAATAAACAAACAAAAAAGCTAAGCATCTAGCTAGAATCCCCCAGTAGCGGGCTGGGAGTGTAGCTCAGTGGTAGAGCCCCTGCCTAGAATCCTCCAGTGAAGGGATGGGGTGTGGCTCAGTGGTAGAGTCCCTGCCTAGAATCCCCCAGTGAGGGGCTGGGGTGTGGCTCAGTGGTAGAGCCCCTGCCTAAAATCCATCCCCCAGTGAGGGGCTGAAGCTATGGCTCAGTGGTAGAGCTCCTGCCTAGAACCCCCCAGTGAGGGGCTGGGGGTATGGCCAATAGGAGGACCTGGAAGGAGGGCTTAGATTGCATAAGATCTACCAGTTAGGGGTGTGGCTCAGTGAAAGAATACTTACCTAAAATTTACCAGTGAGGGGCACAGGCATGACGCAGTGCTAGAGTACTTGCCTAGAGTTTACCAATGAGGAGCTGGGCTAAGTAATAATGCACTTGTCTAGCTTATGCAGGCTTTAGGTTCAATGCCTAGTACCTCTGAGAGTAGGCTTTGGTTTTTCAAAACCTACTTTAATAAGGGTTCTTAAACACTTCAACCTCCCTTCTAGCCCACCTACCAGAGGTAAGGGAAAAGAAAGGTTGCTAGGAAACAGGGGATGGGGACCTGTTCAGAAGTAGTTCTTTAGGGCAATTCCAGTCTTCATGGTTAAGATATCAGCAGTCCAGTCCAAAACACCAAACACTAATCGGTAACAGCAGCTCACACAATGCTCCTCCAGTAGGCATGAGTCCATGGAACTGGCAAGTAGCAGCCGGAACACCACGAGAAGTTCTCTGGGGAGTTTCTCTCTACAGAATCATGAGAAGTAAAAAGGCCAGCCAAGCATTGCAAGGCAACACAACGCAAGCGCGTCGTCTCACTCTCTGTGAGGTTATATTTATACTCTTTCTAAACACCATGCTCCGTGTCAAGTGTCTGCCTCAGTAACACATCCTCTCATAAGACAGCTTCCAGAAAAACATCACATGACACAACTGAGTCTCCAAAAACACCAGGAAGTCCCACTTCACCTGGGAGTAGGTGGCAGGGGGTGGGG
>NW_022196904.1:20555178-20573231 GCF_008632895.1 Mastomys coucha
ACTAAAAAGATGGAGACAAGAAGTCACAGGAGCAGCAGAGAGAGACCTTGGTTACCGAAGTCTGCTATCCAGGAAATAGAAATCTGACTTGTCTACCAGACCAAGGCTTCAGGAGAAAGTTAGTGGTAGGAGACAAGTTATATTCAAGGGCCAGCAATATTGAGAGAAGAAGTGAAGAGGTTGCCTCAAAGCTCCATCTCAAAGCTCGGGGACAGAAAAGATTTTGGAGAGGGAGAGGGAGGTGCAAAAAGAAGACTATATTACTAAGCCAAGTCTTAGTAATCCAGGACCTATGTCTCTCTTTTTCTTCCCTAAAACATGAGAACAGGCTTTTACATAGGGCTGTCCCTGCCCCTCCTCCAGACAGACATACTTCTACGACAGAAGATTAAGGGTTACGTGACAGCTAACATTTGTAATTTTTATTTAGTTGTTTATTTTGAGGGCTTTTTTGTTGTTGTTGTTGTTTTGGTTTTGTTTTTGTTTTTGTTTTTTTGAGAAAAGGTTTCACTGTGTAGCCCTGGCTGGCCTTAAACTCACAGATATCTGCCTGCCTCTGCTTCCTGAGTGCTGGGGTAGAAGGCATGTGTCACCATGCCTGGCTCTGATGTAGTCAGCATCACCAAAATCTTGGTTGTGGTATTAGTCAATGAGAAGCAGCTAAAGGGAGAGAGGGTCTTTTCTGGCTTACAGTTTGAGGGGATACATCCCATCATGGGTGGAAAGGCATGGTGGCTAGAGTGGGGATCCAACTATTGATAATGCATATTCAGTCAAGAAGCGAAAAACAAACAGAAAATGGGGCCAGGCTATAAAACCTCAAGGTGTCCCCCAGTGACCCACTTCTTCCAGCAAGGCTCCATCACCTTCCCACACAACACACCACCAGCCGGAGGCTAAATATTCAAATACTTAAGCCCATGAAGGACATTTCACATTCAAACCATGATTGTCAACTTGATGAGTTGTGTGTGTGTGTGTTTTTATGTATAAAAACTTGCTCATCTCAAACTTAGAGATCCACCTGCCTCTGCCTCCTCTTCTTCCCGAGCTCTGGGATTAAAGGTGTGCGCCGCTGCCGCTGCCACCACCACCTGGCTTATGCTGTTTCTTTTAGACTTGGGACTTGTTTGGGTCCGGTTCTCTCCATACTTGCTTGTCATTCAATCCAGGACAATGCCCTTTCTTCCTAAACCTGCTTCTCCTGGATGTCTGGTCCCAGGAACAAGAAACATGATACGGAAAGTGAGTCACATGGAGCATGGCTGACCCTGTGATTCAAGGATGTGTGGCTCCAGGGCCTCATGAACGAACAGGCAGTGTAAATGTAGAGGTGGGCCATCTTGGAGGGAGTTTGAAAGACCAAAATGCTGAGAAAATGCAGACCGTGATGGAAGCTAGGCTCACAAAGTGTCATTTTGGTTGCTTGCTTTGCTTTTATTATATTTCTTTTGTTTTGTGTATGAGGGTTTCGCCTTCATGTGCCTGTGGACCACATGTATGCCTGGTTCCCAGGGAAGTTAAGAAAGACTGTCAGATCCTCTGGAACTAGAGTCACGGATGGCTGTGAGCTGCCATGTGCATATGGGAACCTATGAAAGGCACAAGCCTTTAATCCCAGCACTCAAAAGACAGGGGCAAGTGGATCTCTAATGAGTCCAGCCTGGTCTACATAGAGAGACCCTGTCTCAAACAGAAAAAGGAACAAACCTCAGAAAAGGCTAGGCTCCCCCCACCCCATTAGGGGACGGGAGCCACCCACTCATCTACAAATTTTTAACCCAGAATGGCTCCTGTCTAAAGAAAATGCAGGGACAAAGTATGGAGCAGAAACGGAAGGAAAGGCCATCCACAGACTGCCCCACCTGGGGATCCATCCCATATACAGACACCAAACCCAGACACCATTGAAGATGCCAAGAAGTGCTTGCTGACATGAGCCTGATATAGCTGTCTCCTGAGAGGCTCTGCCAGAGCCTTACTGATACAGATGCAGATGCTTGCAGCCAACCATCAGACTGAGCATGGGGACCCCAGTGGAGGAATTAGGGGAAGGACTGAAGGAGCTGAAAGGGTTTGCAACCCCATAAGAAGAACAACAATGTCAACCAACCAGACCCCCCCCCCAGAACTCCCAGGGGCTAAACGATCAACCAATGAGTACACATGGAGAGACCCATGGCTCCAGCTGCATATGTAGCAAAGGATGGACTTATCTGGCATCAATGGGAGGCCATTAGTCCTGTGAAGGCTCGATGCCCAAGTGTAGGAGAATGCCAGGGCAGTGAGGTGGGAGTGGGTGGGTAGGTTGAGGAGCACCATCATGGAGGCAGGGGGAGGGAGAATGGGATAGAAGGTTTGTGGAGGGGAAACCGGGAAAGGGAATAACATTTGAAATATAAATAAATAAAATATCCAATAAGAGAGAGAGAGAGAAGCTAGGCTTAGCCACTCTTCCACAATCGATCAATTAAAGAGGTAATAATAGACGTGACAGGTTTAATGTGGCCACATTTGGCAAAAGGAACAAATAGAGGCATCAAGTGTTCCCTAAGCCCATCCCCATCCTTGGGATACTGACATTAGGTTTAAGTTTAAATAGGAAAAGAAATGTGAAGAGGGCAAAATATTGGCTCAATTAGCACAATTAATGAGGCCAGGCAGGGTGTGGTCTAGCTCACGGCTGCCTCGGCTCTCCCTCGGCAAGGCAGTTCTAAAGAAGTCTCTATCTCCATCATTCTTTAAAGGAGAGCTCTGACACCTTCAAAATGATCACCCCTGTCCCAGGTGCAGCCTCGCCCTCGCCCTTGCCCTCAGGAACAATCACTGTCACCTGAAGGATGATCTGTGTGGCAAGGATGCCAAGCTGACTCATGAGGAAAGAAAACATCGTTTTGTCATTGACAGACAGGAAGGCATTGAGGCCAAGTTCCCACACCGCTTACCTTGAAGGCCAACCTGAAGAGAAGGTGCGCCGTAGTGAAAGCAGTGGTCTGCTTTTGTTTTGGAGGGGAATGGGGGATTTATTGAGGACTGGGCTAGGAACAATTTGTTACATTCTGTGCCTGACAGTTTTATGTTTACTTGACACAGGCTAGAGTCATCTGAGAGGAGGGAGCCTCTATTGAGAGAATGTCTCCATAAGGTTTGGCTGTAGGCAAGCCTGTAGGGCATTTCCTTAACTGGTGATTGATGGGGGAAGGTCCAATCCATAGTGTGTGTCCATGCCTGGGCAGGCGGTCCTGAGTTCTATAAGAAAGCAGGCTGAGCAAGCCATAATAAGCAAGCTAGTAAGCAGCACCCCTCCATGGCCTCTGCATCAGCTTCTCCTTCTCGGCTCCCAGTCTGAACTCAGTCTGAGCTCCTGACTGGCTTTCCCTCAATGGACTGTGACTCTGGATATGTCCAGTCAAAGAAACCCTTTCCTTCCCAGGTTGCTTTTGGTCACAGTGTTTCATCACAGCCATAATTAGCCTAAGACCCATTCCATCTAAGAATCTAACTAGATTCTACCCAGACCTTAACATTTTGGATGAGGCTGAATTGAAAAGTAACAGACTTAGGCTGGAGAGATGGCTCAGTGGCTGAGAGTATGTGTTGATCCAGCAGAGGACCCAAGTTCAGTTCCCAGCACCGGTGTCAGACAGCTGACAACCTCCTGAGGTTCCAGCTGCAGAAGTTCTGATGCCCCCCCTCCTGGCCACATCAGGCACTGCACACACATGACAAACATGCTCACAGACACACAAACATACCCATAAATAAAATAAAAATAAAAACAGCCAAGTGTCTCACGCCTTTAATCTCAGTAATTAGGAAGCTGAGGCAGGTGGTCTCTAAATTCAAGGCCAGCGTGGTCTACCCAGTAAGACCTTGTCTCAAAACAAATGAGTTAAAGTATCTATTTTTTTTTTTAAAGTAATACACCAACGAAGGCAATTCTAAGACAGCATTAACATTCAGCTGTGGTGTGGTGACTGCATTTACTCATATCTGCAATGGGAAGAACTAAAATCTATGGGGAATGTGCAGTTTGGCAGAAGAATGAGAGTGTTTATAGTCCCCAACAAGGAGGGTGCAGACAAAGCATTGGTAATTCTTTTTTGTTTGGTTGGTTGGTTGGTTTTTTGTTGACTGTCCTGGAACTCCCTCTGTAGACCAGGCTGGTCTTGAAGTCAGAAATCTGCCTGCCCCTGCCTCCCAAGTGCTGGGATTAAAGGCATGCACCACCACTGCTCGGCACATTGGTAAGTCTTAAGGAGAATAGAGCTACTCATTTGTCAAGGCTGGAGAGATGGCTCAATGGTTAAGAGCACTGACTATTCTTCCAGAGGACCTGGGTTCAATTCCCAGTACCTACATAACAGCTGGCAACTGGACCTGACACCTACTCTCACACAGACAAACACCAATGTACATAAAGTAAAAATAAATTATTTTTTTAAAAAGAAAGATAAAATCCTCACATTCTTCACCTCATGTTCTTCCTGACAGGGACCTGAATGCAAAACTCCACCCAGTGAAGGCTCCGACTTGAGAAAATATTAATTCATTTGAAAGGAGAGGGGCTGAGTTCAGAGAAAGCCATTCAAAGGCTTCCCTGCTTATAACAAGCACCTGGACCAGTCTTTTGCCAGGTCCAGCTTCCCAGGCACACAGAAGCCACTACAGCTGGAAAGGATGTGTAGTGTCTTAACAACTTGACACAAGCTAGACATCTGGGAAAGGGGAAGCTTGACTGAGGGACCGTCTCCATCAGATTGGCCCTGTGGGCATTTTCTTAACTAGTGGCTGATGTGAGAGAGCCCAGCCTATGGTGGATGGTACCACCCCTAAGCAGGTGGTCCTGGGGGTGTATAAGAAGCCAGGCTGAGCATGGAGGGCAAGCCAGTAAGCAGTATTCCTCTGTGACTTCTGTTTCAGTTGTTTCCCAGACTTCCCTCAATGATGGAGTGTGACCTGAGAGTTCTAAGCTGAAACAAACCCTTTCCTCCCCACGTTGCTTTGGGTCATGGTCCTTTATTGCAGCAATCGAGACTCTAGGACAATATCTGGATCTGGCAGCAGAACTTGGGAGTATCAATCAAGAGGCCCCAAGAGACACAGTGTGAGGCTGAGAAAGAGTGATTGTAGCATCCCCAGGATGCTGACGGTGCGCAGGACGCAGTGAGGAAAGTTGCAGCTGCAGAGTACAGCCTGCAGCAGGGAACAGAATGAGGAACGGTACTACCAAACTCTCGGAGTGGATCCATGTGATGCCGTCACAGCTCTAGACCAGCAGTTCTCAACCTTCCTAATGCCGTGACCCTTTAACACCATCCCTCATGTTGTAGTGACCCACCCCAGTCATAAAATTACTTCATCATCACTACTTCATAATTATAATTTTGTTACGGATCATAATGTAAATATATGCTACGTAAGCCCTGTGTGGGTCACGACCCACAGGTTGAGAACCACTGCTCTAGATGCTGACCACGGAGCTTTAGGGCTTAGTGGTTTTCCTGATGGGTTCCGGTGTTGCTTTGCTTCAGTCTCCTCTCACTAATGTCCTCACTTCCTTACCCCAAGTGGTGAATGTCTAATGTATGCCATTGTATATTAAAGTATATAACTTGGGGTTTTTCTTAAAAAAAAAAATAACATTTTTGGCATACATCTGTGTGTGTGTGTGTGCTGTGCCTGTATGTGTATGCATGTTTTCATGTGTGTGTATACATGAGTGTGGAAACTGGGAGTTCTCTTCAACCACAGGCCACTTTATTCATTGCGGCAGGCTCTCTCAATTTAACCTAGAGCTAGTGGGTTAGTCTAGTTAGCCAGCTTGCTCTGGGGTTCTTATCTCTACCTTCTGAGCACTGAGTTACACATGGGCCCCCACATTCACCAAACATCTATGTGGGTCCTGGAGGGTACAGATTCTAAAGACCACACCCCCAGCTCCAGCTATTTAAATTTTTATTTTATAAGTATTTAAGTTAAAGACTGAGTCTCAAGATGTTTTGGCCAGGGGCTGGCGAGATGGCTCAGCGGGTAAGAGCACTGTCTGCTCTTCCAGAGGTCCTGAGTTTGGATCCCAGCAACCACATGGTGGCTCACAACCATCCGTGATAAGATCTGACACCCTCTTCTGGTGCATCTGAAGACAGCTACAGTGTATTACGCTGGAGCGAGCGAGCAGGGCTGGAGCGAGTGTGGCTGGAGCAAACAGAGGTCCTGAGTTCAATTCCCAGCAGCCACATGATGGCTCCTGGCCATCTGTACAGCTACAATGTACTCATACACATAAAATAAAATAAATAAATCAAAAGAAAGAAAGAAAGAAAGAGAGAGAGAAAGAGAGAGAGAAAGAGAGAGGGAGGGAAGAAGGAAGGAAGGAAGGAAAGGAAGGAAGGAAGGAAGGAAGGAAAGAAAGGAAGGAAGGAAGGAAGGAAGGAAGGAAGGAAGGAAGGAAGAAAGAAAGAAAGAAAGATGTGTCTGGAGACTGGAGTGATGGCTCAACAGTTAAGAGTGCTTGTTGCTCTTGCAGAGGACTGAATTTGGTTCCCAGCACCCACATCAGATGGCTCACAACCTCCTGTAACTCCAGCTCCAGGGATCTGCTCCTACACCCTTTTCTGGCCTTTCTTACTTAAGTTACTTCATGTTAGGTATTTGGTCACAGCAATGAAAAAAACTAATTAGAAGGGGGGGAGGTTGTGGATCAGTGTTAAAAAAAAATTGTACAGAATACACCACGGAGATCTGCAGGCACAGTTGGGTGGTCTAGCACTTGCCAAAAATGCAACCACAAGAGCACTGCTTAGGAAACATGAGGTACCGGTGGGTGAGGAGGCTTGAAGATTAAAAGTCCTTGCTGCTTTCTCAAGAGACCTCAGTTTGTTTCCCAGCACCATGTCAAATGGCTCAAAACTGCCTGTAACTCCAGCTCTGGGGATCTGGCGCCCTCTTCTGAGCTCCCTGCACTCATGCACACACATGAACACATACACATAATTTAAAAATAATAAAAATAAATACTTTTAAGGTTTATTTTACGTTATGACTATTTTGTCTGCATATATTTACGCGTACCATGTGTGTATCTGGTGCCTACAGAGGGGAGAAGAGGGAGTCAGATTCCCTGAAACTAGAGTTACAGGCAGTTGTGAGCTACCAGGTGGATGCTGGAACCAAACCTGGGACCTCTGCAAGAGTAGCAAGTGCTCTTAACCACTGAGCCACATCTCCAGCCCCATAAAGCTTGGAGGCGGGGGAGGGTACAAAGCCCAAGGCTGTATCCTCAGTATGGGAAGAAAACACTAAGGATTATTGGTTATTAAGGGCACCAGAAATTCTGGGTTTAGTAAATGTAAAGATCTGAAGATTTAGTGGTTAACATCTTAAACATACAGGTTGGCCTCCCTCCCCTTCAGCAAAGGGCTTAGTTAGGAGCAACAACCTTGCAGGACTCTGCCAAAAACACTCCCCAACACAGCTGCCCTGTTACACTGGGTGGGAGCTGAGGAGAAAGGGCAGCCAGAGGACAAAGAAAGGTGCAGAGAAAAAAGGAGACACGGTGCTCATGGAGAGAGGAGTCATAGCCATTCTAAAACAGAAACCAGATTCTGAGGACCAGGGGGATGGTGTGGTGGTTTGAGTGAGATGTTCCCCCAAAGTCTTGGGCATCTGCGTGTTTGGTGGCATCCTCCACTGGTGGTGGTGGTGGGCAAAGCTTAGGAGGTGTGAGTCTTGCTGGAGAAAGTATGCCACTGGGGGTGGGCTTTGCATGTTCAAAGACTGGCACCAGTCCCAGTGAGCTCTTCTTCCTGGTTGCAGTTCAAGCCGTGCACTCTCAGCGTCCCTCAAGATGTCGAGATGTCATGTTGCTGCTTGTTGCCTTGCTTCCCTGTAGAGATGGATTCTTGTCCTTTTGGAACCCTAAGCCCCAATAAACCCTCTGTCATGGTATAGTATCACAGAAACAGAAAAGCCACTGACACAGACAGAGACTTGAGAGGAGAAGAGAAGGAACACAGGTGGTCTGAAGCCGAGAAACGAGTGTGAGCCTGGCCCACAAGGCACAAGAGGCTTACTCTGCACAGAGCACTCTTTTATATACTTGAGGTACAGGAATGGACAACACAAACCTGGCACAATGGCATCTACTTGTAATCCCAGCACTCAAGAGGCTACAACAGGAGGATGGAGAACTGAAGGCCAGGCTACATTTACACAGTGAGATTCCCACCTCAAAAAAAAAAAAAAATGTTTTTAAAACTGGTCAAGACTATAAACCAGGGAGTGATGGTGTATATCTTTAATCCCAGTACTTAGAAGGGAGAGGCAGGCAGATCTCTGAGTTCTAGGCCAGCCTGGTCTACAGAGTGAGTTCCAGGACAGCCAGGACTACAAAGAGAAAGGCTGTCGTGAAGCCACCCCCCTGCCCCAAAATGGTCAAGACTGGGAAGGTGAGTCAGTCTGTAAATAGCTGTGCAAGCATGAGGATATGAATTCCATCTCCAGCACCCATGTTAAAGTACATGGGCTAGAGAGATAGATGGCTCAGCAGTTAAGAGCACTGACTGCTCTTCCAGAGGTCCTGAGTTCAATTCCCAGCAACCACATGGTGGCTTACAACCATCTATAATGGGATCTAGTGCCCTCTTCTGGTGTGTCTGAAGACAGCTACAGTGTACCCATATACATTTAATTAATTAATTAAATTTTAAAAAGAAATTAGAATGATTTCAAGTACAAAACAGGGCTTTAAAAAAAAAAATCCAAAGAATAGGAGGAAGGATTGCAGGCCCGGAAGAGGATAGGGACTCCACAGGAAGACCAATGAGTCAACTAACCTGGACCCTTGGGCTTTCAGAGCATTCATGGGCTGGACCTAGGCCTTCCCACTCATATGTAGAGCTGAACAGATGGACTTTCATGTGAGTCCTGAACAACTGGAGCGGGGGCTATCCACAGCTGCTGCCTGTATGGGATATGTTCTTCTAGGTGGGCTGCCTTGTCTGGGCTCAATGAAGGAGGAAGAGCCTAGCCTCAAAAAGACTTAAAGTGTCAGGGTGGAAGGACCCCAGGGGGCCCTACCCTCTCAGAGAAGAAGAGGGAGGGAGGGAAGGAGGGGTAAAGGTGGTTGGAAGAGATAACCGGGAGGGGGGCAGTGAGCAGAATGTAAAGTAAATAAGTAAAAAGATAAAACTAAATTTTAAAAAAAGTCTTAGTAAGGTGGGCTTAGTAAGCTGGCATTTCAGGGTACAGCCCCGTACAATGAAAAGAGGGACCAGAAGTTGGAGAGAAACCCTGACTCTAATACAGAGACTCTCTCAGTCTGACTCATATGGGAAGGACTGGGCAGGAATATCTTGTTCTCTAATGAAGTTGGCCCCTGAATAATGGTGTTGGCCCTCAGCCCTGTCACCTAGTTCCTGCAAAGAGGAAAGCTGATAGGTAGGAGGAGGATGCTGCAGAGACCTGATGGAGAACATCAAGGACCAGAGGGCTCCGTCAGTAAGTCCTTGCCTAGCATGCAGACTCCTGGGAAGCCATCACTGAACAAAAAGCTCTGGTGACACAAGCATATAAGCCCAACACCTAGGAGGTAGAAGCAGGATCATGAGTTCCAAGTGATCCTGGGCTACATAAGCTGTTGCAGACCAGCCTGGAATACTTGAGACCCTGCCTTTAAAAGGGGGTGGGTGAGTGCCAGAGACATGATTCAGAAGTTGAGAGCTCAGTCAGGTTCAAGCCCCTGGCACTCACATGGTAGCTTACAACCACCCATATCTTCAGCTCCATGGAATATGATGACCTCTTCTGACGTCCCCAGGAACCAGGCACACTGTGGTTCACAGAGATACGCATGCAAGCAAAAGGTTCACACACATAAAATAAACATCAAAAAGTAAAACTGCAGACCTAGAGACAGAGAGGGAAAGAGTCATGTTGGGGAGCGGGCGGATGAAGGAGAAAAAGAGAGAATTAAGACCAAGGCAGAGGGTAATAGAAATAAGCAGGTACGGAGAACAGAGGAACACAGAGATTGGAGGAAGACTAAGAGAAGAAACAAAGACAGGGACGCTGAGACACTCCCAGAAACAAATCAACCCCATCCTCTTCCAGGGCCCCCTACCTTACCCTGGTCTGGGCTCCCTGCCAGGCAGGAAAATGAGATCCAACAGGCAAGGGAGGGGCAGGAACAGCGAACTGACAGCCACACCCAGGGGCTGCTTGCTGCAGGCCTGAGTGGGCCCCTCCAGCCTATGCCCCTACATCCATCTGTCTGCTGCCTTGACCTAGTCTCAGATAGGTCCATAGCCCTCCTGCGGGGGGTGCGAGGAGAGCGCTGGAGACCAGGCACTGTAGTAATAGACTTGGGACCTTGGCAGGGCATGAAAACCAGAGCCTAGGGATAGAGTTGCCCCGGGTCTGGGGCAAGGTGTAAGCAGAGATGCATGTGAGAAGGCATACAGAAGCCACAAGGCTGGCATGCCTGGGGAAGAGCAGCAAACATTAGGGAGGTCAGGTACATGAGCAGACAGCATACAGGCTTCCAGGAGCAATGGAAAGAGCCAGGCATGGTGGGTGGGGAGGGTACACTTTTTTTTTCTCCCCAAGACAGGGTTTCTCTGTGTAGCCCTTGCTGTCCTGGAACTTACTCTGTAGACCAGGCTGGCCTTGAACTCAGAGACCCACCCTCTTGCCTTTGCTTCCTGAGTGTTGGGATTGAAGGTATGGGTCAGTACCACCTGACAAGGCCCAGTCTTTTTAGGGGGGGGGGCAGTTGGAGAGTGGCTTGGTGATTCAGACCACTGACTGTTCTTCCAGGGGACTGGGGTTCAACTCCCAATACCCACATTGCAGCTTGGAATCATTTGTTACTCCACTTCCAGGGGATCTGATGCCCTCTTCTGGCCTCCAGCACTGGGAACATATGTGGTATCAAGATTTACAAGTAGGCAAAGCACTTATACAATAAAATAAAGGTTATTTATAAAAAGAAAAAAGAAAAGTAACAGAAGTGATTAAGTCCCAGATGTGAGTTCCTAGGAACCAAAGGCACAGAGCCCAGGAGTGTCAGGCCAGTGATGTTAAATGTTAGTGTTGTCTTTAGGAGTCAGGAGCATATTGAGGAAGCAGGCGGTACACCTGTCTGGCATTTGAAGGTACTGTCCAGAACAGTCCCCCAGAAACAACTGGGGGACTGAGAACAGGTCTACAGGTACAGGAGACTTAGGGGGATAAGCAAGCGTGCGCTCGCGCGCGCGCGCGGACACACACACACACACACACACACACACACACACACCCTCAGGGAGAATAGATATAAGAGCTGGAAGCTGAGTGTGGACATGGGGTTAGGTACTCAAGGAACAGAGAAGCCCCAAACTCTTGCGCCTCCCACACTAGTCTCCGCCCTGCTTCTCTCGCCCTTAAAATTCCCTGCCAATTCAACTGCTTCTCAACACTGAGGATCTCAGACAGGATGGTCACCTGTGTGGCAGTATTGCTGCTGCTGACTCTAATGCTGATGCTTTGGTGGGGCTGGTTGGCCCGCCGAGCTCAGATGCACAAAGACTTACCCCCTGGTCCTGCACCGCTCCCGTTGCTGGGGAACTTGCTGAAGCTACAGTCTGGACACTTGGACCGTGTGCTCATGGAGGTAGCTCCTACTGTGGGTTGGGAAAGCGGAACTCTGGATTTGTGAAAGGTGCTGTTATGCCCAGAAGAGAGGGTAGAAATCCCAGTTCACTGAAGAGACAGGATTTGGAGCCTGGATCCCTGTGTCTGAGGGAGGAGAGTGAGGCCTGGATCCCTGTGTCTAAGAGCTGGTGCCTAGACTCCAGGCAGTTTAGAACTGGACCTGTAGAATGAGGGGGTGAGACAGAAACTTTGTGGTCTAAGGAAGATGAGAGCTCTGAGGTCTCCATGGTACTTCCCATAGCTCTCCAGCCGCTGGGGCCCAGTGTTCACCGTGTGGCTGGGTCCGCTCCCTGCAGTGGTGCTGTGCGGCTATGCGGCGCTCCGGGATGCATTAGTACTGCAGGCAGATGCGTTCTCCGGCCGCGGGGCCATGCCTATCTTCGAACGCTTCACCCATGGAAACGGTGAGGCCCAGGGGTAGGTGGAAGTGAATACTAGACCACTCAATTTGATCTAAGGACCAGTGGAGCCGAGCAAAATGGGAGGTGCCTAAGAAAGAATGATGCTAATGAGGTCAAACTGTTGTTAGGCCTGAGGTCCAATGGAGGTTCACAATGTAGCCAATAGCAGTCGCCTAAGTTCCTAAGAGCTGGTCAGGGATCCTACAGGCAAAGATGAGGTCAGGCTGCATGGTTTCAGCTGAGATGCTTGGCACATGGTGTGGGAAGTACAAAACAGTAAGAAGCCATCCTTAGAGTGGTAAGGAAGTGACTAGGCCCAGCATGGCCAACTTTTTGAGTTTTGGATTCCACTATAGGCATAGTGTTTTCTAACGGGCCGCGTTGGCGCACGCTTCGCAACTTTACACTTGGAGTGCTGAGGGAGCTTGGCGTGGGTACGAGTACCATTGAGGATCGCATTCTGGAGGAGACGGCATGTGTGCTGGACGAATTTCAAGCCACCATGGGTGCGGTCTGGCAGGAAAATATAAGTACCTGGTTTGGGGGGGGGGTGGTGGTGACTGATGGACTGCCAAAACGCTCTGGATACAATGCAAATCCAAGGGAGCTATGTGAAGGAGGGACCACAGCTTCTGTGTGGGGGTGTCAAACCACCTTATTCAGAGGTTTGAGGGTGAGGGTCTCCTCTGCAGATCTTAACTGAAGTAGTCACTTTTAGAGGACCACAGCTTTATTACTCAGAGCTGCTCTCACCCCCAGGAGCTCCATTTGACCCCCGGCAGCTACTAGATAACGCTGTATCCAATGTCATTTGTACTGTGGTCTTCGGAAAACGCTATAACTATGGGGACCCAAAGTTCCTGAGACTCCTGGACCTCTTCAGTGACAATTTCCGTATTATGAGTTCCCGATGGGGTGAGGTGAGAGGATGGGCTCCAATCTCTCATTTTACATGCAGCCTTGTGCTAAAGTCCAGGAACACAGCCCTACCTACAGTGACTATAGATTTAATGACAAAGTTCTACAACCTACAAAATCCTGATTTAATTTCCCCACTGAAAAAGCATGGCCTTGTCCAGGGCCTATTAAGACTGTTTCAACAGGGTATGGGGGTACACACCTTTGATTCCAGCACTGGGAAGGCAAAGGCAGGAGGATCTCTAATTTGAGGCCAGCCTAGTCTACATATAGAGTTCCAGGCTAACCAAGGATAGTGAGAATATCTGAAGGAAGAAAAGAAGGGAGGGAGGCAAGGAGGGAGGGAGGGAAGGAGGGAGAGAAGGAAAAAGAAAAAAAGAACCCTGTTTCTCCAGACATACAATATGTTCCCATCCTTCATGGACTGGATCCCTGGACCCCACCACCGAATCTTCAAAAATTTCCAAGAGCTCCGACTCTTCATCTCTGAGCAAATTCAGTGGCACCGGCAGACACGACGGGTTGGGGAACCCCGAGACTTCATTGATCGTTTTCTCGACCAAATGGATAAGGTACCAGTCCCTGCTACCCTTAACCATACCCACCCTGCCAACCAGCAGGCATTAGAGTGCCTCTGTCCATCCCCAGGAACAGGAGGACCTGGAAAGCCATTTTCAGGATGAGACACTGGTGATGACTACTCACAATCTGTTCTTTGGTGGCACTGAGACCACAAGCACCACTTTGCGTTATGGGCTCCTCATTATGCTCAAGTACCCTGAGGTGGCAGGTTTGAGAACTGGGTCCACCCCTCCCCTCCCCTCTCCCTAAGTGAAGAGAGGGTGGCTGGGGTGGGATCTCAGTAAAGCACAACTCACAGCCTCCAATGACCTCAGCCAAGGTGCAAGAGGAGCTGGATGCCACTGTAGGTCGGACCCGTGCCCCTAGACTAGAGGACCGTGCCCGCCTGCCTTACACCAATGCGGTGCTGCATGAGATCCAGCGCTTTATCAGTGTGCTACCACTGGGGCTGCCGCGGGCCCTCACCCGAGATGTAAACCTCAGGAACCAGTTCCTGCACAAGGTGTACAGGGAGCCTGGGAATTCCATACTGCGGGGATGGGGGCAATTCAGAAATTAGGTTCATTGAGTACCCTGAGGGCCCCCCTCCCAAGCTCTTCCTATCACCTTAGGGGCTGGGGTGTAGCTATGTGAGAGCATTTGCCCAGCACCTACAAGGCCCTGTGTTAGGGGCCTGGGTGAGGTGGTCCCACTCTGTGGGTAACACTGTGTATCCTCCAGGGCACGTTTGTGATTCCCCTGCTTGTGTCTGCACACCAGGATCCCACCCAATTTAAGGACCCTGATCATTTCAATCCCACCAATTTCCTGGATGACCACGGCGAGTTCCAGAACAATGATGCCTTCATGCCCTTTGGCCCAGGTCTGGGCTAGGAGGGTGAGGACTGAGTGGCTGGCCCTGGGGGACTGGCAGGAGGTGCTTGCTCATCCCACACCTGCACTCATACCCACAGGAAAGCGGATGTGCCTGGGTGCTGGCCTAGCCCGCTCTGAGATCTTCCTCTTCCTGACGGCTATCCTGCAGAAGTTCTCCCTGCTCCCTGTGGGAAGTCCTGACAACATCAACCTCACTCCACAGTGCACTGGTTTAGGCAATGTGCCCTCAGCCTTCCAGCTCCGCCTGGTGGCCCGCTGAGGTTGGCCTTCACTAGTCACTAGTCTGATCTCAGTGGCCCTGATGCCCTTACCTGCCCTAACTGTACGGGTAAATCTCTTTACAGAGAAGAATACAAGTGTGTGCAGCTCTGAGGTAAACTTTTATTTCTTGGCTGGCAGGACCTCCATACCCATGCTCCTCATGGCACCCTACTCTGCCCAAACAGTGGCAGCCCAGTCCATAAAGTGCCACAGCCAAAGGGTTGGGGAGTCACTTCACATTCCAGGCTGGAGGAGTGGGGACAGGGGTGAGATGACACCCCCACCCCAACAGACCTTTGCCAGCAAGAGGCCATGACTCACCACAACCCCAAATCCTGCCTCCTCTCAGCTCAACACTCAATGGACCAGACATGGCAAGACATAGGCCACCAGCCATACTGGCCACCGCCTAGGTCAAAACCCAGCACCGCTCACGGGGCAGCAGAGGTCTCTCCTTGTTGCTCCACAGCACACAGCACAGAGGCCAGCCAGAAGCAGCAGCAGCAGTGGCAGGGAGGGAGCGGGCACCGAGGCAGGAGCTGCTGGTCCACGCGGCTCTGGGCCTGGCCTTTAGGGAGGTGGAGTTGGTTGGGATACAGGTACTCGGACACCTTTCTGTCCCGATGCTGAGGACGAGAGGAAGACGAGAAATTGTGAATCACTAGGAAGGGACAAAGAAACCAAAAGAAACCTGGGAAGATGGGGAGAGCATTAACGAAAAAAAGAAATGGGACTCAGGTTGGAGATACCAGGAAAGCAGGCAGGAACTGGGCATAAGGGGCTGTAGAGAGGCCTGTGGGAGTGGCCTGGCGGCACACAGGGACTAGGAAGGACAAAGGAAGAAAGCAGGTACCTAGCTGATACTTGTCTCTGGCTGCTGCCCGCTCCTTGGCATCAAAATACCAGACAGTGATGGCGTACCTGAGAAATTGGGCAGTCAGAATGAGTTTTCTGCAGTTCTAGAGCCGCCTCTGGTGATACCTCCACCCTTGCAGATCCCACTTAGGCCCTCTCAGCATCTCATCACTCCCCTGTCAATTCTGGGGACTGGGGACAATCTAAGAGATGTTTGACACAGGGGAAGCAGCTGGACACATCCCTAAAGTACAGGTCATACCTGGTGGCATAGGCTGGCTTCACCTCATGTGGGTTCCGTCGGTCAGACCAGAAAATGAGCAACCGGTCAAAGAGTGGCTCGATGTTGGCTACCACTGGCCGACCCTCAGGGAAGATCTGCAGCAGGCCGCCATGCACCTGGGGGCAGGCCAGATGAGGCTACTGGTGAAGCCTGTAGCCTGTCTTATACTGCACCCATGTGCCCACCAGGGGGCGCAGTGCCAGCATATACATCACTCCCTCCCAACACTCAGCTCCTTAAAATGAATGACAGCCCAGAGTCTACATTGCCACGGAGATGGGCAGGAAGCTACTAAAGACAGGAAAGGGGGTAGAATGTACAAGTCTGGGTGGGGCTAAGCAGACAGCACCATTCCCGGAAAAGAGGGAGGGCCTCCAGTCAGCTAAAGAGGAGCCTGCAGATCTCACTGAGCAGTGGAGGACAGGGCCCCGCTGGAACATAAGCATACCACCCCCACCCCCAAACCCTACCTTAACATCCCAGTTCTGATTCAGGTAATAGATACAGGTGATGCAGCGCCCATCGCCGTGGGGATTGTCAACATGCCTCACATACCCGAGCCCATTGCCTGGGTAACACGCCACCATGGCCTGGTAGAAATGGAGGAAGGTGGTTTACTGAGACCAGGCAGGGACATCTTGAGGAAGCAGGCTAACACTTCCTGGTCCAGGTCTGTCCTTTATCATCGTAAGTTATATGAGTTCCAGCCCAAGAGACCTATTTCCTAGTTCAGCCAGATTCCATCCTCAAGTTCACAGAAATCTACGCTCTTTGGCCTCAGCAACCCACACTCCCACCTCCATCCCTAACCTAGAACCAGAGGGACTCAATGTGTAAATGATGGTTTGTGCTTTTTAGAGATCCTAACTTAGCCAAGTGTAGTGGTGTGTGGTATACACCTGTGGTCCAGCACTAAGCAGGCCAGCTTCAAGTGCTCAGTGAGAGCACACAATCTCCTAATAAGTTTTGAGATATGGAGGCTCCTTGAGTCTGGAGCCCTCTTCGAGTTAAAATTTCTATTAGGGTTCAAAGAAAATACAGCCTAGATTTTTTTTTCAAGGTTCCCTCAGGTGAACCTTCTCATATGAAGTCAAAGCTGACTTGACCACACTTGACTAGAGTCTCCAGCTACATGATCTGTCCCATGTACACAGGACAGGAACCTGACCTAGAATTCCACTCCAAGCATGCTATACACTGCTGCCAGCCCTAGTGCACCAATAAGCCTCAACTACCGCTCTGTAAAATGAGGCTGATAAACACCCTCGGTTAACTCCTCTAACCACATCTCAGAGGCAGGCCTCCACTGGGCTTCATCTCTGTGGGCACAGGTCTGCCTAGAGTTCCAGATTTCCCTGTCTCTCAACCAGACAGCCAGGGCCTGAGGATATTTGTTACCAGGGAGCCAACAGACAAGGCCCAGCCACCTCTGCAGACTCAATCTACAGGGTCAAGTCTCTGTAGCCAAATGAGCTGTGGCACTGGGGAAGTAAATTAAGTTCCCCACTTCAGGTAATGCCACTTGACAGGATGCTGAGAACTGAACTAGATTATGTGCATCTGCAAAGATACAGCACCTGCTGCCACAGGACAGAGAAACGAAGCACAAGCTGAGTTGTTACAAAGTCGAGAGTCACCCCTGTGCAACTCCACTGGGAGAGTTCATAGTAAACAAAATGGAGTAGTTAGCAGAGAACCCTTTGGCTTTTGCCTAGTCAGCAATCATCTCTCTTGACCCTGCCACTCAGATACTACTCTGCAAGCTGGGGCTCCCTGACAATGCTCAGCTATACTTTTGGGTCCAGCCTAGCCCAGCAAGACAACCACAGAAAAACACTCATAATCAGACACATCAGTGTTTGCTGCTCAAACAGGAAGCTTGCCCAGCACTCCATGAAGGTTAATTCAGCCCTACATCCTCCTCTCAAGGCTCTTCTCTGCCCACTAATCCCAGGGCTCAACCCACTGTGGACACTGAAGTCCTCTCTGCATCCCATCTATACACCTGATCCAGCACAGACCCTACTTTGGGAAAGAGCCTTAGTAAGGCTACACAGCAGTAGCAAGCTTCAGTACAGTGTACAGTCAGTCAGTGAGAGCTTCAGTACAGAGTATAGTCAGTGAGAAGGCCTGCAGAGAGCTTCAGTACAGGGTACAGTCAGTGAGAAGGCCTGCAGAGAGCT
>NW_022196904.1:20573574-20582744 GCF_008632895.1 Mastomys coucha
TACAGGGTACAGTCAGTGAGAAGGCCTGCAGAGAGCTTCAGTACAGGGTACAGTGAGAAGGCCCGCAGGGGAAAAACCTGGCCTCTGAGCTCAGGAGGGCAAGTCTTCTCTGCACAACTTCTGCAGATGGGATGGCACTCTTAAACAACCACTCACTGGGAGGAAAGATGTGACTATGGCCCCGTGGCTTGGAATCAATGAGTCACTGATTAGAGATGGGCAAGGCCTCCTGAGCTGGAAATCCAATCAGGGCTCAAGCAGGTTCTTCGAGCTGATGGGGATAACAGGCAGTGCTGAACTGCTTCTAATCAATCACCACACGGCACTACACACCCAGAAAAGTACACTTCCCCACCACAGGCGCCAAGACCACTGACCTGCAAGTCCTGACCTCCCCTCTGCTCTAAGCCTCAACACACCTACCTTCTCCCCACCTCAAGGCTGCAGTCCTGCCTGTGCTATTTTAACAGGTCCCTAGACCTTAGCACAAATGGCATCATGTTGGAGGAACTGTCCAGACCTTAAAACCTAGTATTTAAGAGCACCAATACCTGTCAAAACAGAAACAAAAGATATAGTCCATGGTTCCAGGGAAGTCCTAAATGTACCAACCTTGCTCTTCGGTTTTGGCTTCTGTAGCTCTGCTTCTTGCTAACTGAAATGTGCCAACCAGAACATGCTTTTTTGTGCACAAAGGACAAACAGCTGTAAGGCTCGGGGCTGCATGATCTAGGCAAGTTCCCCACGGCAACTTTGGGCAACATTGCTGCGGACAGCCAGCAATAAAAACTTTTTGGCTTTAAGAGTGTCCACATGGTGGTCTCTGGTGGGCTTATCTCACAACACTATTGCTCAGGACTCAAGCATCTAGGTGGCTGTCCAAGAAGCTCTGGCCAGGGTGGAGTCTCCCTGCAATATGCTACTCCCAAAAGCGCCGCTATGAGGAAAAGCTTCCGTCACAGGGACAGCAGCAGAGTGCCAAAGGAACCTACTCTCCAGGATGCTGGAGTCACCGTCACTGTAATAGTGTGCCAAGGACTCTACCATGCCACACATACCATATCAGAAGCCAGTGACTCAGCCAGACAGCAGGCTCTGCCTCTAAGCTGCCCTTAAAGGGGCAAACCAAAGCAGCTGGTCCCACCCTGGGGGTCCCTCTGCTCACCCTGATGCCAGTCAATTCCTCCAGCTATAAGTCCACAGACAAGAGAGAGGGATAGAAGGGAGAGAAAGGCCGAGGAAGAACTCTGCTCAGGAATGACCTAGGCTAGGTTACTGCTGGTCAAGGCCACACTTCTGGCCGGTGTCCTCACTGCCACTGCCTCAGATCACCTCAACATCCCAGTCTCACCCTCGAGCACAGGGATGTCACTGCCTCAGATCACCTCAACACCCCACAGTCTCACCCTCGAGCACAGGAAAGGAGGCTACATGTGGCCCTTCCTCTGTAAGTGGGAGAGCATGAAGCTGTCATGTAGAGTGCTTGGGCTAGCTCCCTCTCTCCTCCCGGGGGGGATAAGAGCCACTTTAAAAAACCTGACTCTTACCCCTCTGCAGTCCCAGCTCAGGTCCTGTCACTAACACAGGTGAGAGGGGCCCCGGGGAAAGAACCTACTCCTTTAAATTGCTTTCCCAAATTGCTTGAGTAGCCAGGCACCTAAACCAGCTTTCCCATCCTCTGAGGTTACAGAGCTATGTCCCAGGCCCTGGGCGCTCAGCTCTCCTGGTGTCCCCACTGACTTCCCTCCTGCAAAGCTGCTGAGCAGAGGAAGCAACACTGATCTTGCTGGCACAGAAGCCAAACCCGGGGAGGGGCCAGCTCTGGCTCTTCAGCTATCAAGTAACAGGAGGGAGATGGAAGCAGGGCAGGTTCCAGCTGGGTTGGGGAGGAAACAGGCCTGGCCCTGAAAGAGAGGCGGGGGGGGGGGGGGGGGGGGAGACATAGTCCCCAAACCAGTTCTAGTCTGAAAAGAAAGCTGTCCTGAGGCAGAACCCAAGATAGGACCCCTGAGATAAGGGAGGGCCCCATTAGGAGCACAGCCTCCCGCTCACAGGGCAGAGCACAGCCTATAAGATCACACACCAGCAGCAGGTACTCTCAACGGACTGTACTCAAGTGACACTGAGCCTCAGACTTACACACTCTTTCATGAAGAAAATGGATATGTCAACAGACCAGAAAGGCCGTAGAGGTCACTGTCCAGTCAGGGTCCCTGACCCCTGGCTCTCGAATAAACAGCTGGAGGCCTACGAGGCCCTGACAATTGCCCACAAACTCCAACCAAATGTACATCTTTCCTGAGAAGGTCTATGGCTTTCAGCAGATTTATCCAAAAAGCCTTATCTTCAAAAACATTAAGAACTACTGTTCTGCTGGGAGGTGGTGGCACACACCTATAATCCCGGCACTTGGGAGGCAGAGGCAGGCAGATTTCTGAGTTCAAGGCCAGCCTGGTCTACAGAGTGAGTTCCAGGACAGCCAGGGCTACACAGAGAAACCCTGTCTCAGAAAAAACAACAACAACAACAAAAAAGAACTACTGTTCTGCAACAAGGAGGAATGGAGGAGAAAAATATAAAGGCAGAGGGCAGAGGTTCAAGGAAATAGATCAGAGAAAAGCAGGTAGGAAGTAACAAACAGTCAGAGAACGAAGAACAGCGACTGGGGCAGGGAGGAGTGAGAAAGATGCTGACACGTGCTCTACCTGGGCCAGTGTCACCGTTGGGAAGCTGCTCTTGGTGCAGATGCCAAGAGTAAGCTCACAGGGCAGAATGGAGGCCAGGCCTCGTGCTCAACCAGACAGGCAGCACCCGATCCTCAGCCTAGGCTACTCGACACTGCCAGCCTTCCCTCTGCCTTCTGGTTCTGCCATCTGCATGACAGCTTGACTACCTGTGGTCTAAGGAGGGTTAGGACAGTCAGGAGCTCTCGGCCTTGACTCCTATTTCAGGTATAAAAATCATAGACTAGAGGGAGGGAACTGTAGCCCCTCTGGCAGAGCGGCCTACACCCTACCACATAACCCCAGAAGCTTGTCTCCAAACCCACATGCCAAAGCATCGGGCACTCACCAGAAAAGTGCCTTACCTTGGTGCGCCCATTGATGACGTAGCTGCCCAGCCGCCCTGCACAGTGGCGGATTACTGCGTCCACGTGAGCCATGAGGGCACCAATGCTCCGGCAGCCTGGCTCGTGGCCTTCTACCCAGGCAATCTGGTCCCCACGAATGCTGCGCGGTGGGATCGCCCGCTGGCTCACTAGTTGCCCATCACGAAGACGCCCGCCCCACTTCAGGGCTTCCACCTCAGCCAGCACACGGCCACCCAGTACTGCCCCCAAGAAGTTGTCCTTGACACAGATACCATAGTACCGCATGCAAGGCACAATATAGTCCAGGGCCAGGCGCTCAGGTGCAGAGGGCTGGGCTTCCTCCCTCAGCCTAGCACTTGCCTCGCCACTGCTACTGGTAGTGCTGTTGCTGTTGCTGCTGCCGCCATCGCTGTCACAGCCCACACCACTTTCCCCCTTTGCCTCCTGGTTCTCTTGCCTGGCCCACGGTCGCTTGCTGGGAGAAGGGGCATCCCCACCATCCTTGGCCCACTTCCGTTTGGGGGCCTCAGGCCGGGCACCCTGGGCTGCCAGTCGCTGGCACTCCTTGGTGACCAGCGCAGCAGCACCTTCACTCTGCAGTGGCCACAGCTCACCACCATCCTGCCCACCAAAGCCCTCCCGCAGTGGACTGGCAGTGGTAGTAGTAGCCGTGGCTGTGGTTCTGGGGGTCCCATTGCCAGCCGAGGCCTCCCCAGATGCTCCTGGATGGTGGTAGGAGGGGAGCAGAGGGCAGGGCAGGTAACTCTCCACCCCCATTCTGGCTCGGCTAGGTTCCAAGGACTCTGACACAGACCCTGGCAACTGAGGGAGAGTTTGATTCAGGGCCTGCGGCTGGCACGGGCTGTCCATGGCAGCAGTGTCTTCATCCCCCGGGCATGGAGGGCACGGCCCGGGCCCATGGTGCCACCCTCCTCCGCCTCCTCCTCCTCCACTTGATGCAGCCCGGGGCCGCTGGGCCTCGTGTGGGGCAGGGTGAGGCAGGGCAGGCAGCAGGGGCTCCTCTAGTGCTCTGGGGGTGTTCGCTGGTCCCCAAGTCCACAGTTGTCCCTAGGAGCTTGAGAAGGGACTGATGGGGATGGCTGGAAGAGAGAAATGGAAGAACTTAGGAGGAGTCAGAGAAAGCAGGTAGGAAGGGATGGGGATAGTACCAGCAGTAAGTAAAAGACAGACCTGGGCAACAACAAACACAGACACACACGCACGGACACACACACACTGAGACAACATGGGGCATATAACTTGGGAATTTGAGAGGGAATGTCTGGCAGAAAGAGTAATAGAAGGAAAGTGCAGAGAACGCTGCATGGATGGCCCAAAGAGGAAGGCGATTGGGAGAGAGAGATATCTGAGGACGGGACGAAAAGCAACGATGAGAAGTGGAAAATACAAGGTACCTGCCTGAGGTTTCTACAGAGACTCAAGAGAGATGAGGAGGGAGGATGACACAGAAAACGGGAATGTGGAATGTAGGGTAAAGTCGGAGTTGTGGGGAACCAGTGGACAGTGCCACCGCGCGACATTCGAGGGACCCAGATCGCCTGGGTGGAAGGCCACGAGCCAGGGCAGGCGGGGAAAACCGGGAGTCCAGGGACAAAGAGAACAGGGAGAAAAACAAGACCGCAGGGGAGCGGGAGGGTCGGTGGGGTCGACCTGTGCCCTACGAGAGGAAGCCTTACTGGGGCCCGACACACACCCAGCCGGAAGGGAGGTCCTGCCAGACGGACGGACTGACGGAAGGGAGCCCGAGAGGACAGTCCGACCCGACTACCTTCCTCCCAACCCCCTCCGCCGCGACCCAGGGGCCGCGGGACACCGCAGGCGACCAAGGCGGGGCCGCGTCGGCCCGGCCCCTCCCCTCGGTGGTTACTGCGCGCTCCCGCAGCCCCAATGGTCCGCCCCGCCGCGCCGAGCGCGCGCTTCCTTCCCCACCCCCAACGCCCTATTGCGGGGTCGCTGCCGCCCGCTCGCTCCCGCCTCCTGCGTCCGGCCCCGTCGCCCGCGTCCGGCCACCGGGCCTCCGGCTCCTTCTCCTCCCTTGGTCTTTCCCTTCGCGCGACCTCCTCACCGAGCTTTTTCCTCCGGCCTCGGCGCCGCCGTTTATGCCAGCCGCCCTGCGCTTCGCAGCGCGCCATACCCCGCCCCCCACCGCCCGCGACGTCCCGCCCCGCCCCCGCCTCGCCCGGTAGGCACGTGACAGTGGCCTGGCCGAGGAGACCGCGCGTGCGCGAACCGCACGGTGACAGGAGGCTTGGAGCACCCTACAGCAGAAAGAAGTTAGCCGGTCCCGGGCTTGAGGCTCATTTGCATTACGCGCTCCGCCCCCTCCACGCGAAAGCAAACTCGCAGGTTCAGGAAAAGGCTTTCTGTGAGTTCTTAAGATGGCCCCTTGGAGGGTGGTCCAAATGAGCAGCTTCACGCAAAAAGACCCACCACTCAGAGCCAAAAGTGTCAGGGAATGGCTAGCAACTGGGTTCTTGGCATTTGCTATGCAAATGTCTCATTTACATGGGCCGCTCCTGCACACAACCCAAGAGGATATTGAGAAATGACTACGCAGTTAGCTGGAAAGTGTATGTAAATTCCTACGTCAGTAATTTACATAAGCACTTAAAAAAAAATAACGGGTGAGTACGGGATGTCCTTAAAGAAGCGAAACCCGGTAGAACAAATGAGCAAATGTGTACTATTTGCATAACCCGCTCCTCGCTGCTCCCTCAGGGCGACTGTGGGAGTCAAATTAAAGCAACCTGGGACAGACTCAGAGAAGACATTTGCAAAATTCAGCTCCTCTACAACCCAGGCGGATTTCTTGTTTATGTAGTGCTGGAGACTGAATTCAGTGCTTCGCACATGCGATGCAAGCGCTCTACAACTAAACTACTCCTAACATTTATACCACCATTCGAGGGAGGGCTGTATGGATAGGGTTATTTGAATGCCCTACCCTTTCCACCAGCTCCTGGGCCTACAAGTGGGCAATCAGTGGGGTTGGACACTCACTGGCATTTTGTGAGAGCAGCTGAAGCTGTCCTGAGGGGGCTGCACCTGTCTCTAGAAGGCCATATAAAGACATCAGGGTACATTAAGAATGACCAGGAGTCCAGGTTGCACAAGAACTACAGTGGCACATGGAGAAGAATGTTAGTGTTCACAGGCACACAGACACACACAAGGAAACCTCAGGAGCACGTGTTCCTAGGAACATACAGTGAGCCACTGTCCTAGTTTGCAGACATGAGGCATACACTAAGTCAAACCAGGTACAGAATCAAGGCCCCCTTAGATTCCCAGTTCCTTGGTGTTGATATTGCACGAAACAGCAGCCTCACCAACACAGTCACCAGGCCAGAGACTACTCACATGCCACAGTGTCAAATGCTCCTACAGACACTGCCCCATACACAAGTCCTGGAAAGACTCATACATGTCACACACAGGGATGTCATTGCTGCACACACCAGCTTTGATGGAGCATGTACTGCCATGAAGTATGTATACAAACTGGGCATGGGCACATTGTAATCCCAGCTCATGGGAGGGTGAGGCAGGGAGACCTCAAATTCCAGGTTAGTCTAAGCTGTGTCAAAAAGGGGGGAGGGGTGTAGGAAAAACCAAAGACATGTAGACAGTGACAAACTGTCCTCAATGAGTATGTGCGCCAGGATGTACCCCACCCAGAAACATGGTTCCTCATGCAAAGGCCCATTCATAACTTCCACTGGAGACCGACCGCTTCTGTTTCCTCATCTCAGAATGACAGAGGCCAAAACACAGGTGTAAACAATGCTTTATGGAGGACCAGGACAGGATAGAACAGGCCTCCAGGTAATAAATAACACAGACTTGCAACAGCGGGGCCAGGCAGGAGGCTGGGGCCAAATGGGCCTGGTTTCAAGCTTTGGGAGTTCTTCAGGTATGGTTAGGGGCACAGGGGGACTAGAATTAGCCAAAACAGAGGAAGCAGCAGCAGGTATGGGGTCCCCTTACCCCTGTGGCTCACTTCTTGCCCCAAAGCCAGACCCCTCCAGGGAAGGCCAGGGAAGGGGGGTGGGGTATGGAGTAACTTTGCTGAGACTGGGGCAGATTGGGGCCTGGCCTCTTGGGGCCTGGTTCTGAGCCCCAGCCTTCAGGCAGGGCTGGTCCAGAAGAACAGGTGAGCTGAAAGAGAAGCGCATTATGACCTGGAGGGGTCTGGTCCTGAAGTTAGGTATCTCCCTAACCTGGGTCTGCCTGGACTCTTTTTTTTGCCAGTCTGTGCACTGTGTGACTTTGTTGTCCCTCTGCAGGTTCTCCAGACATATCCCTATTGGTTTCCATCTGTAAAGGAGCATTTCAGTGCCTAATTACCAAGACCCTTGCCAGGTGGTGACTCATACGTGATATTCCAGGACTGGAGAGGTTCAGGTAGGAGAATGGTGAGTTTAAGGCCAACCTGAGATACAAAGTGAGATTCTGTCTCCAAAACATGGGGGAAAGGCAACTAAATACATGCCTCCACATTTGTAAATTCCTGGGTCCCTTCTTACCCCTAATGGTCCAGGCCAGGCCTCACTCCAATGCTTTTCAAACAGGAGAGAGAACAGAACAGTGGTCAGTGCTTTGACTACTCACAGCACTACCTACATGTTTCTAGAAATTCCTAAGGTAAATCCTGGGCATCCGTGTGGTAAAGCTTCCTGACTTAGTCTAATGGGCACTATTTCAAGAGAGGGAAGTGTCAGTAGGCCCTGGCTAACTTTTTGTCTCAGTGAAGACAAATCAGAGGGTGTGGTGGTTCACACCTAGAATCCCAGCATTTAGGACCTGGGTCCTCTGCTGGATCAACACATACTCTCAGCTACTGAGCCATCTCTCCAGCCTAAGTCTGTTACTTTTCAATTCAGCCTCATCCAAAATGTTAAGGTCTGGGTAGAATCCAGTTAGATTCTTAGATAGAATGGTCTTAGGCTAACTACAGCTGCGATGAAACACTGTGACCAAAAGCAACCTGGAAGGAAAGAGTTTCTTGTGGCTTCTAATTTACTTCCTAAATGTTCCGCAGTCTAGGGGGAGGGAAAGGAAGGAAGGGAGGGAGGGAGGAAAGAAAGAAAATAAAGAAAAGGAAAGGAAATCGTAGCTCAGTTGACCATGCTTGTTTGGCCTGCACAGGTCCTGGGTTCCATCCTCAGCACCCCATAAATGCTCCGGGGGTAGTTCTGTAATTCTAACACTTGGGAGGTGAAAGGTAAAGAAGCTGCAATCCAAGGCCACCTGTGATTGCACAGTAAGTCTGAAGCAAGTCTGGGTTACAGATCTCTGGGAAGAAAAAGAAAAAAGAAAAAGAAAGAAAAAAAGAAAAGGGCAGAGGGAGAGATTATAAAATTATAAAATTTTGCCGGGCGGTGGTGGCGCTCACCTTTAATCCTAGCACTTGGGAGGCAGAGGCAGGCGGATTTCTGAGTTTGAGGCCAGCCTGGTCTACAGAGTGAGTTCCAGGACAGCCAGAGCTATACAGAGAAACCCTGTCTCAAAAAAAAAAAAATTATAAAATTTTTAGAATAAAAGAAATTATCAGGCCGGACTTGATTGTACACCTTTCGTCCCTGCACTGGAGAGGCAGAGGCAGGTGGATCTCTGTGAATTCAGGGCCAGCCTGGTCTACAGAGCAAGTTCCAGACAGCCAGGGCTGTGTAGAGAGAACCTGTCTCAAAAATAATAAAAGACTTGTTGGTAACCAGGTAATGTGGTA
Source organism: Mastomys coucha (assembly GCF_008632895.1). Classification (NCBI taxonomy): domain Eukaryota; kingdom Metazoa; phylum Chordata; class Mammalia; order Rodentia; family Muridae; genus Mastomys; species Mastomys coucha. The sequence goes on from NW_022196904.1 coordinate 20,582,415, forward strand.
GAACCTCAGCGCTTAAAAGGCTAAGGCAAGGGCTGAAGAGATGGATAAGTGGTTAAGAGCACCGACTGCTCTTCAAAGGTCCTGAGTTCAAATCCCAGCAACCACATGGTGCCTCACAACCATCTGTAAGGAGAGATCTGACTTCCTCTTCCGGAGAGTCTGAAGACAGCTACATTGTATACATATAATAAATAAATAAAATCTTTAAAAAAAAAAAAAGGCTAAGGCAAGAGGGACTGATTCAAGTCTGAAGCTGTGCTAGGCTATATAGCACGTTCTGTACTAGCCTGAGGTATACAGCAAGGCAACCCCAGCCACCACCAAAAAAAC
>NW_022196904.1:20582754-20588127 GCF_008632895.1 Mastomys coucha
ACTATGTTAGATGATATATATGACTTAGTGGCCTACTACATAGAGCTACAGAGCCAGAACACGTAATCTCCCGGATCTTGAAGATGGGCAAGAAGAAAAGCAATGGACAGCACTCTGGCTGGAACTTCCATCAAATGTTAGGCCCTCCTCTACGTACTCTACAGTTCATTCACTCACACACCTCCACACTCATCAGGGACCGTGACTGACCCCATTCTACAGAGGAGGAAACAGGTTCGGACCAGCAATTGCCGAGGCCAGGAAGGAAGACCACTGCCTAACGGGCTCACCCTGGACTTTTCTCACTTCTAGATCCCACAGGCATTCCATCAAGAACCATGCTGGTTCTACCTGCAGCATGGATCCAAGCCTAAGGACTTCACCCCCCAACCACCTGAAACATGCTGGTGGCTGGGAGGGGAGAATTAGCAAGGACACCTACAGTCACAGAGGTGAGGAGGGGATCAAACCCTACAGGGTCCTGCAGGTCTGCCCTGGAGTCTGGACCATGCATGGAAAACTGACAAAACCTCTGGGGGGAGGTTACCAGGGCAAAGGGGAAGAAAACATGGTCTGAAAAAACAAAACAAAACAAAAAAACAAAAAAGAGACAAAGAACAGAAAGAACTTTCTATAACTGGAACAGTGAAAGGAGTAGGGAAAGGAGTAAGAGCCCCCGGGGGTACAGTAATAGGGCCCAGGCCCTGCAGAGGGGCAAGGACCACTCCAGACTCAGCAGCTTCAGCACAGTCCCACAGACCCCAGGAGCCATGATCAGATCTGAGCTTTAGACAGAGCAACTGACTGCCACTAAAGGGAGCAAGCCTGGAGAGAGAGAGACCAGCCACTTCTCAGCACCCACTCCACTTGCCCCCTGGCTGTATGCCTATTTCTCCCTATCCCCAATAGGGTCTTAGATATCCAAGGCTGGCCTCCAACTCACCCCATAGTTAAGGGCACTTCCGGAATGCACACCATCACCATTACCTACCCAGTGCTCAGTATAGGACCCTGTGCTTCTGGCGTGCATGCTAGACAAGCACTCCATCCCTAGTGCCCCCTTCTCACAGCAGTCCCCGGACCTCCTTCACTGACACCCAGCAATCCCTCCTGCTCCACAGTCTCCTCCTCTCCAGGGAGAGGAACCCTGTGATGCAGTCTGACCCGCTCCATCTTCTGCTGAGCAGTTCCCTAGGACTACTACAGCATACACGGTGGAAATGAGACCACCCCAAGGCTGTCAATACCGACTGCTCAGTCCCCGACCTCATGCTGTACCCTAGGGTACACACATACCCCACTCTGGCCACACCATGCAGGACCCCATACCAGGGCCTCTGTACTTACTGTTTTCATCTGCTCTCTCTGACAAGCATGCTCTACCTTTTTGCTTAAATGTCACCTTCTTCTGTGCCCTGTTTAAAGGGGCATCCCTCATCCTATCCTCCTCATCAGACTGTTTTTCCCCACAGCCCACCCCACAACTACTATGTCATTTACATTAAGTATTTTGCCTGTGGTCTGTCTTCTCCCAAGACAATGTAGTACCATGCAAACAGACATTTTTGTTTCGTTGGTTTCAGAGGCTTCACCAGGGCTTAGCACACAACAGAGGTTCACTGCAGCAGTGATAAACCATGAATAAAGGGGTCAGGTACAGACCCTGGGACTGTACAGAGCTGGCAGAGGTCTGGGGTGCAGAGGGCCCATGGGTCCCCCGGGGCTGGGAAGATGGTTCCTTTGGTCATGGGCTTTTGTGTCTTAGTCAGTTTCTCTTATCACATTTTCCAAGTCTTGATGGCTGTTCTGTGTCCCACCCCACACAATACAGGAAACCTGCTTGCCTCCCAAGCCCCTAGCATCCCACCTGGCTCCGTAAATCTCAGCAGCCACAGGGCTGAGGGGCCACAGCCTGGGCACTTCGAGGCTGCCGCAGCTGGCGAAGGGATATGTCTCCATACTGAATCCCTGAGCCCATCCTCTCCGGGTCTAGTTCACCTGTGGGAGGGGAGAGGTCAGACATGTTCCTCGGAGCCCATGGGACCTTGCCTTTCACTCCACTCCCCCCATTTGTCACACAGAGCAGGTGGGCCTCACCTGAGTCGATCTTGTTGAGGATGGTGCGCGCACACTTCAGGAAAGCTTCTTCCACATTCTCACCCGTGAGAGCGCTGGTCTCCAGGAACATCAGCTCTGGGGGTGGGGGGGGGCCTCCATCAGTTCTGACCCTCCACTCCAACTCTGGGCCCTTCAAAAGCTCTATCTATGCTTGCCTTCACCTTAGGCCATTAACCAAGATTCCCCTGCAGGGAATGCTGTCTTCCTACCTCACACTCATCCAGCTTTTCCTTTGGAACTCTGTTCCCATGGCCCTTCCCCTGAAGCCCCTGACACACACACACACTGAGGACCCAGCCTGAGTCAGGAGGCCCCTCTGGGCTCCACCAGCCTCCTGTGCCTCCCTGCCTCTACCACAGCACCGTGAACCTCAGGAGTTTGCCAAGGTCCCTAGACTCACTGAGTACAGCCCCAAGCCCACCAGAGGTCACATGACAGGCCTCATACTGGGCAAGTGGTACTCAGGATTCAAACCCACATCTGCCTGGGAGCAATACCTCTTCTAAACTTGGGGTGTGAAATATAGGAGGGCATGAGTAGGATATGCTTGTGCACCCTGTGCAATTCTAAGGAGGCTGAGACACAACACAGATGATCAGGAGTACTGGGTCAGCTTGGGCAATTAGGAATTCAAGGTCATCCTCAAGTATACAGAGCTTGAGGCAAGCCTAGGCTACACTAAGCTCTGTCTCAAAAGTAACAGACAGCTAAACTTAAAAATAAGAGAGAAAGAAAGAAAAATGGGACATAGACTGATCCCAAGTCAGCAGATGCTTTCAAATGGGTTTATAATAACCTTTCTTCATGTTCCTGCCTCCACCTCCACCTAGCACCCTGGTGCTTGGGACAGAGCCACACCTCCCAGCCCTTCACTGGTGGATTCTAAGCAAGTGATCTACCACAGAGCACACCCCCAGCCAGCCTTGCAAAACTTTTGACAGGGCAGGTCAGTTTCTGTCCTCTCCAAAGCATCAGTGCCTATGCCCTTGGGTCCCAACCTGGTTCATCTCTTTATTTACAAAGATATCCATCTCTATGGCCACCTGAGTTTGAGGTATCTACCTTAAACCACTGCTTTATGCTGCCTCCCCATTGTGGTGGAAGTTTATCAGCGGCTACTCTGTACCAGGAAGAGCTAAGAGTGTGATGGGCAGACCCCTAGGCTAGTAGACTGTTCACCCCCTTCCAGCTGAACCTGAAGACCACAGCAGTCACATGACTCAGCACTTAGAGTCAAATCAGGCCTGCTGAAGCGTCCAGCAAAAGCTAAGAGGCACATGGGCCACAGTGGACTGGCCATCCCTCCATTCATCACCTGACCCACACACAGCACAGCCCTCACCATTCTCCTGAGCGAAGCGGGAAGCCTCTAGGAAAGTGACCTCACGCTCAGGATCCAGGTCCTTCTTGTTGCCACAGAGGATGACCACAATGTTGGGGCTGGCCAGCGTCCGGGCATCAGTTAGCCATGCAGCTAGCGAGTTGTATGTCTCCCGGCTGTGAAAAACAGACAACTGTGAAGAGGGAGGCAACACAGGAGTGGGACCATTCAATGCCCAGCCTCTCCCATGCCACCAATGCCCAGCCTCTCCCACGCCACCCAGGCCCTGCACCCACCTGGTGATGTCGTACACCAGCAGGGCTCCAGCTGCCCCTCGGTAATAACTCCGCGTCACCGACCTGTGAGGCCAGGGGGACCCGGTCACCCCCAAGGCTGGGATCTGCCCCGAGACTGCCCCCCTCTGTGGAGAGAGGCTAGTGGTTCGGAGGCCCCCCTTTACTGTTGGCCCATTCCCTAAAACCTGACCTCTATCTTCTTGAGATACGGTTTCTCAGCCTCAGAGTCTTTCTCTAATTATTATTATTATTATTATTATTATTATTATTATTATTATTATTATTATTATTCAGGCTGGCTTTTTGAGAGTCTCACTCTATAGTCCGAGCTGGCCTCAGGTTCCCTGCCTCAGCCACCATGCCCGTGAGTGCTTGGGATTGGAGCCAAGGGCCTGGCACATGCTAGGTAAGTGTTCTACACAGAGCTACACCCCAACCCTTTCTTTTAGTTCAATTCAAGGTCATGCTAGCTTACCCAGGCTGACTCCAGTCCACTGTATCCTAGGCAAGCTGGCACTTTCTTATTTGTTTCTTTTATGTAGGTGTGGATGGGTGTACATGTTCCACGGCACATTGTGGAGGTCAGAGGGCTCTTACAGAAATTGCTTCTCTCCTTTCAGCATGTGGGTTCAGGAGCTCAAGCCCAGGTCCTCAGGATGGCAGCAAGCACCTTTACCCACTGAGCCATCTTGCAAGACTTTGCCATAAACTTCCAACCCTCCAGCTTTAGCTTTTCAAGGACTGAGACTGCAGGCATCTACCACACCAGCTTACTTTTCCATACTTCCCTTTCCTGTCTATCTTTCTTACTATGTCTCTCCCATGCTCACTTTGCCTTCCCTCTTTCATTCATTCACTCAGGGAGCATTTTCTGGTTATCTCCCAGCTGCCTGTCCTGACCAAGTGCTGTGCAACTTCTACTTGTCCCTCCCTGATGTCTGAGGCAGGCCTCCTTTACCATGTGGCCAAATCCCTTTATCACCAATTTGGATCCTTCTGGAATGCATACAGTTACTGTGAACGTAGGCCTTGTCAAAGGCCTGTCTTCTTCACCCTCTCTCTGCCTCTGGGTTCTCTCCATCTACACATGACTTAATTAAAACCTGCTGATATGCTGAGACTAGATTCTCCATGAGCTGAATATTCTCACTCCCTCTGTGTGTGTGTGTCTCTCTCTCCCTCCCCACCCCCTCCATCTGCCTGCCCTGCTCAGCTTCTCTTTGCTCTTACTTCTCTGAGGTACTCTACACACCTTTCTCTCCCTCCCTCCCTCCCTCTTCCCTCCTTGGGAACCCAGGCTACCTACCGAAATCGCTCCTGGCCAGCAGTGTCCCAAATCTGTAGTTTGACAGTCTTCCCCCCAACGTTGACCACCCTGGATCCAAACTCCACGCCGATAGTGTGGTTGGAGTCCTGTTTGACTGAGAGTAGGAGGGAAACAGGAGGCAGTGCAGGGGCTCCTGGAATCCCCCCATCCTGCAGACCTCCTTTTCTGTACCCCAATTCTCACTGCTAAGTTGACAAAGAACTTAGCAAAGACCATCCACCAAAGTTAAAGACACTAGCTTTATTTTTTGTTTGTTTGGGGTTTTTTTGTTTGTTTTTTTGTTTTTTTTTGTTTTGGTTTGGTTTTTTTGT
>NW_022196904.1:20588211-20623193 GCF_008632895.1 Mastomys coucha
CGCCTGCCTCTGCCTCCCAAGTGCTGGGATTAAAGGCGTGCGCCACCACCGCCCGGCTTTTTTGGTTTTTCGAGACAGGGTTTTTCTGTTTGGCCCTGGCTGTCCTGGAACTCATTCTCTAGATCAGGCTGACCTCAAACTCAGAAATCCACCTGCCTCTGCCTCCCAAGTGCTGAGATTAAAGGTGTGCACCACCACTGCCCGGCTAGCACTAGCTTTATTCAATGGTACCTGCTACCTACCCCACCTGTTGCCCACTGACCCACACCATGACCATATCCGCAGTTCCAGGGTTCTGCCAGAAACTCACACTTATTCTCAATAAACTGATGGAGGAGACATGATTTTCCAGTTCCTGCACTGCCAATCACCAGGAATTTGAAGAGGAAGTCTGAGCAGATGGCACCAAGGATGTCCAGAGGGAGAGAAAGACAAAGGGAATAAGAGAAGACACAGAAAGTCAGAAGGAAAGATGCAAACAAATGTACAAATACAGCATGCATTTAAAAAACAAAAACAAAACAGGAAAACTTTGAAAAACAAAACCAAAAGTCTACAGGGCTATGGACAGAACTCAGGACATCCTGCATTCTAGCCAACCTAGCCCAAGATGATTTTTTTTTTTTTTTTGAGACAGTTTCTCTGTATAGTCCTATCTGTCCTGGAACTTACTCTGTAGACCAGGCTGGCCTGAAACTGAAAGATTCTCCTGCCTCTTCTGCCCTCCCTGCTGATGCTGCAATTAAAGGTGTACTCCACTACTGGGCTCAAGAGGACTCTCTTTTTTTCATTATTATTATTTATGTTTGAAACAAAGTTTCACTATGTATTCCAGACTGACCTAGCTGTCCTCAAACTCCAAGCACTCTTCCTGCCTCACCTTCTAAAAGCCTGTGCTGTCACCCCTGTCCTAACTTCCTTCCTTCCTTTTCCCACTCAGGAACTCACTATGTAGCACTATATAGTCTTGAACTCCAATCCTCCTGCCTCAGCCGCCCCACTGCTGGGAGGACAGGATATGCCAGCACACTGCACTTTTCTTTCTTTCTCTTTTCTTATTTTAGGAGTATTACTCTGTAGCCCAGGCTGACTTCTAACTTGAAACAGTCTTCCTGCCTCAGTTTCCCAAATGTGAGGGTTATAGTACACAAAATTATTTTTATATAGTGTTTACCATATACATGTCCATCACAGTCCTAAAGACTCGTTTAATCATAAATGAAACTCTAAAGAAGAAATTATACAGCTCAAGAGATACCCCAGCAGTTGAGCACTGACTGCTCTTCCAGAGGTCCTGAGTTCAATTCCCAGCAACCACATGGTGGCTTACAACCATCTGTAATGGGATCCAATGCACTCTTCTGGTGTGTCGGAAGACAGCTACAGTGTACTCATATACATTAAATAAATATTTTTTAAAAAAAGAAAGAAGGAAGTATACTAAGTACTTCCACTTTCCAGACTAGGCAAATGAAGCCAGAGAGGTTACCTGATGTTCCCAAGACCACACAGCTAGACACAGCTAAGATACAAACCCCAACTAAAGGTCTCCACCGTGCGAGACCTTAGCTGATGCATTTCAAAAACCATTTCTTTTTATTTTTTAAAGATTTATTTATTTATTATATCTAAGTACACTGTAGCTGCCTTCAGACACACAAGAAGAGGGCATTGCAGACGGCTGTGAGCCACCATGTGGTTGCTAGAATTTGAACTCAGGACCTTCAGAAGAGCAGTGAGTGCTCTCAACCACTGAGCCATCTCTCCAGCCCCCTCAAAAGCCATTTCAACAAGAATTAAATCTGGCCTCCATTCCTCTTCACGTCACCTCCTACCCCCTCTCACTCGTTCACTCTGTCAAGGCCTCTGACATTGGGCCTATTTCCTAACCTGAGTGCCTCCTCAGGTAACTGGGCAGCACCAGATTCTTTGGCTTTTCTATGAGTGTTCAATGAATGGAGTTGTCTCTCATTGTTGTCAGAGCTTTCTACTGCCCTCCACCCTCCCTCTACCCACCTGACACTGTACATCTATACTGACTGCCTAATTCTGAACCTACTCTCCCCATCCTCTGTCCAGAACCCCTGGCCTCTATCCTTAAATTTAAGCCGCATCCCATGACGCTAAGTTTCAAATCTACAACTCAAGAATATCACTCCAGCCCTCTCATCAAAAGTTCAGCCCCACAGGGTGTGCAGGGTCTCTCTGTAGCCCATAAAACCTTGCTAGTCACCGTCAGCCCCGCCCTATCCACTCATGCTCCGCCCAGGAAGGCTTGCTTCCCTCTTCAAGGCCTACCCCCTACCCTAATCCACCATGACTAGGTCCCTCAAATCCCGCCCTAGATCTTTTTAACCCGTAAAGCGGTCTCTTCAAGCTCCACCCAAATCGATTAAGCTCAGCCCCAGACCCACTTAGCCCTGCCCCGTATCCGGGCAGACCCCGCCCACCTGAACAGAAAGCCCCGCCCCACTTCCACATCCACTACGGGCCCAGCCCTCCCCACCCCCTTCGGCCCACCAGCCTCACCGTAGGTCTCAGCCATGGCTTGGTGGCGACCGCTGAGGACCGCAATATGGCGCTGCGGCCGCGCCTGTTACTCGGCTGGCAGCCGCTTTACTCGGGCTGCAGCCTCAGCTCCTTTCCACTCCTGGACCCGGCGCCGCCACTTCCGCCTTCGCCCCCCCCCCCCACACTCCCGCGCGAGCCTCCGGAGCTGCGGATACCAGGCCACGCTCGCCCAATGCTGGGATTGGTGGAGTCAGGAGGCAGTGGGCGGGACAAGCAGCGCGGATTGGCGGCACGAGAGGGGCCGAGTCAAAAGGGCTGTGACATAGAAGAGCTATTGGTGGAGCAAGTGGGAGAGGGCGGAGGCAGAGATACTGCCCCTGCGACGGAACGGATTTGGTCAAAAATCGAGGAGCAGAGACGAGACTCCGTATTGGTTAGATGTAGGCATGGGGGCGGGGACACGAATGCCAAGAAGGAGCAAAGGCAGGATGGACAGTTGGAAGAACGGATCTCAGGCTGCTGGGTGTAATTTCTAACCCCACAGCCGGAAAGAGGAAAGCTGAGAGGACACACGTACTCTGATCCCTATCTACAAGAAAACCTCTGTTGGTCGGACATGGTGGTGCATGCTTTCAACCCCAGTACTCAGGAGGCAGAGGCAGATGCATCGCTGAGTTCGAGGCCAGCCTGGTCTACATAGTGAGTTTCAGAACACTCAGGGGCTACATAGAGAAACCCTCAAAACAAAACAAGACAAAACTGTGCGATCTATGCACCTCTCGGGATCTAATTGACTCAAACCAATAGTTCACTTCCCTTCTAGAGGGAGGAAAGTGTACATATATTGTACTGTTTATTCCCTTGCTTGGGGGTCCCAAACCTTACCTTGGAGCAAAGGGCTTGCAAAGTGAAATTCTGCCTAGTAACCACTGACGTTACAACATTCAGAGCATTAATTGGCTATATTAAGAAACCTGTGACCCATTCTTTGTACATACCCACCCAAGCCCAAAAACCAAAGAGACAAACAGTTTGCAGTTGGCTGCTGTATTTGCATAGAGCCGGAAGGGTAACTGCAGGGATAACGGTAGGCTGAGCTCACTGGCAGTAGAAATCCCATTGCTGAAAAAGAGTAGATAGAAAACCAACCAGTGATCACACTGCAATGCATCTAGTGGTTCTAACAAAGTTATACCTGCAAGGACTAGGTTTGACCACCCAGAAATGAAGACATTAGCTTCGAGTCCTGTACCCTCTGCCATTTCCCAATTAGAAATCACTCAGCATTGGGCAGGGCCTATAAACTCAGCAGCCTTCAGGAGGCTGAAACTGGAGGCTAGTGGTTGAGGACAGCCTGGGTACATGCCAACAAGAAAAATAATTCTCATAAACAGGTAAGAAAATAAAGGAACCATCTCCTACTTCCATCTCCACCCCAAAGCACTCACATCTGTCTTCACATCAATTTTGCCAGGTTTCAGAGTCAGGTCCTCCCGGACAATGCTACTGGGGAAATAGCCCAGGCGGGCTGCCAGATCTCCATAGTAATCTCCCTGAACCTGGAGAAGAAGTTAAAAGTCCATCTGGGAAAATGGCACTTATGCTTGCTGAACGCCTGTATCTGAACGCCTGTATACAATCTTCTCTCTGGCTTGAATCTCGGCTTTAATGCCATTTGCTCATGGATAGAATGTAGCCATTATAACTAATCCTCACAAGCAGTGTGTGCTGGAGCTTTTGATGGCTTGCTGGTTGCCTGCCTCTCTCCTTAGAATTGTTTACTGTTGTTATCTCAGGTCTGAAAAAGAGCTTTGACACCAAGTGTCCCTGAAATTTCTAAAGTAAAAATGCAGTGATAAAATGTCCTTCCTCCCCCAAATCTTGTTTCCCCCCCTCCCAAAATTTTTCCTCCAGATGGAAAACGAGGCTTTACATCCAACCCAACCCCACACCCTTCCCATTATCACTCTGAAGACTCACACTGCCTCCCCAGAAAAGCCGCCCACGGCCCTTCAACTTGGAGAAGACATACACCACTTGACCCCTGTATATATTCAAGAAGCGGCAATCAGGGGCCACGTAGTCCTGAAGGGCCACAGCCATGGAGATAGGATCTGGGGAGGGAGAAGGGAATGACAGCAACTTCAAAACAGACCAGCAGTCCAAGCCTTCAGCCCCCTTCCCTTGTTCCCTGACTCTTACGGCTGCATTCCTCATCCGCACACAGCTTCCGGTCAGCCAGCTTGGGCATGGCTCGATCAGCCCTGCTAGGCCCTGAAAAAACAGACAAGACGACGATGCCAAGGAGCACTGGGGACCAAACCATCATGGACTGAGGATGACCAAGTGAAGAACAGGGTCTCTGGGCTCCTTTTGCCCTCCCTCCAGGCTGAATATCAAGGAAACCTGTGTTCTCGATCCTGTCTCCGCCCCAAACCAAATTTCACCCCCACCCACTCCCCAAGGTTGTTCTCCAGCCAGTACCATTTTAGAGAGAGGGTACGGGCTATGGGCCAAAGAAAATGCCCACTTGAGCCCAAAGCAATCCAGGAGACTCCAAGTAGCAGCCACCCCTTGGATAACCAGAGACCCAGAGAGGCAGGCTGGACTATCTGATTCCATCTTCAAGTCATTTTAGGTACCTAGACCCTCCAGAGACTGAGCTAGAGAAGCCGTTATAGAAAACAACCCTGGAATTTCCTGTGCTGAGGTCTGAGAACAAGGCAGTTCTTTGATTAGCAGCCACAGCCAGCATTCCCAGGTACTGAACGAACACCCAGTGTCTAGCCTCAGGCTAGGCACTGTCCCACCTGGCTCACTGTGCATATTCACAGCTACTTCCTCACTAGAAGCTAAACTATGCTAGCTTCTGAGATTCAACCCCCTTGTCTATAAAGAAAGCAATGAATGCAAACAAACGTATCTATCAAGTGTTGTTATTGGTGGGATTTTTTTGGTTTTGTTTTGTTTTATATTATTGTGCTGGCTGCATGTATATCTGGGTACTGCATGTGTGCCTGGTATTTTTGAAGGCCAGAAGAAGGCCTTGGGTCTTCTGGAACTGGAGCTACAGAACTAGGTGCTAGGAATCAAACGTGGGTCATCTGGAAGACCTGCTTGTGCTCTGCTCTTAACTGCTCAGCCATCTTTCCAGCTCACTCTTTTTCTCTTGAGACAGGAGTCTATTGTATACCCCTGGCTGTACTGGAACTCCCTATAAAGACCAGGCTGGCCTAAAACTCATAAAAGATGAACCTGCCTCCTCTGCCTTCCCAGTCCTGGGTAAGGCATATACCAGCAAATCACATGCATGTGTATGTATATATATTTATGCATGTATATATGTTATATATATACACATACATACACACATATATGTATGAATAAAAGTAATATATATAGTCATATGCATAATATATCAAGGATGGTTTGCATTGCCTCAGGAGTGGCCCCGACAAGCCCAGTTCACAAAGAAATTGAGCTCAAGAATGTATGTCTATGGTAACTGAACCAGGAAAAGGAAAAAGATTTATCTCAGGGTTTCTCAGTATCACAGTTACCTGACCTGACATGGCTCTCAGAAGGAGCAGTCCATGAACAGATCTGCAAGGAACAGAGGCCCAAAGAGCATGTTTAGTGACCTCACAAGGTTGCAATCAACAGACTAAGACTGAAACTATAACTTAATGGTTGTAGTAGTTTGAATGAGGGTGGTCCCTAAAGGCTAATATATTTGAATGTTTGGTTCCTAGATGGTAGAACTGTTTTGGAAGGTTGGGAGGTGTGGCCTTGTTGGTAGAGCTGTCACTGGCCCAAGCCAGCCCCGCCCCCCACACACATACCCTCTTCTCACTGACTCATCTTGTCAGATTTAAGCTCTCAGCTATTGCTTTAGCATCATGCCTGCCTCTGTCATAATCACCATGAACTGATCCTTGTAAACTATAAGACCTCAAGTAAATGCTTTCAATTTACTTGAATTCTGGTGTCTTTTCATAGCAACAGGACAGGAACATAATGGTTGAATGCCTGATGGACTTGGGTTCAATTCCCATGCCAAAAAATAATGTTTGATAATTTATAGCTAAAATATACAACAAAGGGCCCAGGATGGAGCTTGTCTAGTATGCACAAAGCCCTAGGTTCAGTGCCCAGCACCACAGAAGTTAAAACAGCAAGACTAGTATAAAATAAGAGTGTAGGAGGTGGACGTTTCCTTGAGAAGTTTACCACAGGTTGGTAAATAAATGAGGCTGGTAGCAGAGAATGTGAGATAGCATGTTATTCTCATGTTTGAACTTCCCAATTTAGAATACATCAAAGTGTTTCTTTAGGCAGTAGATATTCCACTGTAAATACTAGTTTCAAATCTTGGCACTCTGAAGATCCAAGGGATGAATCCGAATGCCTTTGGGAAACAACTAACCAATAATAAATAGGGGACTAAATGTAGCTCAGCTGGTAGACTCCTTGGCCTGGCATCTGCTGGGCCCTTGAGGTCGACCCACAGCACTAAATAACCTGGGTTCAGCAGTGTACTGCTTATAATCCCAGAACTATTGATATAGAGGTAAGAAGACAGTTCAAAGTCACCCTCAGTTACAGTGACTTCAAATTCACAAGCTTGTCTCAAAAAAACAAAAAACAAACAAACAAACAAACACACACCTAAGGGGCTGGAGTGGTTAACACTTGCAGAGGACCCAGATTAAGTTCCTAACACCAATATGGTGGGGACTCACAGCCATCTGTAACACCAGTTCTAGGGGACCTGATGCTCTTCTGACCTCTGAGTTTATACATGGTACATAAACATGCATGAAGGCAAAATACTCATGCATATAAAATAAAACTAAAATTAAAAAAAAAAAAAAGCAATTTACCTGATGTGTGTGGACTTAAGTTTGGTTCCCGTAACAGCAAGAAAACTACCATTCGGTTTTTGGTGGAGCTGTTTGTCTGACTTTAAGTCTGAAGCTGCAATCAACAGGCCACAAAATGTGGCACTTTCACCTGGCAACTGGACTTGAGAAATGTCTGCCCCAGGCCCCGCAAACGCCCAAGCATCCAATTGCTTGTAGAAATTGGATTATGGATGAATGTCTGCACTGACTGTGGACTATGGGGGTGGGGGGAGGTGATGAGCAGGAGGGCTGACTCAGGAATCTTTTCGCAGCCTAATTTTGTGTGTGAGCGTGTGTATGGAGGTTTAGTCTGAGTCCATGTTGTATACACGCCCTTGGATCCCCTTGGGAGTATTGTTACAAGTTGTGAACTGACATGTGGGTGCTGAAAATCTAACTCAGGTCCTCTGAAAAGCAGACAATGCTTTTTTCTTTTCTTTTTTGGTTTTTGTTTTTTGAGACAGGGTTTCTGTGTAGCCCCGGCTGTCCTGGAGCTCACTTTGTATACCAGGCTGGCCTTGAACTCACAAAGAAATCCGCCTGTCTCTAGGATTATAAAGAGTGCTAGGATTAAAGGCATGCTCCACCCACCACTGCCCGGCCCTCCCAGCTTCTTGTCACCTGTCAAAGCCAACAACCCCTTTGTCTTTAATAGTGCATATAACATCTCTTTTATTATCCAGAAACTTTTCACCATTCTTATTCACCCTTTGACTTACTATGGTTTCAGATACCCTCTGGTCTGGAAATGTTAAAAACTTCTAGGTGTAATTTGTTAATTATAAACTACATGTCATTTTGAATACTTCACTGAAATCTCACCCACTTGCATTTCAGCAAATTTTTGTCCAGTGTATCCACACTGTGTATGTCAACCATGTAATCCATGTAAGCAGACCAAGACTCTCATGGCTTGTGTCCAAGTCCTCCTTATTGTACTTGATAAGCACAGTGCGAATGGCGCTGTCTACTCACGGATGTGAAGAACCAAGTGTGCTAGCTAGCATAACCTATAGTTCCAGCATCCAAGAGGCTGGGCAGGAAGATTGTGAATTTGAAGTCAACCTAGAATGCATAGACCACATCAGGAGAAAAAAAATGTTTTTAAGACTTTATGTTGGGCCGGCGGTGGTGGCGCACACCTTTAATCCCAGTACTTGGGAGGCAGAGGCAGGCGAATTTCTGAGTTCAAGGCTAGCCTGGTCTATAGAGTGAGTTCCAGGACAGCCAGGGCTACGCTACACAGAGAAACTCTGTCTCAAAAAAACCAAAAAAAAAAAAAAAAAAAAGACTTTTGTTTAGGTAGGTAGAGAGAGGATGGGTATACAGTGCATGTGAGTGCAATGCCTGTGGAGGCCAAAAGATCCCTCTGGGACTGGAGTTATAGACAGCTATGACCCTAAGTGGGCACCAGGACCAGACTTGGGATACCAGAAAGAGCAAGTCATCTCTCCATCCTCCACCCAAACCCCACTCTAGGTGGGGGCAGGGAAGTACATTAGCCAAGAGTTTTGTGCTTTCTGCAAAGGATGGGGGTGGGGGTGAGGGAATGGAAATAACACTGTGAAATTGTAAAAAAAAAAAAAAAAAGTTGCTTGTCTTATCATCACACCTCCAACTGCCAAAGTTATAGCCATTACACGTGATGAATGCAAAGTGGAGATGGAAGAAACTGGATGTGATGTGAGATGCTTGTAAACATCTCCAGCCCGGGGGTGGGGGGTGAGGGGACGGGCAGTTCAGGCTACAATGACTTGGGACTAGGTGGGCAGCCTAAGACCCTACCTCAAAAAAAATGAAGATGGGAAGAAGTACTGTAAGTTTCTGAACTCCAGATTCAGTCAGAAATGCTCTGCTGGGGGTGGTGGGGGTTGGGTAGTTTCTAAATTGGGTCTCCAGTTCAAACACACAAGGGGATTTAAAGATTAATTTATTTATTTTATGTGTATTAGTACACTGTAGCTGTACAGATGGCCGTGAACCATCATGTGGTTTCTAGGAATTGAACTCAGGATGGCCTCGCTCGCTCTGGCCCCACTCGCTCCAGCCTCGCTCACTCCTACGGCATAATACACTGTAACTGTCGTCAGACACACCAGAAGAGGGCGTCCATCCTATCTCATTACGGATGGTTGAGCCACCATATGGTTGCTGGGATCCAAACTCAGGACCTTCGGAAGAGCAGTCAGTGCTCTTACCCGCTGAGCCATCTTGCCAGTCCCACAAGGGGATTTAAAAAGCAACAAGCTGCTTGTGCTTGTTGGCACACACCTTTAATCCCAGCACTTGGGAGGCAGAGGTAGGTGGATCTGAGTTTGAAGCCAGCCTGGTCTATGAGTTCCAGGACAGCAAAGAGTAGCCCTGTGTTTGTGGGACACACACACACACACACACAGCATGACCAAAGCCATAAGAGACTAACCACATACAAACTCCACTCAAGACCCATGTGACCAGAGCAGCTTCCAGTGCAGTCTTATCAGAGGAGCACAAGGCTACCAAGCATGGTGGAACTCCCCCTCCCAGTGCTCAAGCCCCAAAGCTCTCCCACTTCAGGATCTTTGTACTGCCTCCAGAAGTACACTGGCAGATGCCACGACAGCTCAGGCTCCCTGGCCACTCTACACTGCTGAGCTTTGACTCTTATTGTCTGCCTTGCTGAAGAGAAAACTAGCTCCAGAGGTCAGTTACTTGACAAAGTCAGACGAGGTAGGTGACCTCTGAGCTGGCCAGGTCACTGATCACACTGTCTTAGAATCAGGGTGAAGATGAAACACAACAACTTCCCAGCACCCTGTACCAGGAAAGCCTCAGAGCTCCACCCTAGGACACCTTTATCACCCTGTTCCAGCTCCTCGGCACCTACTATAGCAACTCGGGCTGCCAGAGAACTCATGGCAATTCCCCTTCTCACTCAGCCTTCTGAAGCTAAGCTAATGTTGATTTTCACTTCCAAGTTTTATTCAGTATGTACTGAATCTACTGAGTGCTAGCTAAGTGCCTGTTTGTGGGGACATTACGATTGTGGTATTAATAGAGGATCCCTTTTCACACAGGAAGAAAACAAAGCTCACATTGGGGACACTAACTGCCCATTGGGTGACAGACATAGACATCCCAAACTACAAACCAGAAAAGGCTGACGACAGCATCCATGTGACACAGCCACCAGGCCAATGTGGAGAGAGGTTTCCTTTCCCCTGGCTGCAATACCATGAGAGTCCCTCAATGCAAGCAACAGCTTTGTCCTCCTCATTCAAATGCCTCAGGGACAGTCTTCCCCTGCGCCACTCTACTGCAAAGTGCAAAAGCAGGAGCAGAAGCAGCCTTGCAATGTGCTCTTGAAGTAGGATTCTCCTGTGGTACACAGCCTGCCCAATTGTACATGGTGGTCTTGTTCCTGCACTCAATGATTTTGGTTAATACTATAATACTCCCAAGTGTTTTCTTAGATTGTGAACCCACAGAAGCCACGAGATCCAAACTCTTGATGTGGAGGGAACCAAGGAAGGCAAGAAAATAAAGCAGACAATACTGGTGAAAAACCAAACCTCAAAAACTCACTTTAATCACAACCTAACAGCGCCAGGTGCAATGTCTGGGGACAGACTCTGGGTACAATGCTGTGTGGCAACCACACACTCACACACGGCTCTGAGAAGGCCCCCAAGGGGGACTTACCTTCAGGGACTGAGCCAAAGGAGGGGGGGAAAGGGGCAGCCCCAGAATGGGGACTGGGACACTCCGTAGGGGAAGGCGCTACTTCTTTGCAAAAGAGATCTTCATAGCATTGTTTTGGGTGATCTTAAAGCCTTGCAGGGCATCTCGTGCTGCCCCAGCCTGCACTTCATTGTCAAACTCCACGAAGGCGATGTCATGGCGCCCAGGGACCAGACGCACCTCCTTGAAGCCAGGGAACCTGGGAGAAGCGAATAGCAGACCTCAGACACCCACTTCAGCGTTCCCCTAACATTTTGGCACCAAAGTGACAAAGGCCAAAGAGATTAAGCTTCTCATAATGTACAACACAGACACCATGCACAAAGATTACCTGGACAAATACCATAAACACCATTAAATGAAAAATCTTAACAATCACAATATGGACCAAACACAGCGCTGGAACCCCTTCCTTCCCCTAAATTCCACCCCTAGTCCCACAAACTGTTACCATTCCCCACTCTCAGTCTTCGGTTTTTCCTTTATTGGACAGGGTCCCTAGCTCAAGCTGGACCTTAGATCCTCAGCCTGAGCACTGGGATTACAAGATGCCATCATGACTGTTGAATGTCCCTCATTTCCTCCAAGTCAGTGGACACCTTTTCCCACAAGCAGTCTCACAAATATGCACTGTTTTGTGGAGATGGCATACAAGCTGTACTGTTTCCAACTTTATTTGGTTTCTCAAATTTTCCTTCAGCATAATTCCTCTCTCTCTCTCTCTCTCTCTCTCTCTCTCTCTCTCTCTCTCTCTCTCTCTCTCTCTCTCTCTCTCTCTCTCTCGTTTTTCGAGATAGGGTTTCTCTGTGTAGCCCTGGCTGTCCTGGAACTCACTCTGTAGACCAGGCTGGCCTTGAACTCAGAAATCCACCTGCCTCTGCCTCCCAAGTGCTGGGACTAAAGGCGTGCGCCACCACTGCCTGGCAACATAATTCTAAAGAACATCCAAGCCAGGTATAGAAGGTCAGACTTCCATGGGAGGCAGAGGCAGGAAGATCACCAGCTCCTGACCAGCCAGAGATATAGATATGAAGACTATGTCCACTTTTGCCCAAAAACCATCTGTTTCTATAATAAACAAGAAAGGAGGGACTGAAGAGAGGGCTCAGCAGTTAAGATCAAGAATTGATCTTGCAGGACCCAAATTCAGTTCCCAGCACCAACATCAGGGCAGCTCCAAACTGAAATTCGAACTCAGGGATATCCAACACTTCTTGCACATATCCACACACAGACAAATGCATAATTAAAAGTAAAACTAAGAAAACCTTAAAAAAGAGAGGGTGGGTAGGTCACAAGCAAATAAAACCTCCCACATTCCAGGGCTGACTATCCGTCCATACCAATACCAGTCAAGGCTAAAAGCCTCAACATGGACATCAAGCAACACTTCCAACCAAGGGCCTCGTATAGCATAGGCTACATAGTGGAGAATGACCCTCAACTCAGTCCTCCCGCTCCAGCCTTCCAAGTACTGAGATTACATGCATACATCAGCACTATCACCCCAGGCTTGACCAGACATTTCTGTAAGAAGTGTGCTTGGAGACCTAAAGACAAGGCCAACAGCCCTTCTCCACTCTGTAGTCCCTCTACTCAAGGTCTACCATATCACTGGCAGGGTAGAGTTCCTATTGTTCCCAGTGCCCTTGTCATTTTTTGAACAGTCTAAACCAGCTCAACATTTGGTTTTTCTTTCACTTTTCCCTTGTTCTGCACCTCTCAATGACACTGACTCAGAAAAGGTGGCTTGGGATCTAAACTACCTGCGCATGGATGCCCACAGCACTGTGTGTCCTCATGTACCATCTTCCTTTCCCACTTCAACTTTCAGGTGCTAGGCACAGAACAACCAGAGCCTGCCCGCCCAGCCAGAAGCCCGCCCAGCCGGACGCCCCACTTACTGGTTGAAAAGCATAGAGAGCATGAGCTCGTTGGTCTCCTCAGGCAGGTTGGTGAGGAACAGGATGTGATTGGGTGGATTCTCGGAGAGCTGTGGGAGAGATGGGAGCCCATGAGCAGGAGTACCCTGAGAGGGATGCTGGGTACTGCACCCTCCTCACCACCTCAGTCTTTCTCACATGTGCCCCAATGCACATTCTCACCCATCTCCCTGAGACTAAAGGCCCAAGACAGCAGAGACCTTTCAGCTTTTGCTCCTACTGTACTGGGCCCTAGTACGTGCACTAACCTGGACACACACCTTGGCTAGCTTCAACCAGCTCTCCCAGACCAATTCAGAAACCAACTCCCCTCTGTCCCAGGTCGGCTCACCACACAGAGCTCAGGCCCAGCGCCACCCATCACCAACCTAAAAGCCTACATAACTGCTCCACTTCTACCCACAGATTATGCTTATGAGACCTAGTGGTGGGGTAAGGTCACTTACAGGCTGGGCAGGTGGCATCTGCCCAGGCATGAGCTGCTGTGGGGGCATGGCCCCAGGGGGAATCTGGCCAGGAGCGAGGCCTGGTGGCGGAATCATGCCAGGTGGTGGCATGTAGGGAGGCTGTCCTGGCATGTGGTGCATGATGCGGGGTGCCTGAGTCATCGGTGGCATGCCCTGCGGGGAACAAGAATAGAAGTGATGTCACAGGGATATAGGTCATGGGAGGCAAGGTCACACATGAAGGCAAGTGCCCACAACATGAAGGAGCAGAGCTGAGATGAGACAGAAAGAACCACTCTTGGAAAGATGAAAAACAACACCCAACTGAGCACCTAAGATGGAAAAACTGAAGGCTTAGGTTCAAGGAGGATTGCTAAACCACAAATAGCTTTTTGAAGGAAAAAAAAGGTATAATTGCAGAATGGCCCAACTTTGTTTAGATGTATATAAAGACACCGGAGGGAGGCTGAAGATAGCTCAGTGGTCAAGAGAGCAGGGTCCCAAGCACTCAGACAGCAGCTCACAGTGAGTGCCCTGTGATTCCAGCTCTAGTGAGTCCAGTGCCCTCTTCTGGCCTCCACAGGGACTGCACTCACGTGCACATACGTGGTAACAAATTAAAAAAGCGCTTGCCGTGTAGCCTGGCTGGCCTCATACCCATAAGGATATGCCTGCCTGTGCTGGGACTTAAGGTGTGTAGCACCATACATGGCCCAAAAACTACATCTTTAAACAAAAGAAGGGGAAAAAAAAGAAAAGAAAACAAGACAGGTGGCTCAGTGGTTCAGACTGCTCTTTCAAATCATACACAGGATAGATCACAACTTTCCAATTCCAGATCCAAGAGATGTGAGGCACACATGTATGCAGTCAAAAACAAACACCCACATGTACACATATCTGTATATATTAAAATAAACATGGATTAAACACTTTGGGCTGGCAAGATGGCTCAGCAGGTAAGAGCACTGACTGCTCTTTGGAAAGTCCTGAGTTCAAATCCCAGCAACCACATGGTGGCTCACAACCACCCTGACACCCTCTTCTGAGAGGTCTGAGGGATGCTACTGTGTACTTATTCATAATAACAAATAAATCTTAAAAAGAAAAAAAAATTTTTTTTTTTTTTCGTTTTTCGAGACAGGGTTTCTCTGTGCAGCCCCGGCTGTCCTGGAACTCACTCTGTAGACCAGGCTGGCCTCGAACTCAGAAATCCGCCTGCCTCTGCCTCCCAAGTGCTGGGATTAAAAGTATGTGCCACCACTGCCCGGAAAGAAAAAAAATTTTAAATGTAAATTAAAAACAAAAAAAGAGCCAGCAAGGTGGTTTAGCAGGCAAAGGCACCCGCCTCTAAGCCTGACAACCTGAGTTCAATCTCCAGCATCTTCTTTAGAAGAGAACTGGCTACAATTCTGACTTCCACTCATGTCCCATAGGCATGAACACTCGCAAAGACACACAACAAGCAAAAATGTAACTTAAAAATGAAAATAAATCAAAGGTGGAAAGTTTGAAAACAGAAGTGGCCAGGCGGTGGTGGTGCACGCCTTTAATCCCAGCACTTGGGAGGCAGAGGCAGGCGGATTTCTGAGTTCAAGGCCAGCCTGGTCTACAAAGTGAGTTCCAAACAGCCAGGGCTACACAGAGAAACCCTGTCTCCAAACAAACAAAAAACCTAACCAAAACAAACAAACAAAAAAGGGGGCTGGTGAGATGGCTCAGTGGATAAGAACACCAACTATTCTTCTGGAGGTCCTGAGTTCAAATCCCAGCAACCACATGGTGGCTCACAACCACCTGTAATGAGATCTGACGCAGTCTTCTGGTGCGTCTGAAGACAGCTATAGTATACTTACATATAATAATAAATAAATCTTAAAAAAAAAAAAGAAAAGAAAACAGAAGTGATCAGTGGAACAAGCCAAAGACAGGCAGACACCACCATTAAATAGCTGCAAACTGTGACACAGTCTGAGAACCATGAGACAGACAGAAGGAGGCAGCACAGTTCAGCTGTCTGTTCTTGCAGTGCTTCCGGTGTCCATGGCATAAGGACACGCCACTTCCTGTTGAATCAGCTTGAGTTAACGTTCTCAAACTGAGGGCCAGAACCTCAACCTCCCAGTTGTTGCAACTGCAGGCATGGGCTATAGCACCCCCAGGGCACACTTCAACACTGATATATAGGACAAGGTGAGTTTCCCTTTCATTTCCCGTGCTGGGGGTTGAACCCCAGGACCATATGTGAACTAGGAACACCTAGTCCTAGGCAGGGCTAAACTTTTCTCCTATATATCCAACTGCCCTACATCAGTGCAAGGACTCCCTACCAGACTAGATTCTGTCATGCCTTGTTAGCCATCTCTCTATAGGCCCACAGCAGGTCATCTTGAGGGTTGGAACTTCCCTCCAGAGTTGGTCCCTCCGCCTTCCATGGGACCCAGTAGGTGAACTCAGGTCCCCGGCTTGCCTGGCAGGCACATTTACCAGCAGAGACAGCATCATGATCACGCCTGCCGTAGGTCCTTGTGCAGGCTCCACCTCCTATAAGGGCACCACAGGAAGCCTCCTACCAAGCAAAGTGGGTTACCTCTGTGTCTATTTACTTCTGCAATGGAATCTTTGCTTAATGTAAAGCAACAACTGATTCTTCATTCCTTCTCCTGCTTCTAGTACTGTGGATTGGATGTACAGCCTCCCACAGGCTACAGCAATTTTTTTAGTTTATAATCCAATAGTCTCTCTAAATGAAATTTGCCTATTTCCAACACTAGGCTGGTAAATTTTTACTTTCTATAAAGACATGGACATAGTGTAAGCATGCACAAACATGAACGTGCAAACAAACACACATACACACACTGAAGTAAAGATATACAAAACCAAACCAAACTCAAGGAAGAAAAAGGCCCAGCAGTGGGAGTGACACTTTTCTGCATGCTGCTTACCGGTACAGGCTGGACAGCGCCCACCACTGGGGCAGCTGCCCCGCCCTGAACAGCCTTTTTGGCAGCAGGTGTCTCCTGACTCTTGGGCTTCCTCTTCTCCCGTTTTCGATCTCTCTCCACAAAGGTGCCCTTCATCTTGGCAATGATGTCTGAGTCAGTCTTTGCATACTGGATACGCTACCAATCAGAGCAGAAAAGTCAAGGGTATGTAAACCAGGGAAAACTGCTAGTGTCCAAAATGAGACATGGAAAGGAACTTGCTAGGAAAAATTAGAGATTGGCTACATAGAGAAACCCTGTCTCAAAAAACCAATAAATAAATAAATAAATAAATAAAATAAAATAAAATAAAATTAAAGAAAAATTAGAGATTGCTTGGTGACAACTTCCTCATTGGTAAAATGGGGGATATTTCCCACTTGGCAGGATTATCAAAGAAACTTATTAGTAAGTCTAAGTGCTTGGAAGCAGCAACAGCTGGACTATAGGAAGCAGCTGTAACTGTAAGCTAGAATAGGAGCTTACAAGCTATCCCAGAAAGAACCCGGAACACATGCTCAGATACATACTTAGACTTTTTTGAGACAGGGTCTCACCATGTAGCTCTGGCTGGCATGGTCCCAGGAGTGTTACAAAGTAAACTTTTCAAATACAATGGTCAGGAAAAGCCAAAACACAAGAGGAAGGGGTGAGACCCCTGTGGACACTCGAGCATCCACCTAGCAAGGGAACAGCCAGGAAGTGAAGGGATGTGAAAGCTCGGCCTGGGATCCTAGCTGCTCATGAGATGAAGGCTGAAGGATGCTAGGCTCCACTTCTGCCTAGCCACGCTGAGGATTAGAGAAGCGAGAAGGCGAGGCCACAAGGACCAGTGGGACCCTTTGTGCTATTCTAGGAAGCTGAAAGACAGTGTTCTAAGAAGGGACGAGAGCTCTCGGAAGAACCTGTGGTGTGGAGACAAGGATGGGTGTGTAGAGGAGCACATGGGGATGGGGGACAAGCAAAGGGTTCCAGTGGAGCTGGGCAGTACAGGCAACAGCTGCAGTGACAGAATGTCTGTAGGCATGGAAGAAAGGTGGTGTTCAGAATCCTTTGTTCATTTTGGCTCCACCATATTTTTGTAGTGTTTTAGTCAGGTTACAACTCTGCAGTCCAGGTTGGGTTGAAACTCTTGGCAAAACTCCTGCCTCAGCCTCCTACATGTAGGCATAAGCCACCACACTCAGCTACTCGATCACTCTGGCCCCACAGACCTCGTATAGGGAACACAGGATGAAAGAAGAGCAAGAAAAAGTAGCATCCTTAGGGAACACTACAGGCCACAGAAGGTCCACACCGCCCAGTCTCCCACACTACGCAAATACATCAGCTTAATACACACAGACACACAAACTTCATATTCAAGATAACTCACCATGGGCTTGTCATAGAAAGGGAAGCCCTGCATGGAGCGCAGGGCATTGGTGGCACTGCTGACCTCCTTGAAGATGACGAAGGCCTGGCCCCTCATCTTCAGGCTCCGAGACACCAGGATATCCAGGATCTGGCCAAACTGGGAGAAGATGGCATACAGGGACTTCTTGAGCTCTGCATTCAGGGAAGACAAAACACACTGTGACAAAAGGCCTGGGCACTGTGCCCTGACACTAGCACTATCCTTAGAAGATGGACCTTTAATCCCAGCACTCGGGAGGCAGGTGCAGGCAGATCTCTGAGAACCTGAGGCCAACTTGGTCTACAAATCGAGTCCAGGACATTCAAACCCCAGCTTGAAGGTGGGGGGGAGGAAGAAAAAACAAAACCAAAAAGAACAACCCACACAAAGGGCCACCAGCCAATTGACTGAATACCCAGAGACACTCAAGAGCCCACAGCACAGAAACAGCCAAGAGCACTCAAATGGACACGTCTACACCTCCTACAAGATGTAGACAGCTATAATACCTGCTACAAACTTGCTGTTCAAATAATAAACACTTTTCACTCCAGTTAAGCTAACCTTCCAGTCCTTTCTTAAGCCTGACGTGCCATTCATTCATTCATTCACTTATTTATTCAAGGCAGGATTCAATTCTATAGCCTGAAACTCTCAACAACAATCCTGTTTCAGTCTCTGAATCACCACACCTCAGCCTTTGTCCACTCCTCATGGAATGTCCTTTTCCTGACATCTCCATGACTGCCCCCTTCTAGCCACTGAGGCGTCCAGGAGGCTCTCTCTAACTGCACTGTCTAGATGTCCCCTTATGTCCCTCTTCTTACCCTGTCTTCTGCTCACATCAGAAGTTCACTTACTGACGACCACTAACAGCTACAAGCCTGTGAGTTGGACATGCTTGGTCCCACCCTGGAATCCCAACACTCAGGAGCTGGAGGCAGGAGCATCAGGTACCTGAAGTCATTCACCGTGGGACCTGGGAAAGTCAGGCTTACGGGCAAGCATGCGTTCCAGCTGAATCATCTTTCCAGTCCTCCCCTGACAATTTTCCCCAGTTGGTCCTAAGAACCAGTATTTAACCTTCCTTAACTTTTGAATGCTACTTCCAAAAAGTAACGCACCAAGGGGCCAGTGCAAGGGCGGTAGACATCCATCCACTTCACAAGCCTCACGACCTGAGTACGATCTCAGGAACTCACAGCTGAAAGACCAGGGCTTCTCTAGGTGTCCTGACCACACATATGTGGATGCACACAAAATAAATACATAAAAATTGTTATTTGTGTTTACTTTTTAAAAATCTGTGTGCTGGGATTCAGTCTTTGCAGAAAGGCAAACTTTCTACCTGTGAGCCTTACTTTCAGACAAGAACTGAATTATTTGGTGGTGATTTTTGTTTAAAAAGAAAAAAAAAATTTTGTGTGGATATTTTGCCTGCAGAAGCCAGAAGAGGACACTATATCCCCTGGAATGCGCATCACAGACAGTTACAAACCTCCCTTGAGTGCAAGGAATCAAAACTGGATCCTCTGGAAGATCAGGCAGCATTCTTTAACCACAGAGCTCTCTCTCCAGACCATGCTGATTTTCTTAGTTGCTGAAATTTAAACCCAAATCCTTACTCATGCTAGGCAAGATGAACACCAGCTACATTTCTCTCAAACCCTTTGGACACTGGGTCTTGCTATATAGCCTAAGCTGGTCTAGAACTCAAGATCTTCCTGCCTCAGTCTCCTGAGTGCTGAGATTACAGCCCTGTACCTCCACACCCTAAAAGAAACCATTTGTCTTTGGTTTCTTTTTTACTTGCTTTGACCATGTTGTTCCAGATGCCTTCAAACAGAATTACAGCTTTCTGCCAACCAGTCCCAGTCCAAGAATTTGCTTAGCCGGAATCCCACATTTCTGCCTCATTTTTCTTGCTATTTGATCCCAGGCAAAGTTATGCCACCCAAATTCCAATTACTTAATCTCAGAGGCTTGTGAGAATTAAAGATAGTCAAGACTTAGAATTCTGCACACATCACCCACATCACAGAGCCAATCACTACTCTGTGTGCTATCTGCACCGTAGCCAATCACTGAGACCTCCATCCCAAGGTCAGTGGACAGAGACAATCTCATGAAAGCAGACTGATGGAGAGAATGATCCTGGAAGGCTTCGCAGAGAGAAGGGACCTGTGCAAAACCCTGAAGATCATTAACAATTCACAGATTGAAGGGCAGAGTGTAAATCATGTGTTGAAATCAAGGAACCAGTATGTACAAAGGCCAAAGTTAACTCCTAACAGACTGAATGGGGAAGGCTGAGAAAGAAATGTGGATGCTAGAGGTGAAAAGGGGTCAACTCTACGGGCAGTGGTGGCACATGCCTTTAGTCCCAGCACTTGGGAGGCAGAGGAAGGTGGATTTCTGAATTTGAGGCCAGCCTGGTCTACAGAGTGAGTTCCAGGTCAGCCAGGGCTACACAGAGAAAACCTGTCTCGAAAAAGAAAAGAAAAAGGGGTCAACTCTTGTGAGATCACCTTGAGTCAGGCTACCCCAAGAACTCACCATCTTTCTTGATCTTCTCATTGAGATTGTTGATATAAATAGTGTGGTTGGGACGGGTCTCGGGAACTGCCATGGTGTGAGATGTTCAGGTACGGCTTAAAGAAGAGGAAAAAAGCGACTTTGGCTCTAAATTTCCCAAATTCTTTGTCCCAAAGGGCTGATGGGCTCTGCTCGGGGGTCTTTCTTCCAAGAGTTAGTCGGGTGAGACCGGAATTGGGGAAGGATGTCACAGTTTAGCAACAAAGCCAGCATAGGACCCCGCGTCTCCAGCCCGCGTGCTAAGGGAGAGCTAGAAAGGTTAACTACGAGTCCCAGAATGCTCTACGAGTCCCGGCAGGCGGAGCACACCGAGCAGCGCTTCCCATTAGTCCACGCGCGCGAACGGCGTCCCGGGAGGAAAAAAAAAGAACCCGGATGTCGGAGCCAGTTAAGAAAGAAGGGACCGACTTGGGAACATCCTAGTTTCTCAAAAGAGAGGCCTCCCGAAGTGCTCCACCCGCCTCCCCGGCGCCGAGCGGCGTCTACACCCGCGGGGACCCACCACCTGAGCCGTCGCTCCCACCGATAACGCCCGCCAAGGTACGCTGCACAGGCACACAGCTATCTTCCCTGGCTTCGGCTTATCCCTTCCCCGAGCTAATCACGGCGCACAAACTCGGTAAGTCCAGACTAAGTCTCTTCCCCAACCTCAGCGCCTGCCAAGGAAAGAAACACTTGGGTTCCCGCCTTAACGATAAGCCCCGCCCCCTTGCCTAGCGGTAACGGACCAATCAAAGAAGGGCACGAGCCTTCGGCCAATTGGGGCATGGTTAGAGCTCTAGTGCATTCCAAGATTGCCTTTCGGAAGCCACGCCTCTTCCCCTTCCGCCAGCATCACGTGACCGCCAAGGAGCGCTGTGCAGGTTGCGAGTTCTACCACGTGGAATGGGAAAGGACAGATGGAGGCTGGCGGGGTGACGCCACTTCCTCCTGGGGAGGAGCTTGTGTAAATTCCTAGGTTCCATTCCCTTGTGGATCGGTATATACCAACTTAGTCGGCCTTTGATCGCTGAGCTGCTGCGACTCTCGTACTTCTCAGCTGATCCCATGACCCTGCTCACCACTGGGCTGCTTCCCCACCCACGTGTCTTTTTTTAACCTCTTGACCCTAGCTCTTAAAGTCAACCACAAGGTTTCAAACTCAGGCCCGGGATGCAAAGTAGGCAAGTCGCATCCTTAAGACTATGGGGTCCTTCATCATTTGATTTAAGCTAGTTTCTCTTTCCGGTGTTTCAAATACTAACCCAGGTTCTCCCACACCAACTGGTCAGGCACCGTATTCTGCAATCAATTCTAGTTTTAATTTTTTTTTTTTTTTTTTTGCAGGTCTCCATGTGCAGGCCTGAATAGCTCTTATCCAGTTCTTTTAAAAACTGAAAATCTCCATCCTTGAGCGATTCGGAAGGATCCCATTTCTCATTCTTCCTGAAGACCCCCAAATGACTTCTCCATGCTCTTTCCCCCCAAAACCCACAGTCCCCCCAATAATTCATGAGACCCAAGACACCAACATTCCACCTCCTTTACCCCTGAATCCCTCGGACTTTGCTCTACCATCCCCTCCTTGTAGTCTCCAGGCTTCTGCTCCACTCCCACCCCTTCCCCCACCCCCTCCACCTCCACCCTCCGCGGTGGAGGCTGTTCTCCCTCATGTCTATGGCCTGAAGAATCGCAAGCTCCTGAAGGAGGCCTTGGAGAAGGCTGGCCCAGCCCCTGAAGGCAGAGATGATGTGAGGAGGCTCCTGAAGCTGCACAAGGACCGGTAGGGTCTCCAACCTCCCCACCCCCACACACACCAACCCAGATCTCAGATAATCACCGCAGCCACCCAGCTCTTTGTGGTCCCATCTCCTTAATCTCAAAGGGCCTTAAGGACCTTACTTAGCTCTTCAGTGGTTGGCCTCCAGCAATAGAGAACAGCTTCTGCTCATGCCAGTGAGTGGTTCCATGCCTCCAGACAGTGACTCCCAGAGTAGACAGAGTTGTGATAATGGAGCCCCAAAGACGGGTCTCAGTGTTGGCTTCTGGAATCAAAGCAGCTGCAAATGCTAGTGAGCACATTATGCAGGCCAGTGCCATGAGAGCAGACAGCACAGGTGCAGATCTGCAGTAAAGACTTTTCAAAGAACTAGCAAAGGGGACCTGGGAACATAGGTCAGCAAGAGCGCCCACGGAGTGTGGCGGGTTGGATGGAGGAATTTGGACTGTCCTGAGGTCTGGTGAGCCAGGGAATGACTTTGCTGAGAGAGGAAAGCTACTTTTAAGAATGAAGGTCATGAATGGAGTCCAAGGTCCTGGGAAGAGTAGTGCACACAGGGACCTGGGCAGTAAGGGAAGAAGATAGAGAAGAGGCCACAGGCCCTTGTCCAGATTGATAAAGAAACTCCTAGTTCCAGACGTAGTACCACGTGCCTGTAATCCCACAGTTCAGGAAGCCAAGCAGGAGATGAGGTCAAGGCCAACCTGAGCTACATAGCAAGACCCTGACTTGGAAGGAAAGAAAGGGGGGTTCTTAAGCTCTCCAATCACATTTATAAGGTACACACACCAAGTGCCCCAGCCACCATCATGAAAATTGAACGCAGAAAACCTGTCACGCTGCAAAAGTAGTATGTGTTAAGCACCATTCTAAAGGATTTGTTTACTTTGCTTTATTTCTTGACCTGTATTTTGTTTTGGTTTTTGAGAAAAGATCCCATGTAGCCTAGGCTGACCTCAAACTTGCTATGTAGCTGAGAATACCTTGTTCTTTCTTCCTCCACATCAGATTGTAGGTATACACTGCCATCACTAGAACCGGGGTGGGAGGGGTATATGAGACAGAGTCTCTTTATGTAGCCCAAGTTGGCCTGAAACTTGTGGCAATCCTGCCTCTGCTTCCAAAGTTACAGGCATAAATCACCATGGTTGGCTGAGTTTTTAAATATTTGTTCTCAGCAACTTCCTGGGATAGGAACTGTTACTTTCCTGTTGAGGAAGTCCTGGATGAGAAATTCAGGAGTCTTAGAAGGATAGAAAGATGACTCTAGTTACGAGCACTTGTTGCTCTTACAGAGAATCTGAACTGGGTTCCCAGCACCCACATAATGTGGCTTAAAACCAGCTCTAAAGGATCCAGTACTTCTGGCCTCTATGGGTACTCTACCAAGAAAGCTGAAGCTCCCGTTCAGCCACTTCACAAAGGGATAGGTCTCCATTTGAACTCAAGGGGAGGGCATCCTGCTGTGGGCAGGAATTACTTCAACTGAGAACCAGGAGCTTTGTGTAGTCCTGTGTGAGCATCCCCATCACCACCCTGGCTTGCCTTCTCACTGGCCTTGGAATAGGCAAAACAGGCCTATGGCCTGAGGGACCCATATTGAGGCTTGGTCTGTTGCTCTGTATTGAAATGCTGAATTCTATGCAAAGGTTTAGACCAATGAGTGAATTCTCAAATTTACCAGTCCTCGTTGTGCAGACCTTGCTCCTTAATTTTAAACTGTTGAGATTTGTGTCTGTCTCTGTGTATTGTAATACTTAAAACACTGGCCCTGGCTGCCTCAGGGAGGAACAGATCCTCCTGTTCACCAAGTTATCCCTGACTGGTGAATAAAGATGCCTACAGCCTATAGCAGGGTAGAAGAGAAGAGAGATGAGGCTTGGGGTCCGAGGCAGGAACCATGAGGAGGAAGAAGACAGTGCAGAGAGGAGAAGACACCATAGAGTAGGTGAATCATGAAAACATGGCCATGAGGACTGGGCAGTTTTAGTTAAGAGCTGCCCAGATGGAACATGGCAAGTTATAACGTGGGGTTATTGATACAGAAGTAGGTATTAATCACTAAGAAGGTGGCTGTCTGCCTAACTCTAGTGCTGATTAAGACTTGGTAAAGTTTTGTGTCTTTTATCTGGGAACTGAGTGATCTAAGGCAGGGTAGATAAATAATTACTACAGCCGACTGAGATAACTGAAACCATGTGGGTGGCTGCCTGGGGCAGGGCTCAGCAGGCCTACTCAGATTCATTAAGGTGATCTCTTGGGCCTTAAGTATATTCCCACCTGGTTTTACTTAGGCTGAGTTAAATCTATTTAGTGTGTGTGCCTGGGTGCGTGCGTGCGTGCGTGCGTGCGTGCGTGCGTGCGTGCGTGAGTCCTTCCAACATGTGGGTCTGAGGAATTGAACTCAGGCTGTCAGGTTTAGCAGCAGGCACTTTTATCCACTGAGCCACTGTGCTATTACCCATTATACCTGATGGGGAGAATAATCAGGAAGAACACCTTTAATCCCCAAACTGGGGAAACTAAGGCAGAAAAGTTGCCACTGATTGGAGGCTAGCATAGGCTACATTTGGAAAAAATGTCTACAAAAAAAGAAGAAAAAAACCATTTGGGTATAAAACATACCACCTTCTAGATATTTCTTCAGATAAATCATTGTGACTCGTGGTTGCATAGGTTCTTCATCTGCTCTTTGTCTTTCAAGACCTGAGAGAAGCTGCAAGAAACATCCAAAATGGTGATCCACACCACCACCACCAGATGAGGACACTGAGGCTTGGAGAAGCACTGTGGGGGGTACAGCCTCAACAGGGGAGAATGAAGTGAGCTGCCCAGACAAGAGTAGCCCTGAGACCTTAGGAGAGCTCAGTCTCCAGGGGGTGGTCTCAGAGCTGTCCCCTTGTGACTTACCCTGGTTGCTTTCCCTCAGGTTTCGAAGTGACCTGCAGTGGATCCTCTTTTCTGCTGACCTGCCATCACTCATCCAGGAAGGCCCTCAGTAAGAACCCATTTCCTGGATTCCAGAGGGCCCTCCCACAGGCCAAGCTGGCACTGTGGGACAAGCACCCCCATGCCCCAGGCATCCTGGGAAGGGAGAAAAAATATCTGAGGAGTATTTTCCACATCAGGATCTGTGTGTGTGTGTGTGTGTGTGTGTATCCATTTTGTGTTTCACAGGTTCCCAGGTTTAACCCCCCACCTTGCAGCCTATTCTTCCTACCTGGCATGGGGGGTGGGGGTAGGCAAGTCCCCTAGTCAGCATACCCCTCCCTCCTGAGGTCAGGGGAATTCAGTAAATACATAGGACATGCTACAGACTGGGCTGTCTCCCCCAGGTGTGGACTGGTGGCCTTGTGGATGGCAGGAGCTCTTCTGTCAACACCTGACAGCGTCTCTTTGGAAAGACTAGTGCAGGTGGCCAAGGAGAGAGGCTACACAGCACAGGGAGAAATGTTCTCTGGTGAGTTGGCTGGGAAATCCCTCAAGCCCTGAGTTCTGTTTGCCCTTCTCTAGAGGAAGAAAAGAGGCCGCCTGAGGCCCTCAGGGTGAGTGAGGAGGTCTCATTACCATCTCCTGGCCTACCCCTTACAGTAGTAGACTAAGGATGCTACCAGGACAAGTCAATCCAGACTGCCAGAGTCCTAAACTTGGCTCTCTGGCCATCTCTATAGTTTGCTGTGTGTCAGACCCAGACATAACAATAGGGAACCTGGCCTTCAGCTTCTCCCAGCATCCTTCAGTTCCTACCTGAACTTTCCAACCCAGTGGCTGGACTTCTCCCCAGAGGCTCTTCTCTATATAATCCAGACCCCTCTCCCCCCCTTCTCTCTTTCTCTCTCACTCTCTCTCTCCTCCTCCCTCTCTCTCTCTCCCTCTCTCTAGCTCTCTCTGCATTTCTCTCACCCTGTGTGTCGCAGACCAGGATTTCTTGTGGAGTCCCTTGTTCCACAGGACTAGGGGTTCTGGCCAGGTGGGCACGGGATTCGGCTTTGACAAACAGACTACACACGAGTGATGTAAGATCTGAGTGTATTTCTTTTAAAATGGCATGAGGCTTTTACAATCATTGCAAAAGAGAAATAAAAAAATCTGGCAGCTCAACAGTTGAGGTACATCTGAGGCTATCTGAAACATACTGGGTCTAAAGCAGCAGCTATCTTCTCTGAACTGGTGCTGCATCCCCCGGGCCCAGAGCACTTGGGCCCGGGAGACTACGAGAGATACATGAATCTGAGTCCTAGCCCAACTAAGTTCTAGTGCTAGTCCTGCATGTGTGTCCAAGTCCTTCCCCCAGTCCTAGTGATAGACTGAAGTCACGTAGGCAAGCAACCCCCACACACCAAGGTCACCTGACTTCTAAAAGCCAGGTGTAGATAACTCCTCTTCAGTTCCTTGCTATGGTTACAGACTAGGTGGGCCTAAGTAAGCTCTTCAACTATGTTGCCTTTCTGGGCCAGCAGACGTTAGCCCCAGGGAACACCTGCTAAGCTAGTTCCTAGGAGTGATTCAGCTGCAAATCTAATATGGCCTGCCTATGTTGACTAAGAATGAGGATTTCACCTGATCTTGCCCTGGGATAGTTTGCTCATTCTGTAAGCTTTAATGCCCTACCCCCAATGTTGGAGGCTAACTAACGTTCTAAGCCAGGGTTTGACTAGGACGTTGGAACATTGGTGAAGGTCAGAAAGCAATGTCCGAATTTTCTTTTGCTAGCTGTTAAAGAAATGATACCTTGGTGAGTTCCTAGCACACTAGTACGAGGACATATCTGGGCCACCTCTGAGTTTGGGGTGCCAGGCGACAATGAGGAAGCAGGAGACTGACTTTCCTTGAAGTTTATGCCTCAAATACCGCCGTCACGCAAAGTGTGCGTGGCACCTGTGCACACTTATGTTCTTTTTTTCTCTCTCTTCCCCCTTCCCCTCTGTCTCTGTTTGCTTGGCAACTTCCTGGCCTTGTTGCATGGGACCAGAACCCACCTAAGAGCTGCCCCCAATAAACTTGCCTTTATACTTTAATTTGTCTTGAATTGACTTATTTTGTTGGCAGAGAAAACCTATCACAGTTAAGTGGTTAAGCATCTGACCATGTTTGTGCATCATATCTTTTGTTTTTGTTTTTTATACTACTGGGAATGAAGTCAAGAACTTAATGCTTGCTAGGCAGGTGCTCTATCACTGAGCCCCACCCTTAGCCCCTCACTGGGAGATTCTAGGCAGGGACTCTACCACTGAGCCACGCCCCCAGCCCTCACTGGGGGATTCTAGGCAGGGACTCTACCACTGAGCCACGCCCCCAGCCCTCACTGGGGTATTCTAGGCAGGGGCTCTACCACTGAGCCACAGCCCTAGCCCCTCACTGGGGGATTCTAGGCAAGAGCTCTACCACTGAGCCACACCCCCAGCCCTCACTGGGGGATTCTAGGCAGGGGCTCTACCACTGAGCCACGCCCCCAGCCCCTCACTGGGGGATTCTAGGTAGAGGCTCTGCCACTGAGCCACGCCCCCAGTCCCTCACTTGGGGATTCTAGGTAGAGGCTCTGCCACTGAGCCACGCCCCCAGTCCCTCACTGGGGGATTCTAGGTAGAGGCTCTGCCACTGAGCCACGCCCTCAGCCCCTCACTGGGGGATTCTAGGCAGGGCTCTACCACTGAGCCACACCTCTAGCCCCTCACTGGGGGATTCTAGGTAGGGGCTCTACCACTGAGCCACAACCCCAGCCCTCACTGGGGGATTCTAGGTAGAGGCTCTGCCACTGAGCTCTGTTTCCAGCCATGTCAACGTATTTCATTTTTTCTTTTGAGCCATGGGCTCACCAAATTTCTCAACCTAGTCTCGAATTCACTGTGTAGCCCAGGACAACTTTGAACAACTGATACTCCTAATTTGACCTCTGAAATCACTGGGATTACAGGTCTATGACATCATACCCAGCTTGTGCCTCATTTTCTGCACTCACACAAATAAGCCTTTTTGAAATGATTCTCATTAATATACTTATTGACTTATTTATTCAGACTGTCTTCCCTCCCTCTCTTTCTTTTCTTCAGTGGCTGACATGGCCAAACTGGCCCAGGAGACTTTGGGCTGCCAGGCTGAGCTCCTGTGTGGTGGCCTGGGTGGTCCCAACAGAGATCGAGTTCTACAGCACCTCATCACTGGACATCCCCTGCTCATCCCGCATCCCAGAGTCTGGGAGGGAGTGGGGTAGGAATGGTGAAGGGTGGCACCCAGGGCCATACCACAGTTTGGACCTTAACACCAGCTCTAGCTATGATGAGGATTTCAACCATGAGCCGTGTCAAAAGAAAGGCCATAAGGCCCACTGGGCAGTGAGTGCAGGTAGGTCGTTGTCCCCACCCAGACCTTTGCCCTTGAGTGCTGCTGCTCCCTAGAGCTCTCCACCCATTATTAACCCCATTCACATTGTATCACTGAAGGTGCTGGCCATGCACTGAGAATATAAACAACAGCTTGGCCTTCTTTCCCATACATACTTAGCAAAAAGCCCAGCAGGCATCAAGTCCCTCAAATACCTGCCAATTAAGAGTTCCCAAGGCAGGCACAGACTGGGGAATGAAGAGCTCCAGAAGCAGCCCAGCCTCTGCCTTGTCAGACTCTTAGTTCTGTCTAAGTTTCTTCCCCTCTCTGGGCTTGTTGCCCATCTGGAAATTAAGGAGTTAGGGGAGGTGTATTAGCTTTTCTCACAGAAGCAACTTGATAGGTTTCTGCAGCTCATGGTTCAGGAGATACTTCATTGGAGGGAAAGACATGGCAGCTGATAGCAGGACCTACCTGGGGTGCATACAGCTCCTTAGTTCTTGGGAGACCAGGACGCGGAGAGCTCCATCCAGAAATGTAGCTTGCACTTACACTTCAGCCCCACCCAAGTGATGCACTTCCTCCAGCAGGGTTCCATCAGCTCCAAAATAGTACCAGAGATTGCAGGCCAGGGACCCAACACTTAAACCTAAGAGGCATTGCACAGACGAACTGTAATGGAGGCAACACTGCCTCTTACAGCCGCCTGCTCAGCATTGGCTCCCACAGAACACGGTTGATTCTGTATGCATCTCTGTCACCAGCACTATCTTCATCTCACCCTGCCTGGAAGGAGGGCGGTTGTGTACATCAGGCCAGGCCTCCAGATGTGTATTGGCCTTGACTAGTTCTCTGTGAGGGGGTCTTTCTGGGGCAGCTGGAGATGTTTTTTTTTTTTTTTTCCTTAGAATACTGTCTCCATCTTCAATGTGCCATAAGAGGCAGGACTTCAAATACCCAAGGCATAGAAGCCAAAAGCCTTGCTGTTTACCCACAGAGCCCTACTAACCTTGTGGTAGCAAGGCAGCACCTGGCCTAGAGGGTTGCCCTGGTACCTGGCTGTAACCCAGGCAACTCACATCCTCTTCCTGTCCCCCAGGGGTCCTGATAGGTGTGCAGAATGTGCCAAGCCCTGGCTACATTGAAGACTCTGAGTTGTCAGGCCTCTTCCACCCAGTGCCTGGTGCACCCCACCAACCACCATCCTTCCCAGAAGAAAGCTCCCCAGGTGCCATCTTCCTTCTCTCCAAGCAGGGCAAGAGTTGGCATTACCAGCTGTGGAACTACAGCCAAGTCCAGGATAGCAACCTGCAGCTGACAGACTTCTCACCGGCAAGGGCTGCCGATGGACGGGTGTACGTGGTACCTGCTGGTGGGGTAGAGGCTGGCCTCTGTGGCCAGGCCCTGCTGCTCAGACCACAGGAGGGGAGCCATTAGCTGGGGCTGGGACACCTGCCTTGAACTTAACTCCAACATTAGAATGCTTCAGCTTCTTCCCCTAATATGATATTTTCAGTCCAGTTAGTTTTGTTTGACAATAGTATCTTGAAGACCGCCTGCCCAGAAATCTTTCACTAGATCACCCCATATATGGAGTCACAAGCTTGACCACTGTCCAAAGTCTAAACCTGTTACCTCCAGGATCAAGCATTCCTTTTGGCTAAGGGAGACTTGTTTTTGTGGAGGATTTTTGTGTTTTAAAGCATGGTCTCTGCCTCAGGGGTAGTAGCACATACTTCTAAACCCAGCACTCAGAAGGTAGAGCAGCAGTTCTAACCTGTGGGTCATGCAGCCGGACTTTTACTACTTTGTGTTTCTTCCACCCTTTCAGCGCCCTAATGGCAGATGGGAGAGAAAAGGATAGAGGGGGAAGGGGCCTGCATTATCCTTCAACTACTTCCTGCTGATTAGGGGTGTCAAGTTCCTTGGGGAAAGTTTGATCTTTGCTGTCAGGATATCTAATGTCTTTTTCCTTTTGTTTCCCCCTTAAGATTTATTTAGCCGGGCAGTGGTGGTGCACACCTTTAATCCCAGCACTTGGGAGGCAGAGGCAAGAGGATTTCTGAGTTCGAGGCCAGCCTGGTCTACAGAGTGAGTTCCAGGACAGCCAGGGCTACACAGAGAAACCCTGTCTCGAAAAAACAAAAACAAAACAAAAAAAAAGATTTATTTATTTTATGTTTATGAGTACACTATAGCTGTCTTCAGACACACACCAGAAGAGGGCATCAGACAACATTACAGATGGTTGTGAGCCATCATGTGGTTGCTGGGAATTGAACTCAGGACGTCTGGAAGAGCAGTCTGTTCTTAACCATTGAGCCATCTCTCCAGCCCCCCTAATTTCATCATTTCTTCTTTGCACACAACTGCTTAACAAATTACATCCAACAGCCCCTCAGCTCTCAGGGCCTGGACATTTATCTAACATCTGAAAAGCTCCCAGAATTCCAAAGGTCACAGTTTCAGAAACTATCTGCAGATGGCAAAATCAAATCCCTGCTACAGCATGAGGCAAACCATCAATGCTGTAGACAGTCTGAAGCAGCCACACCTGGGGTTAAAATGAAAACATATTCCCATAATATTTCTGTGCTTTTCAAAAAAACCAAAATTCTCACTATAGAGTCATAACCCCTTTGTGAGTCAAAAGACCCTTTCACAGGGATTGTCTAAGACCATCAGAGAAAATATATTTACTTTATGATTCATAATAGTAGCAAGATTATAGTTATAAAGTAATGATAAAAATAATTTTATGGTTGGGGTCACCACAACATGAGGAACTATATTAAACGGTTGCAGCATTAGGAAGGTTGAGAACCACTGAGGTAGCAGATCTCTGAGTTTGGACCAGCCTGGTCTACATAGCAACCTCTAGACCAGCCAGGGCTACATAGTAAGAACCTGTCTCACAAGCAAAACAGCAGTCTTACTATGTAGCCCTAGATGACATAGAACTCACTGTGTAGTAGACCAGGTTGGCCTCAACCTCAGAGATCTGCCTGTCTTTGCTTCCTGCTTACTGGGATTAAAGGCATGTTCTTACATGCCTGGTCTAGAGGGTTCTTGGTAGGAACTCAGACCCTAGTCATGGCCCTCCCACCTGAATGTGACATCCATTGGTCTTCCTTTAGGGGCATTTTTAAAGACACTGTCCGGTAATTGAACACCTTCAAGAGCCTGGACCCCCTGCTTGTCCCCATCCCTAAGTTTGCTCACAGAGCAGGAATTAACCCAACTTCCTTCTCCTTGGCACACTTAAGACTATTGCTCATCTACCTGACAGCTGTGTTGGCTTTCAGAGGCTGGAGACTGTAGGTGCCAATGACAGCCTTGAGCTGATGTGATGATCACTGTCCCTGAGCTGGCAAGATGGCTTACTGGGTAAAGGTGCTTGTCAAGCCTGATGACCCAGGGCCCCATGTGGCAGAACAAGAACCAATTCCCACAGGTTGCCCTCTCACCTCCATTTGTTTGTTGTGGTACATGCACATTCACATTCACAAAAATTCAAATGTAATAAAAAGAGTTTTAAACCTTACTCCCCCTAACTTCTCTATCTTAGCTCCACTATCATTTCTTCTTCAAAGAGTCCCTAGGATGTCTCCCTTCTGCATAGTGAGAAAAAGAGGAATATGTTTGTTTGGGTCCTTTTTTTAAAAAAAAAAAAAAAAAAAAAAGACAGATTTTGTCATGTTTGTTA
This sequence comes from Mastomys coucha, assembly GCF_008632895.1. Lineage (NCBI taxonomy): Eukaryota > Metazoa > Chordata > Mammalia > Rodentia > Muridae > Mastomys > Mastomys coucha. The sequence continues at coordinate 20,620,500 of NW_022196904.1, forward strand.
TGCAGTCCAGGTTAACCTCAAACATGCTACATCCTGTCCAAAGCTGGGATAGTGGTGTAAGCCTATAATCCCAGTATTGGAACACAGGAGCCAGATAACAGTTAAAGCTTATCATCAATTACATGACAAGTTCAGGGCCAACTTGAGCTATGTAAGACTCTTACATAGGCAATGCTTGTGCCTCTTCTAGTGCATCAACTCTTCAGTGCTGTACAGAGAGTGACAGGCACCCAAGCTACACAAGAGGACCTCCAGTTCCAGACTAACCTGAGCTACACAGTGAGATCCTGTCTTTAACAAAAAAAAAAAAAAAAAAAAAAAAAAAAAAGGGCGGGGAGATGGCTCAGCAATTAAGACCACTCCCTGCTCTTTCAGAGTTTGGATTCAGAACCCAAATCAGGCAGGTGAGCTGTAACTTAAGCTCTGAGGGCAGGGGGTCCAATGCCCTCTTCTGGCCTCCTTAGGCACCCAAATACATGTAGCATGCACACATACACAAAGTACAAATCTTTTGTGTTTATAAAACTATTTCTCTGTATAGCCCTAGCTATCTTAGAACTCATTCTTAGACCAGGCTGGCCTTGAGCTCAGAGATCCACCTGTCTCTGCCTCCTATCCCCCCACCTCCCCTCCCCCAAGTGCTAAGGTTAAAAGAATGCACCACCACCACCACCCAGTGATAATTTTTTTTTTTAAATCTAAAAAACAAAAAATAATGGCATTTCTGAGTCTTGAATGAGTGGTGAACCTCCCTCAGCCAGCTCACTCTCCCAAGGTGATTGATACCCCAGCATGAAAGTCCAGAGTATGAATCTCAGCTGCCACATACCCAGATGCCAAGAAAATACCTACAACACTGATTTTGTCCTGTTTATTATGGTGCTACTGTAGGCGGGGGGCACAGTAAAGTCATTTTGCCTCAATTCCCTGACACCACCACCCCAGCTAACTACCTCGTATATAAATATATATGTATATAAAGTCAGTCAGTAGAAAAGGAAGACGCGTCGGCCTTGGAAGACCTCAGGGCTTCAGCTTAGAGAAGAGGTAGGCTCCTATCCTTGCCAAGCCCAACCCTATGGGCCAGGAAGCTAAGGCTCTGGAGCAGTGCTGGAGCACAGAGCTAGAGTGGTTTCTCCCCCACCCCAGAGTTCTAGAGTCTTTGGTTAGAACCAGGTAGTCCATGGTTAGTTAGGGCCAGTAGCCCCACCCACTTGTGCTTCTAGGCAACCTGGCACTTCACTCTGTGTGTGGTCAGGGCACTTATACAATGAAGCAAGGCTGTCTGGTTCCCAAGGAGAAGCCTCCTCTGCCTCAAAGACTCCTTCCTGACATCGGACCCTGCTGGGACAAGAGCCTGGGTGTCAGGGCCAGGAGGAGGAAGTCCTGAGGCTGGAGCTGGTGCACCAAGGAAGGAAGATGGTCACAGTGCTGGCACAGATGGATACGGCTGTGGTCAGGAGTCCACAAAGGAGCAGAAGGGATCCTTCCCCATCCTGGCAGGGACGAGGCAAGCAGGCCCCATGCAGAAGCATTAGGCCTCAGGTAGCATCAGCAAGGACACAGCATGTCCCATCCTCCTCTCAGCACTTGGATGGGGCTCTCACTGGCCCAGGGGGACAAGTAGCTCCTGCAGGTCTTCACAAATAGTGTCCTCTGGGAAACAAACCAACCTGTTAGCTCTAGGCTCAAAGAGCTAACTCAGGCAAGAGTTCACTCCTCAGCTGTGGCCTCTGCTACTCCCTTAGAAGCTTGCCCAGCTGCTCAGGATACCCCGTTCATGTTCTGCTAACTCTATGCCCCCACGTGTCTTGTTTCTCATATCATCGTAGGGAGCCCAGTGCTGCCAGGGCCCCCACGCTCCTCAGCCCACACTGATGTGGTGACACTCTGAAGCGCCTCATCTTCCATCAGCAGCCTCAGGCCGGACAGCATCTTATGGTCTTCTGGCCAGACACACGCTATCCTGCAAGCAAGCCTCACAGTGGCAGGTGACGTCAGCTCTGGGCCAGCCCCTGAAGGAGGCAGATCAAATTGTCCAGACCCCAGAGGTAGCCATCCTCACGGTTGCCCTCAGTCCAAGGCAGCCTGTGACTGAGCGTCTGGTGGTCAGGCAGGGCCACTGTCTTGCCGAAGTCAATCATCCAGACCTTGGCCATGCCGGTGTGGTCATGCACAAAGAGAAGGGAGCTGCCCACTACCTGCAGCAGATAGTGAGAAAAGCAGTCAGAGAAAGGAGCACTAGCTACTGGACTCCCTGGTGAGCAGCAAACAGGGTGGTAGACAGCAGATGCAATGAGCAGACTCTGCAATGAGGCTACCCAAGTTCAAATCCTGACTCTGATGCTTGGGCAACTATTTTACCCTCTCCATGATTCTGCTTCTACATATACAAACCGAGAATAACTGTATAATTACACATACGGACATAAAGCATTTCAAATGGTTCCTGAAACATGGCGACTACACAATGAATATTACAATTAGAGTGTGTGTGTGGGGGGGCACTTCTAGAAACTTGGCAGGATTTTGACATTGGGCCAGGACCCTGAAGTAAGCTCAGGCAGGAATCTGATTTGGGCTGGGACAGGGAAGCAGGCTTCAGGCAGGAGTCTGATTTGGGCTGGGACAGGGAAGCAGGCTTCAGGCAGGAGTCTGATTTGGGCTGGGACAGGGAGGCAGGCTTCAGGCAGG
>NW_022196904.1:20623939-20624553 GCF_008632895.1 Mastomys coucha
ATTTGGGCTGGGACAGGGAGGCAGGCTTCAGGCAGGAGCTGATTTGGGCTGGGACAGGGAGGCAGGCTCAGATGCCTTGGTCATCCTGTTAAGCCTTAGAAACAGTGATCTCAGGACTTTGGTTTTTGCCTTGCTTGTTCCTTAACCTGGAACTGACCTTATTATCTGCATGTAATTAAAATGGTATAAAAGCAGGCTGGGAAAAAAATAAACCTGCTACAGCCTCAGAACTGGCTGAGGTCATGCTACAGTATTGTCTAATTGTCTTTTTCTTCTTAATCCTTAATCCCCCCCCCCAACTCCTGGAACCCATTGACTGACTGAGCTGGCTTGGGCACTTAAGTAGCATGCATGGGCAACTTAAATCCTGTCTCAAAATAAAAACTTCCAGAGGTGAACCCGGTCTATATCAATCATGAGTTCCAGACCAGCCAAAGATACACAGTAAGACCCTGTCTAAAAGAAATAAAGGGCGAAAAGTTGGGGCTATAGCTCTATCTGTAGAGTGTCTGCCTATAAGCATGTAACACACGCCCAGGAAGTAGAGGTAGGATGACCAAAAATCCAATCTCATCCTCAGCTACACAGCAAATTTTAGGTCAGACTGGGCCACA
>NW_022196904.1:20624563-20648678 GCF_008632895.1 Mastomys coucha
TACGCTGTAGTTGTCTTCAGATACACCAGAAGAGATCCCAATACAGATGGTTGTGAGCTACCATGTAGTTGCTGGGAATTGAACTCAGGACCATTGGAAGAGCAGTGCTCTTAACCTAAATGAGCCATCTCGCTAGCCCTAAGACCCTGTCTTTAATAAAAAGTGGAGGATGTGAGGAAGGAATGTAGTTCAGTGGTAGAGCACTGCTTGGCAGACAAGAAATTCTGAGTTCAAATCCCCTACTAAACAGGAAAAAAGAGACAGGCAGCAGCCAGTTGTAGATGCTGATAGCATATGGCAAGAAGCCAGGACTGCTATGTCTCGCCAGTTGTCAAGGGAAACTGCAAATGCCTACTCCTGTGTATTCTAAATGGAGGTAAGACTCTAGGCAGGCAAAACCAAACACAAGGAGAGGAGAGACCTCTACTTCCACATAAAGCCTGAAGATAGTAAGACGCACAATGGTGACATTTGACCAAAGCAAACATGAGGATGACAGCTGGCACTCTGATGGTTTACTGTGGGCTAGGCGGGCTCTAATATATTAGCCTATTTATTAACCTTCATCCATGCCCACGCGGCTGCTGCTGCTGTCAAACTATGGGTGCCAGAGACACTGCGGCCTCCGGATGGCTGCCTGGGCTGAGGCAGCTGGGAGAAGTACAGCTGGGATTGAGACCTGTACAGCTTGAAAAGCAAGACTTCCAGCTCAGAGCTTCCTAGAAAAGTCAGACACTACTGAGGAAAAGGACTAGGGCTGAGAGGCAGAGGGAGGGGCTTGAGGAAAAGGCAATATGACACATCACATCTGTGACTTGCAAACAGCCTTAGACAATCCAAGTCTCCTGAGAAAGAGGGTGACAGCAAGCATAGAATCCTAGCACTTGTGAAGGCTGAGGCAGGAGGATCAGGACTTCTAGATCAGGACTTCTACATGAAACCCTCAAACCAAAAAATCCTGTGGACTTATGAATGGCACGTAGGTGGGGTACTTGCTGCTAAGCCTGGTGACCTGATTTTCATCTCATGGACTCACAGAAGGAGAAGACAGGCTCTCTCATGGTGTCCTCTGTGTTCCAAGTGTGCACAAGCCCACACCCATGACAAATAAATAATATAAAACCAACTTGAGAGACAGGCTAGGAGCAGAAAGGAAAAGGCAAGAACCACCCAACACGGGCGGTACTTAAAGATACGTCATTACAGTCATAAACTAATTCTGGGGTAGTGAATGTGAACGCCTCTGTACACCCTAAGGGTCGCTTTCTAGTGACCCTCAATCCTCAGCAGTCCTGGGCGTGGGGTGCCACCACCCTTGTCCTCGGCTGAGTAGATGAAACCGGCTGGGTCCAGCAGGCTGGGTGTGGTGGTGGTCCCTGTAATCCCTGTATGTGAGAGGCTAAAGGCAGGAAGGTTGTACAAGGCCACTCTAGGCTACATGCGATGGGGTGTGTCAAACAAATATGCCTCTTTCACAAAGCAAAAACAAGGATGGGGCCGCACGGTGGTGGCGCAAGCCTTTAATCCCAGCACTTGGGAGGCAGAGGCAGGCGGATTTCTGAGTTCGAGGCCAGTCTGGTGTACAGAGTGAGTTCCAGGACAGCCAAGGCTACACAGAGAAACCCTGTCTCAAAAAACCAAAAACCAAAAACAAAAACAAGAATAGGGTGAGCTCAGCACAGTGAATGACAGACCCTGGCTTTGAATCCCAGCCCTGGAAATGAAAAAAGGAAACAGAGGCCCAAGAAGGCAAGTCCAAGGGCATAGAGCAGAGGCAGCCTTATCCCAGACCATCTGGCCCAAATCCATGCTCCCACTTCCTCCTCTTCTGAATCCCCTTTGCTAAGTCCTACACTGGAGCCCACATACACCTATTGGTATCCAGGACTCGCACCTCGTGGGTCATGAAGAAGGGAGAATTCTCCAGAGTCTCTCGGAGGTCTTCCAGTCGCTCCACGTACTTTCTCTGAGTGTGAGAGAGTCTCTCATTAGCACAGAAACACAGCAAGACCTTACCCTGACACCCTAGACAGACAATCAAGATGAAATAAAAGGAACCAAGGAAATGGTGGGAAGAGGTAATACTGGGGTGGAGCCAGTAAGGTAGTACCCACAAGAGTGAGACAGATTATGTGAATCCCCACCTATCCCCACAGCTCCCCCACAAGTGGCAGAGTCAGTTTCCCCTTCCCCTGAGCTGGGCCCTGGTCTGTTCTGTCCAACAGAATGCTGCCATGCTGTGCCTAGACACCAGGAGGCCTTGGACCTAAGCTTGCCATCTTAGCTTCCTGTTCCCATGGTGAGAACAACACAGGCTAGCCTGCTGTATTGAACAGACAGACACCCAAGTCCTGAACAAGTCTGCGAACCAAGGCAGACACAAAAGCTATTCTTAGCCAAGTCACCAGCTGATGGCAGACTGTGAACAAAGCAGACCAGGATCAACCCTGCCTGGCACAGCCCAAAGCGAGGAAGCCAGCCTCAGAAGCAACAATAAATAGTGGCTGTCTCTAGCTACATCATAGGATTCAAGTGTTCCACTTACTAGGATTCCAAGGTCCCCATTCACAAAATCTTCCAACACCTTTGTCACCTGCTCCAGAGCCTGGGTCTTTTTGAAGTTGGTGTTGCAGGTCCCATCGGCCTTCTGCAAAGCAAGATGGGAAGTGCTGTGAGGTGTGCTGTTCACCGCCAACACTGGGTGACCCTCCTGACGAGCCCTATTCAGGGAAACAGTCCACCTGCCAAGCCCAGCTCAACCCAGCCCCATCACACTTTTATGTAAGCTGTCCTTCCACAACTAACAACACAGTCGTGGCTTAGCCCATCCAGCGAAACAGGCTGTTACGGGTTGGGATCTGGCTTCAGTCATGATTCTGCTACTAACAGTTTGGGCTTAAGCAAGTCTGTCTCTTTCTGAGACAGGGTCCCATGTATCTGAGGCTCACTAAAAATTCACTACATAGCTAAGGCTGGCTTTGAACTCCTGATCCTCCTGCCTCCATTTCCCAAATGCATTACCTCACTCAACTTAAACAAGTTCTATTCCCTGCCTCAGCCTTAGATGCCTCATCTGGAAAATGAGAACCATGTGTGTATCTACTGCCTAGAGCTGGTGGGTGGTCAGCTGGTTACCTGGCACTGGGCATGTGGTTCTTTGTGCTTAAACTGAATTCAAAATTGAAACTCCTGGTCTCCTGCTTCAACCTCCCAATTGCTAGGATTTCAGACATGAGCCACCACACTAGGCTATTTTAACTTATTGACTATGTGATTAATTATTCAAACAGATGTAGGGTGGGAACCCTGTACCCAGAGTCTCCCTTGTACATGCTAGGTGAGAGCTCTATTGCTATACTACAGCTCTACTCTTTATGTAGTTTTTCCTATTTGTTTGTTTAGTGCTCTCTAACACTGAGCTACATCTCCCAGGTCTCACTCCCCCCCCACCCCCCCAGGCAAGGTATCTCTAAGTTGCCCAGGCAGGTCCTGAACTCACTCTGTAACTCAGATTGAATCTGCAGTCCTCATGGGGATGAACAATCTAAGCTACCACATCCAGCTTTGCTAAGTATATTTAATTTACAAAATAAAAACTTAAAAGATCCTTCCAGCTGTTAGACTCCATGAGGGAGGGAGCGGACTAGGCATGGGAGGCCAGGGAGGCTGGGGCAAACAAACCTTGCTTCTGCTAGATGCAGGAACGAGAAGCCTTCCCCAGACCAGGCTATCTGGACTCTGCAAACATGGGTCTGCTTCCTTCTAGCATCTCCCAACACAAATACCCCATAAGAAGCCAGTCCACTGCTCCAGTTCCAGAACTCTTGAGTGTCAAAAAAACTGACTAGCTCCTGGCTCTCACCTTGATGCCTTCAATCCGGAAGCCCAGGGTGGAAGTTGAACTCAGGGTCTCCCTCCATTGCATGTATCGGGGCTTCGTGACAGCGCCCTGAGCATGCTCCTCTGGGGTGGGAGCCCCAGGATCCACAGCCACCATCTTTTCATACATATCCTTCCGGGGCTTGGGTCGTTCCCGGGCCTTTACCAGCTCCTCTTCCAGGTAGGTCCTAAGCACACAGGATAGAACAAAGGAAACCATTAAGCATGGAGCTGGAGGGCTCACACTTCCAGACAGTAAGACATATTTTGCTGGGAACTGAGGCACAGGTGTTTGATCCCAATATTTGAAGGACAAAGGGACAAAGGCTGGTGGACCTCTGTGAGTTCAAGGTTAGCCAGAGTTACATAGGTAGACTGTCTCAAAACAAACAAAAACCCAGTAAATTATAAAAGTTTAAACAATAAATTTATAAAAGAAAACAAGAGAATAGTTTCATGAATTACAGTAAGCAAAGACTTTTTTTTCTTTTTTTCTCGAGATAAGATTTTTTTAGTGTAGACATAGCTGTCCTGACACTCACTCTGTAGATCTTGAACTCAGAGAACCTCTTGACTCTGCCTCCCCAGTGCTGGGATTAAAGGCATATGCCACCACTGGGCTAAGATTTTTTTCAAACACAAGGCCATTAATAACAACAGTAACAGGCAAACAACGTTTGAAAAATAGAAAGTGCTTCAGCTCATTGGTATTTGGCCACTACTTATCCAGGAGCTGGAGAGATGACTTAGTGGTTAAGAGAAGTGTCTGCTCTTTCAGAGGACCTAAGTTCCAACACTCTATTCTGGCTTCCTACAGCATCAGGTTCACAAATATATGTGCAGGCACAAAAATCTACACATAATTAAAAGAAGAATTCCTAGCACCCACATGGTAGTTTACAACTGTCTATAATTCCAGATCCAGAGGACCTAGTACCCTCTTCTGAACTCCTTGAGCACTAGGGACCCATGTGGTGCCCTGACATGCATCAGGCAAAACACCCCTAAACACAGAATTAAATAATCAAAGAAATAAAAGCAAATAAAACTTGGAATCAGCTTAACTTCTTGTCTTTACTCTCTCCCTTCCCCCTCTCTCCACGAGGCCATGGCCGGCCTCTACTTTTCTACTTTCTCTCTCTTTTCTAAAATAAATGCCTTAAGATGAAAAAAAAAAAACTTGGAATCAAAGGTACTTCTGACTTTTAAGTTTTCAGATTTTAGAATTATTGAAAGAAGTTTCCAGATTCACGGTAAATTTTGAATTTCAGGTTTCTAAAAACATGTGCTTATTTATCAGCAGAGGAAACATGGCTTACAAAGAGGTAAGGGCCAGCCTGCAGCAGTTGGTCCTTGTCTACCTTATGGGTTCATAGCAGTGGAACTCGGGTTGTCAGGTTGGACAGCATGAGCTTTTATCCAATGAGCTGTCTCACCAGCTGCAGATTTTTAAATTTTATTGAACTTTGTGAACAAGGTCTCACTATGTAGCCCTCCCACCCCCATCTGGAACTCACTATATAGACCAGGCTGGCCTCAAATTTATACAGGTTCAACTGCTTCTGCTTTCTGAGAGCTAAAAATAAAGGTAAGATTTATTTATTTTTACTTATTTTAGTTCACTCTATGTGTGAATCAGTGTGGAAACATGGGCATCACATTGGACATGAAGGAGTCCTTGGAGGTCAGCAGCAGGCATTCAGTTCCCTCAGATCTGGGGTTACAAGCTGCTATGATCACCACAGGGGTGCTGGGAACCCAACCCAGGTCCTCTGGAAGAGCAGCCAGTACCTGTAACCTGTAAGCGATCTCTCCAGCCCCAGAATTATTTTCGAAGAGGAAACAACGTTGGTTTATTAAAAGAAAGCAAGATGTGCTCCCCAGACCCCATCTCTCACCCCCAAACCCCCATGACTGAGAGAGGTTCCAAGGGAAAAAAATACCCGATCTTGTATTAGAGTTGTTTAACGGAATTAAGAGAGTAAAAAATGGCAAATGCAAGGCCATCAGTTTGGTCCTCATTCCAGGAAAAGGGAGACAAATGAGTTAGAAAATATACACATATTACCGTGTGTGTGTGTGTGTGTGTGTGTGTGTGTGTCTCTGTGTGTGTGTGTAGTAAAACAAAGGGTTTATATCCAGAATATTTAAACAACTAATCAAAAGAGAGAGAAAAAGAGAGAGAGAAGGGCTGGAAAGATGGCTCAGCGGTTAAGAGCACTGACTGCTCTTCAGAGGCCCTGAGTTTAAATCCCAGCAACCACATGGTAGCTCACAACCATCTGTACTGAGATCTGATGCCCTCTTCTTGTGTGTCTGAAGACAGCTACAATGTACTTATATACAAAAAATAAATAAATAAATCCTTTTTTGTTTGTTTTTTTTTTTTATTGTTTGGTTTTTCAAGACAGGGTTTCTCTGTGTAGCCCTGGCTGTCCTGGAAATCACTCTGAAGACCAGGCTGGCCTCGAACTCAGAAATCTGCCTGCCTCTGCCTCCCAAGTACTGGGATTAAAGGCGTGCGCCACCACTGCCCAGCTATAAATCTTTAAAAAGAGAGAGAGAGAGAGAGAGAGAGCCAGAGATTAGGGTACGATGCTATACATTTACAATGCTTAGGAGGCAGAGGCAGGAAGACTGCCATAAGTCTGAGGCTAGCTGGGTCTATGTGTTGCATTCTGTGCCAACCATGGCTGTACAACAGACACTGTCTCAAAAATAAAAATAAAAATAAGAAAATAAAAAATTTAAATTAAACTAAGTTGTTTAAGTGAACATGGCTTTCCCCGAGTGCACAATGCCCTACATTCAACTCCCAGCACCAACATAATAAAATAAAAGACAGTATTGACCACGTAACACCAACTAAAATAAGTTCTTAAGTCTAGGAACTAAAAATTAAATACATAAAGCTCTTATTTCGTGGCTGGGAATGTGGCTCAGTTGGCAGACTACCTGCCTAGCATGCACAAAGCCCTTGAGGTTTGATCTTCAGCATGAACCACATATGGTACCACATATTTGTAATCTTAGCACTTGCGAGGTGGAGGACGGAGGACCTAAAACTCAAGACTATCCTTGGCTGTAGAGCCAGGTTAAGGGCAGCCTGGGCTAAAGGAAATACTCTAATTAATTAATTAATTAATTAATTAAACACAATGAAACCCCATTATATTTCCAACAGAATGATTTAAATTAATGAAAAAATAAATAAATAAGTAAAAAAACAGAGCCAGGCATGGTGGCGCACACCTTTAATCCCAGCACTTGGGAGGCAGAGGCAGGTGGATTTCTGAGTTTGAGGCCAGCCTGATCTTCAGAGTGATTTCCAGGATAGCCAGGGCTATACAGAGAAACCCTGTCTTGAAAAACCAAAATAAAATAAAAAAAAAAATTAATGAAACAGGTGATATCAAGATAGAAACAGTAATATCAAGAAGGAACAGCAGTAGGTCGCACACCTGGAACCCTCATGGACCACTGGCAGGCACACACACTGGTGCAGCCACTCTCAATTCACTAGGCCCTAGTTTCAAAATCATTCACCACTTAACCTGGCTGCCCCACAGCTGCTCCAATCCTACCTGCTGCCCATCTTGCAGTCCATGATAGAGGGGCCCTCAAAGTCTGCCAGGAGATCCTCCATCTGGTTGAAGGCTTGGCCATCCCGCTGTACCATGCCATAATAAGCAGGCACGAAAGGCCGCAGGGGGTCTCCCATCAGCAGCTCCAGGCTGCGCTGCTCACATTGACAGAAACGTTTCAGAATCCGACCATCCTCACCGGCCTGGAAGTTCCCTGTGGGAAGCAAGACCAAGAAGAAGTCAGAGCCTGACTTGACTCCAGCTATTTCCCTTGCATGCATCAGACAGCAGCCATTGTCATTCTGTCCAACAATGTTGTCCATTGTCCCCAGCAATGCTGTCTCTTCCTCCCTCTCTGTGGTGTTTTTCTGAGACAGGGTATCTTGTTTGTTTGTTTGTTTTGAGACAGGTGGCCTTAAACTCATAAAAACCTGCCTGCTACCCAGTGCTGGGACTAAAATCATGGGCTCCCATGTCCAGCTCATACCTGGCTTTAAATTGGCCTATTTCTACTGTTTCCAGACATGGTCCTGTATACAGCACAGCATACCATTATTTGTTTTGTAATTTTTTTAAATTTTTACTTTTAATTATGTGTGTGTGTGTTCAGAGGCCAGAAGGCATCGGATCCCTAGAGCTGGATTTATAGGTAATTGGGTCCCCTAGAGCTGGATTTATAGGTAATTGAGAGCTGCCCAACTTGGATGCTGGGAACCAGACTTGGGCCTTCCGAAAGAGCAATGCGTGCTCTTAACCACTGAGCCATCTTATCAGACACTGTTTTTGTTGTTATTCCGTGAGAACCTGATCATGACGGGACTGAGGGTACAAGCATGCCAAGACCGCTCTGTGAAGGTAGTTCTCGGCTTCAACACTTACATGGGTTCTAGGGATTCATCTCAGGCTATTCTGCTTCCACAGAAAATGCCCTTGCTCAGGTAGCCATCTCACCAGCCCCACTTTGTAATTTTTTTTTCATTTACTTATTTTATTGAGTGTATGGTGGAAGAGGAAAAATGGGCCAAAAGTGAGGGAGGGCAGGCCATCTTCCCATGCTAGGATGATCCGTGCCTTAGGAAGGAAGGCAGCCAGTCTGTTCAAACTGGTTGGTATCTAGTCGCAGACTTTATGTAGTTCTCCCCGCTTTGTAATTTTAATGGGTGTTCTTGTCCTCTGACGTAACCATGACATATTAGTTAACAATATAACTCTCAGCCGGATGGTGGTGGCGCACACCTTTAATCCCAGCACTTGAGAGGCAGAGGCAGGCAGATTTCTGAGTTGGAGGCCAGCCTGGTCTACGGAGTTCCAAGACAGCCAGGGCTACACAGAGAAACCCTGTCTCGAAAAACCAAAAAAAAAAACCAAAACCAAAACCAAAAACAATATAACTCTCCACAACAGACCCTCATATGATCCCCAGGGGATAGACACTTGGGTCTAGTTAAATTAATTTATACTAGAAACATATAGTCCTTCTGACTATAGTTCTAGAAATTAGAAGGTTTAGGCAGGAGGACAGACACAAGTTTGAGCCTAATCCAGTATACATGGTGAATTCAAGGCAAACCTGGATTATATGGCAATACTCTAGGTATAAAATAAATTAGTTAATTAATTAATTAATTCACAATTCTGACATTATCTGGAGCACGTACATGGCTAAGAGAGGTAGAGTTCCAAAATTTTCCTTTTATTTTCTATGGCAAAAGGATAGTTTTGCTTTGCTTTGCTTTGTTGACATAAGGTCTTGCTATGTAGTCCAGGCTGTCCTCACAGTTGGCAACCCCCCTGCCTCAGCCTTCCAAGTGCTAGGACTATAAATGTGTGCCAAACCAGACTTGATGGAGCAATCCTTTAACCTCAGCATTTAGGAAGCAGAGACAGGAGTCTGAGCTCCATTTGAGTCTAGTCAGGACTACACAGCAGACCTGCCTCAAACAAACACGCAAATAATGATAAAGTAGGTGTGTGCCAACATGTCCAGCTTTCAGCTTACATTCTTCAAAGATGGTGGCAATGGTATTTTCTGCGCTACCTAACATCTTGCTGTGTGATGAGACACACACAAAGGCCATGTGCTAAGCCCTGTTTTTCTTCCAAATGAGTCACAGGACAAAACCATTTGGCTTTGGTTTACTGAGGGTCTGCCACTCGGGAGACAGGAGAGTCCAGGGACTGGTCGCCGTGTTTCTCACCAGCCTGTCCTACTCTCTCAATGTTTTGCTCTCAACTCTTCAGTTAATCCTGCAGGGGCAGTAAGATTTGCTCTATATTACTGTGGGGAACAGAATCCCAGCCTGTCTGGGGTCACCATAAATAAGAAGGATGTGGCCGGCCAGTGGTGGTGCACGCCTTTAATCCCAGCACTTGGGAGGCAGAGGCAGGTGGATTTCTGAGTTCGAGGCCAGCCTGGTGTACAGAGTGAGTTCCAGGACAGCCAGGGCTACACAGAGAAACCCTGTCAAAAAAAAAAAAGAAGGATGTGAAGCAGTACCCACCTACTTAGAAGCTAAGACTCAACCAACAGATGAGGCCTAGCCAGGCGTGATAGCACAGCCTTTGATCCTAGCACTCAGAGAGCAGAGGCAGGGGGATCTTTCTGAATTCAAGGCCAGTCTGGTCTACAAAGTGAGTTCTAGGCCAGCAAGGACTATATGGAGCCTATCTCAAAATAAATAAATAAAATAATTACTAGGCCTAAATGTTTTTCCTAGCAGTCCCATAGGTGGGGACTGTCAGTGAGACTTGACAGAGCAGGGCTTTCGCAGCCCCCACACCTATGCCAAGCCCTGACAGTCTGTCAGTCAAGGCCCCCAATCTCACCAGCATGTCCGGAAAGCTGGACCCAGGGGTAGTAGTGCTTATGGAAGGAGACCACGAAGGGCGAGTACTTCAGAACTGTCTTCAGCTTCTTCCAGGGCTTGCTCTGTAGGGAGGGTGAGCATGAGGTAGGATCAAGGCCAAGGAATTACTGTCCTGGTGGCTTCCTAGGATCAGGAGTTCCCTAGTGGGGGTGATGCAACCCCACTTAGTCCAACGATGATAAGACGACTGAGTGGGGAAGTCTGTCTCTGTGTCTCTGTCATAGGGGGAAGGATAGGCTAGATTTGGTTACTCTAGCAATCACCAAAGCAAAGAAGTCAGTCCTCCTGCCTCTCAGTAAGGTCAGGTCTGGGGCAAACCACAGAGATGGAGTGGAGGAATGGGGCCAACCAGAGAGGCAGAGGGGTGACAAAGGAGATGGAGATGGAGAGAGTGCTGGCTGCCAAGGGCTCTGGCGTGGCCCCCTTCGGACAGCTCTTTGCCCTCTTGAACTGAGGCTACTGACTTGCTATACCAATGAACTGTGACTGGAAGTGTCACTTCCAGGAGGAAGCTGCAGACCAATTCAGAAGCTCCCTTTTCAGTCCCCTGTTGGGGGTAGGGAGCCGGGCAGGAATGAGCCTTGGTCCTTAAAGGGTGACAACACAGAGCAGGACACCCCAGCCATAGCTAATCTGTCATGTAGTATGATCAAAACTTTCCCTGTTGCACCAAGTCATTCGTATTTGAGGATAATTTATTGTTTAGTAGATCTTTTTTTTTTAATTTAGAATTTTTACATGTATCAACGTTTTACTTATATATATGCACATGTATGCATGCCTAGGGCCCACAGAGGTCAGAAGAAAGCACTGGCTCCCAGGAAACTGGAGTTTATGAGTGGTTGTGCACCATCATGTGGGTTCTGGGAACCAAATCCAGGTCCCTGTTAAGAACAAGTGGTCTGAACCCTGAGCCATCTCTCCAGCCCCACTCTAGCAGACCTTCATCTACTGTGACTAACAAGGAGACCTTAAAAGAAATACAGAGGGGCTAGAGAGACACCTCAGAGGTTAAATATGTACTGCTCTTACAGAGTACCCCAGTTACCCACATTTGGTACCCCCGGGACAGTTCATAGCTGCCTATAATGCCTGCTCCAGAGGATCCAATACCTTTTTCTGGCCTCCATAGGTATGAGACTGGTGTGCAACCCCTACCCCCACACACATATGAACATCACTTAAAAAACTAAAGCCTTATGCTGGGCATTGTGGTGCACACCTTCGATCCCAGCATTGAGAAGGCAGAGGCAGGTGTAGATCTGTATGAATTCACGGCCAACCTCCACTAGATAGCACCACATAGCTGGCCATAGTGACAGTGAAACCCACATAGCTGACCATAGTGACAGTGAAACCCACATAGCTGACCATAGTGACAGTGAAACCCACATAGCTGACCATAGTGACAGTGAAACCCTGCCTCATAAATAATAAATAAATAAATAATCTTTTTTGTTAAAGATTTATTTATTATTAAATCTAAGTACACTGTAGCTGTCTTTAGATGCATCAGAAGAGGGCATCAGTTCTTATTACCGGTGGTTGTGAGCCACCATGTGGTTGCTGGGATTTGAACTTAGGACCTTCAGTGCTCTTACCCGCTGAGCCATCTTGCCAGCCCAAATAAATAAATCTAAATTTTTTTTTGGTTGGTTGGTTGGGTTTCTTGTTTGTTTGTTTTTTGAGACAGGGTTTCCCTATGTAGCTCTAACTGTCCTGAAACTCGGAGATCCCACTGCCTTTGCCTTCTGAGTGCCACCATGCCCACCCCATAAAATCTTAATTTAAAAAAGAAAAAGAAAAAAATATGGAAAGCCAGGCAAGCACATCTGTAACAAAAATTAAGGCCAAGACAGTAGGATGGTTCAGGGGTAAAAGTGCTTACTGCTAAGCTGAAGACCAGAGTTCAGTTCCCAGAACCCACATGGTGCAAGGGGAAAGCCAACTCCCGGGAGCTGTCATCAGACCTGAACACAGTGAATGTTAAAAGGCTACTGAAGAATAGCAGAAAGAAAAGGATTGATGGAAGGGAGGGGAAAGAGTTGGAGTGGGAGGAGAGGTAAAGAGAGGGGGGATGTACAGCTCAGCCAAAGTGTGAGGGCATGGAAGCACAGGCTCTAGACCCAATGCCAGCACTGTAAAAAAAGTAACAAATACAGAGCAGGGTTTAATTGTGCTGCTGCACGTCTGACTCAGGCATGTGTGCGTGCGTGCGTGCACACACACTCTCATCCCAGGCACAGGGTGGCCCTTAGGATGAACTGGGAGAGTAGGTCACAAGCAGAGAAGGAGGCTGTGTGCTCACCCAGGGTCAAGGGCATGTTTTCTCCCAGTTCCCCAGCAGATAGCAAACTGGAGGGAGCCAGATGCTAAGCAGAAAGGCAGGGTGTTGGGCAGTATGGGATCCAGGAAGGGCTATTTTCTCCCATGGGGAGGAGATGATTAATCAAGGTTCCTGTTTACTAAGCACCTGGAACATTCCAGGCACCATGACAAAGACTCTGTGTGCCATACCCTATTTAATCCTAAAAACAGCCCCAGGAAGATGGTTGTCTGTGTCACAGGGGAGGAAACAGACTCAGAGGTGAGGCCACTGGCCTAATATCACCAGGCACAGTGCCGGGTTTCTGGTTCTGGGGTTTCTGACCCCATTGCCCTGGGGCTTATCCACTGCATTCCAGCTGGACTGAAGCTTATGCGGGGAGGGGGACTTGCCAGGCTACAAGTATGTCTTAGTACCTGGTCTGATTCAGCAGGTGTCCCCAAAACACCTGCTACTTGACACTGTCTTTTATTATCACAGACACCAGCCCCTGCGTCTCTCTTGTTCACCAATACTGGAGATGGCACCCCAAACCTCCAGCACGCTAGACAAGTTCAGCACAAGTGTTCTACCACAAAGCCTCAACCCCAGCCCCTCACAGAGGAATTCTAGGCAGATGCTCTACCACTGAGCCACACCCTTTATCTTAGAGTGAATCTGGGTTTTCTGGAAATAGTTTATTATGGTCTCAGCTCACACGCCCCCTTTTCCAGGAAGCTCTCTTTGATACCTTACATCTGCCTAACTGTATACCAAAGATTCTCACAACTCTAAGCTTCTCTCACCCCAGCCCTGCCCTCTCAAGCTGCTAGCGTCTGGAGATCCATCTGTGTCCCCCACCAGCCTGGAAATCCCATAAGAATAGTGTCTTGCTGGGCAGTGGTGGCGCACACCTTTAATCCCAGCACTTGGGAGGCAGAAGCAGGCGGATTTCTGAGTTCGAAGCCAGCCTGGTGTACAGAGTGAGTTCCAGGACAGCCAGGGATACACAGAGAAACCCTGTCTCGAAAATCCAAAACAGAAAGGAAAAAAAAAAAAAGAATAGTATCTTGAGGAAGGCAGATATCTGTGAGTTAAGTGGAGTTCCAGGCCAGCGAGGATAGTACAGTAAGATCCTGTGTCAGAAGATCATATATAAAGAGTCATGCCTTGATCACCAGTGTCCCCAGCAAAGCACTGGAGCTTAGGAAACAACTACTGTTCACAACAGGATGATACAAAGGAAGGACAGACGGAAGAAAGGCCAGGCGGTGGTGCACACCTACAGGCAGAGGATTAGGAGTTTAAGGTCACCTTAAGCTACACAGTGTACAGTTCAAGGCCAGCCAGTGCTATGAGACCTTGTTTTAAAAACAAACAGGAGGGTATGCTACATTGAATTTATGGCAAGATTTCTGCTAACACCAGTAGAGTTTGCCTCTATGACTGGAGTTTGGTAGTGGTCACTGCCACATACATAAAAATACAAACAAAAACAAACAAACAAACAAAAAACCTAAACAGGAGGGAAGGGGCACATAGCAAGGCCACTATGGTCAGGTGTGATTTCAAAAGAGAAGGAAGCGGGGGACTATCAACAACAGGAACATGTGGAGATAGGAAAACAGCAAAACAATGAGCCAAGACAGTGTGCACTCAGGCTTAGCAGCAGGACAGTCAAGACAGCACAGGGTTGGTTGACTGAAGCCTGAAGACAGGACGTTATAAACACAGCCTTGAGTTCCTGAAGGCTTCAGGAAGTGTTTGGCATAGTGTGGCTTCTAGAAAGACAAAGAGGCCTGAGAAGAAGGCAGGCAGGTCAGCGAGACCCACAGGCTGAAGGGTTTAAAATGGAAAGTTTGAAACTCAGCTAGAACTAAATCAAAAAAACTATGGCTTTTATTTGACTTAGCCAATACCAAGCACAAGATGCCTTTCTGTGTCTCAGTTTCCCCACCTAGAAAACAAAGATGAGACAAGAGTGCTAATTCCCAGTACTGCCAGGACTCAAAGGCACACACCACTAGGGAGGCAGAGGCAGACAGATTTCTGAGTTCAAGGCCATCTGGTCTATAGAGTTTCAGGACAGCCAGCACTACACAGAGAAATCCTTGTCTTAAGAAGCCAAACAAACAAACAAACAAACAAATAGTTAAAGACAGAGAAGAAAAGGAGGGAGGGAAGAATGGAGAGAGGGCAAGCAAGTGAGCACCAAGTACAGGCTTGTAATCCCAGACACTTGGAGTCTGACTGGAATAGGAAGAAGGTAAATCCAAGCCTGCTAGGAATACATACCAGGTTCAAGGCCTGGGCAGTGTTGGAAAAACCTGTCTCAAAGTAAACACTGAAAAAGAGGATTGTGAATATAGCTCAGTAGTACAGTGCCTCCCTAGCATGCACAAGGGCCTAGGTCCATTCAATTCCTCAGGTTCAACACACACACACACACACACACACACACACACACACACACACGAATGCATACACTCATGTGTGCAGGCAAGCACACATGCACATACACACATGTGCACACACATGTGTACAGGCATGCAAACAAAAGCACAGCTGGTGAGATGGCACAGCAGATAAATGTACTTGCTGCCAAACCAGACAACTGAGTTTGATCCCTGGATCCCACATGGTAAAATGAGAGAAATAAGTTCCCCAAGTTCCCCAAGTTGTCCTGTGACCCTCATGAGCACACTGTAGCATGTGTACATCCATACACTAAATAAACTAACTAAATAAATAAATGCATAAATACAAATAAATAAATAGAAACAATGAGGCAAAGAAATATGAAATACCACAGCATGGCGGAGCACAGTTGTAATTGGAGCATTCAAGAGGTTGAGGCAACAGTTCAAGACCAGGCAGGGCTACATCTACACAGCAAGTTCCAAGCATGTCTGAACCACCTAACAAGACTACTTAGCAAGTCTCAAAGACAGACAGAAAGGAGAGAAGAAAAAAGAAGGGAGGGTGAGGAAGGGAAGAAAAGGGGCACAGGTATCTAGGCAGGCACTTACAGTTTCTGGTATTTGAAAAGGGTTTGAATATATATATATATTCAAACCTATGCCTATCTGCCTATGGGATTAAAGGTGTGCCCTGCCACGTGGCTCATAGGGGTTAAACCTTGTGTCATGTCCTTGGATAGGATGAGTGATCCCATCTCTTGTGCCCTGATTTCTTCACCTGTAAGAAGGGACAACAGTGTATGTGTCATAGGACTGCCACGCAGAATAACAAAGTAGCGGAGCATGCGTGTGACAGTTGCAGCCATCAGTGTTGCTGTTGCTATTAGTCATCCAGCCCCAACTCAGCTGTGCAGAGACGTCAAGGCGAAGAGACGTCAAGGTGAAGAGAGGGCAGGCACAGGGAAGAGCCATGGCACAAAGCCCTGGAGGGTTGGCTCTTTTGTGTGGGCATTAACACGTCTAGGCAGGTCTGTTTCTCACAGCTGGGACCACATGTGTGAACACGTCCCAGAGGGAGGTACACAAGCTAAGGGGGGATCAAGGTAGACTCCAGGGGCCAGAGCCCAGTAGGAGGACTCCACAGACAAGCTGGCAACCAGATGGACTCTGCACCCCACCTGAGGCTCTTTTCCACACCTGTGTCTGCTCTGCCTCTCCCTCCCTAAACCTGCCTTGCTTGCTCCTGATTCACCAGGGGAGAGCCGCACCCAGGCTGGGGGCGAAGGTGGAAGATGTAAATAAGAGTCTGAAGGGGCCCCTTGGGGAGCAGAGGAGTACAAGAGATTAGATGGGTATGTGGATAGGCTGAGAATCCCTGAGAATTTTGCCCTTTGAGCACCTAAAGAAAAGCTAGAGATAGCCAGCCTGTTGGCTCATGCCTGTAATTCCAGCAATTGGAAGGACTAAGGCAGCAAGATCATTATCTCGAGTTCAAGGCCAGCCTGGGTACAAGGTGGATACTTGGCTTAGGCTGAGTATCCTTGAGCATTTTTGCCCTCTGAACTTTTTTTTTAAGATTGTATTTTTAATTATATGTGTGTGGGTGTGGGCAGGTCTATGTGACTGCAAGTACCCACAAAGGTCAGAGGCATTGGATCCCAAGAAAGTGGAATTACAGGCAGTCACCATGCTGGAAATCAAACTCTGGTCTTTTGCAAGAAAGAGCAGTCCCTTCACTTAACTGCTGAGCCATCTCTGCAGTCCTCTCCCCACCTTTGAATAGTTAATGAAAGCTAGACCCGTTGGCTTATACCTGTCATCCCAGCCTTTGGAAAGCTCAAGGTAGCAAAACTGTTACCAGTTAGCTAACTTGCATCCATGCTGGGTACCTGGCTACCCTGCCTATTGGCCCTTTGAAGATCTAATGAAGGCTGGAGGCAGCAGGTTGCCTGTTAAGCTTTGCCTTGAGAAGGGTTGGGGGTGGGGAGCTGGAGAGATGGACTGCTGCTCTTGTAGAGGGCTGAGTTTTGACTCCCAGCACTCAAAAATGGTGGTTTGCACCACCTGTAACGCCAGTTCCAGGAGATCTGACTCCTTCTTCTGACCTTCCCAGGCAGCAGGCATCCATGCAGGAAGTACACATATATACATGCAGGCAAAACACACATACATATAAAATAAATCAATCTAAGTAAAAATAAATAAATAAATACACCGTTTTAAAAAGGCTTACGGCGCCGGGCAGTGGTGGCACACGCCTTTAATCCCAGCACTTGGGAGGCAGAGGCAGGTGGATTTCTGAGGCCAGCCTGGTCTACAGAGTGAGTTCCAGGACAGCCAAGGCTACACAGAGAAACCCTGTCTCGAAAAAAACAAAAAACAAAAAACAAAAAAAAAAAAAAAAAAAAAAAAAAAAAAAAAAAAAAAAAAAAAAAAGAGGCTTACGGCATCAGGATGGCTGCAAGTTCAAAGCCAGCCTTGCTTCATGGTGAGTATGGACAAATGAGTGTGGCATGGTGGCACACCCTGTCTGTAATTCCTGAAAGGCAGAGGCAGGATGATCTTAGCAAGCAGGAGTCTAGTCTGCAGGCCAGCCTGATCTATACAGCAAATCTATCTTATGGGAGGTGGGGTACAGCACAGTGGAACATATGTCTGTAATCCCAGAGGCTGGATGATCAGTTCAAGGCCAGCCTCAGTAACAAAGTAAATTTGAGGCCAGGATGGGCTACAGAAAAATACCTAAAGAAGATAAAAAAAAAATAGATAAATAAGCCGGGCAGTGGTGGCGCTTGCCTTTAACCCTAGCACTTGGGAGGTAGAGGCAGGCGGATATCTGAGTTCAAGGCCAGCCTGATCTACAGAGTGAGCTCCAGGACAGCCAAGGCTATCTTGAAAAACCAAAAATAAAGACGACAACAACAATAATAATAGTAATAATAAAAGGAAAATGGGGGGGTGCAAATAGGCCAAGGGTTCAACCAATACATCTGAGGCTGTGTATGCATTCCTTCTATCTACTGGTATTTTTTAACATTGGTGTTTTGCCTCCATGTATGTCTGTGTGAGGATGTCAGATCCCCTGGAAATGGAGTTTACAGACAGTTGTGAACTGCCATGTGGGTTATAGGATTTGAACCTGGGTTCTTTGGAAGAACAGCCAGTGCTCTTAGCACTGAGCTATCTCTCCTGCCCCTTACTGGTGGTATTCTTAAGAGTGGGGCATCAGACCTCCTGTGGAGGATTCACCAGAAGTCACAGACCTTTTATGTAAAATTATGTCTCCACCTAGACTCACACACTGGCACAATCTCAGAGATTCCTAGGCATGATTAAGGTCCACTGTGGACCACTCCCAAGAACTAGTGACAGAGGGATAAAGGAAAAGACAGAAATAAAAGAGCAAAGAGTAGGGGTTGATGAAATGGGTTAGTAACCTGGCTGTCACGGGGAGGTGGTCAGTGAATGGAAGAGAGAGCTAGAGATGGAATTACTGCCAGGTAGCTAAGAGTAACCTGGAAGAGGACTTTCTAAGCCAAGGCAAAAGGATGGTGGAACATGGGATTTGGGGTGGTGGGGCATGCTCTAGGGAAGAATGGGTCCTACTCACTCCAGATCTGTCCTCAGGATCGCTGGTACCTCCGCCCCCAGCCACCAAGTCATCCTCAGATTCATCAAAAGAGGAGGCAGAAGAAAAGCCACCAGTGCCCCCCTCAATCCGGGCTCGGGGTCCCACCGGCTGGGCCTCGGGCTCAGGAGTCTCTGGGGTGATGATAAGGCGGGGCACAGGACACAGGGAGCTGCTGCACTCCGGGTGGGAACACAGGTTCGTCACTAACTCTCCAGGCTCTGATAAATCTAATGGATCATCTCCATTGGACTCCCTCAACACGCTGTCAGCCCAGGGGCCATCAGTGCCAGGTTGAATCAAGGCACCCTCGGTGTCTTGTGCTGAAAAACCTTCACTTCCAGGCTGTCTGCAGGCTGTCTGAGTACTAGGTCCTATAAGGGAGCCATCAGTTTGGGACTCTGTCCAGAAGCCGTCGGTGTCATGTGGTGTCCCGGAACCATCCGCGGACAATTCTTTGCAGGAGGTATCAGCACTTGGTTCTGGTGAGGGGCAGACTGGGTGAGTTTGGGGTTTGGACATGCCATGGTGGGTCCGGATGTTATCAACCCAGGGCTTGTTCCTCCCTGGCAGAGTCTGCCACAGCTCGGATCTGTCCAGTTCGGGCCAGGACTCATCAAACCCTGGTTGGGTACAGAGGCTGGCTCTCTTTGTCCGAGACTGGCGATCAGCTCTGTGAAGATCAGTTCGAAAGCCATCTGTCCAGGAGCTGGCCATCTCCATCTCAGCCAGGGGGCTGTTCCTTTTTGGATGTGTCTGGAGATCGGACCCGTCTAGCTCCTTATTTTGGCTGGGCTTCTCCGACGCAACTCCTAGGCCAGCTGCTTCGCACTCCGCGTGTCCATCTCCACAGGATTCTGGCTGTGGACCGTTCGGACACGGCGCAGGCCCGAGGTCGGTCCTCTCCGCCTCGGAGTGCAGGCTGGACCCCTCGATCCAGGCCCGGGGACCGCCCCCCTCCGGCCGTCCCGTCGGGCCACCTACTCCCGGCCCAGGTCGCTGCAGTCCCGGCTGTCGCCGCCGCCCACCTCGCAGCGCCTCCAGCCCCATGCGGGCCTCGGCTGGCAGTGCGCCGGCCTCCGCCTCGCTCAAGTTCCCCCGGCACGGGCAGCGCCTCATACCCGCTCCCTCCACTCGGGCTTCGGCCCGTCCGGCCCCTCCTTCCCCTTTAAATC
Organism: Mastomys coucha; assembly: GCF_008632895.1. Classification (NCBI taxonomy): domain Eukaryota; kingdom Metazoa; phylum Chordata; class Mammalia; order Rodentia; family Muridae; genus Mastomys; species Mastomys coucha. The sequence goes on from NW_022196904.1 coordinate 20,644,422, forward strand.
CTACGAGGGGTGTGGCAGGGGAGCCCCAACTCGTGGGTTCCGGCCGGCCGAGCTCCAGGCCGCTCGGATATGCAGGGGTTAACCGATACTCCACCTCCCAGGGAAAGCCCAAAACACTGCCCTCGCCGGAAGTGACGAATGACGAGTGTGGGGCGGAGCCTCGGATGGCACCGCGTGCTCGCTGGGAAAGAACGCTTGGCTTCTGATGCTGGCCGGGGTCTAGGTCGTGCGCTCCCGCGACCTTTCCATACTTATCTTAACTCCACCCCAGTAACGAGTTCAACCACGCACTCATTCAACACTGAGAGACAAGATGGACTTTCCAAAGACTTGAGACACCCCCACAGTCAATTCTCAAGCAGATGCCTTCAGTGAGTGTCTTTCCCTTCCACTAAATGTCCCGTGAGAAGCCTGATGTCTAGGTGGGCATGGTGATACAAACCTGTAATCCCAACACTTGGGAAATGGAGGTTGAAGGTTCAGGAGTTCAAGGTCATCCTTACTTCCACAGCCAGTTCCTAGTCGGGTACTCATACACACGCACACAGAGGAGACAGAACACGGTGGTGCAGCTTTTAATACCAGCACTCTGCAGGCAGAGGCTAACGGATCTATGTGAGTTCTAGGCCAACCTGGATTACACAGACCCTATCTTAAACACCCCTCCTCCCCAATACACACAAAAGGGGAGGGGAATGAAATGACTCAGCAGGGCGCCAAGTCTGATGTCCTGAGTTCGATCCCAGGACTGCATAGTGCAAGATTTGTGCATAAATAAATGTGTATTTGCGGGGCAGTGGAGGCGCACGCCTTTAATCCCAGCATTTGGTTGGCAGAAGCAGGCAGACCTTGGAGTTCGAGGCCAGCCTGGTCTACAGAGTGAGTTCAGCCTAGGACAGCCAAGGCTATACAGAGGAACCCTGTCTTGGAAAAAAGAAAAATAATAAATAAATAAATTTATATTTGTTTGTCTTCAAAGAATTCCAGAGCTAGCCGGGTATGTGCCTCACACCTTTAATTACTGTACTAAGGAGTCAAAGGCAGGCGGATCTCTGTGAGTTCAAGGTCAGCCTAATCTACAAAGTGAATTCTAAGACAGCCAGGGCTATTACACAGAGAAGCCATGTCTTGAAAAACAACAATCCCAGGGCTGGAGAGATGGATCTGCAGTTAAGAGCCATTAGTTGCTCTTGTGGAGACTTGGGAGTTTGGTTTCTAGCACCCTGAATGGGGGTTCACAATCATCCGTAACTATAGTAATAGTGCATTGAATACCCTCTTTGGTTTCTCCAGGGCATGCATAGCGTACACAAACTGGCAGGCAAAATTACCCACACATAAAATTAAGTCTTTTTAAGGCTGGCATGGTGGCACACACCTTTAATCTCCAGAACTCGCAGAGGCCAACAGATCTCTGTGAATTTATGCCAGTTCCAGGTCAGCCAGAGCTACATGTAGAAACCCTGTCTCCAATAATAACAAAATACATAGGTAAGACCTTTTAGAAAAGAATTCCAGGGCTGGAGAGATGGCTCAGTGGTTAAGAGCACTGACTGCTCTTCCAGAGATCCTGAATTCAAATCCCAGAAACCATATGGTGACTCACACCCATCTGTAATGGGATTTGATGCCCTCTTCTGGAGTGTCTGAAGACAGCTACAGTGTACTTACATATAATAAATAAATAAATCTTTAAAAAGAAAAGAGAAGAATTCTAATGTTTAAAGACAATGAAATCTCATGTCTAAACCATGGGTGATGGCACACTCCTATAGTCATATTACACAGGAGGCAGACACAAGACATTCTTGTGTTTCACTAGCCCAACACCGACCTAGCCTACATGGTAAAAGCCTATATCAAAAAACCAGAGCCTGGGGATTTACTTTTGTGGCAGGGCATGGGCACAGGGTGTTAGATTTTTAAATAAATAAATGAAGATGATTTCATGTCTAGAGGACTTGTGTCCCAGACTCTGACACTAGATCATCACCTCAAGGTTGGTTTGTTGTTTGTTTTTGTTTTTTTTTTTTTTTTTGTTTTTTCGAGACAGGGTTTCTCTGTATAGCCCTGGCTGTCTGGTTTGTTCTTTGATTACTTCTGTGTGTGTGTGCCTGTGCAGGTGCCTTTGGAGGAAGGGGGGGTGGGGAGATCAGATGTGAGGTTCAGGTTATAGATGATTTAAGCTTCCTGCACACTAGGAACTGAACTCAAGTTCTTTGGAAGAAAAATGAGCAAGCATTCTTAACTGCTGAGCCCCCTCCCATTCCCTTGTTTGTTTTGTTTTGTTTTTTCTTTCAAGACAGGGTTTCTTTGTATAGCCCTGGCTGTCCTGGAACTCACTCTGTAGACCAGGCTGGCCTCGAACTCGGAAATCCGCCTGCCTCTGCTTCCCAAGTGCTGGGATTAAAGGTGTGCGCCACCACCTCCTAGTACCTCTTGTTTTCTAATGCTGAAGCTCACACATGCTGTATCACTGACATATACCTCCAGCTCCATTGTTTCCTCTTTTATTTATTTTGAGATAGGGTCTCATGTAACGCAGACTAGCCTCAAAGCCAAGGATAACCTTAAATTCTTGCTTTTCCTGCCTTTGTCTTCCAAATGCTGGGATTATAGACGTGCACCTGCATGATTGCCTTCATGATCCCAGTTTACCAGGGAGGGCTTTGAGTTCATGTTCTATCCTCCCCTTGCTTTTGTTCATTCCATCTGCAGTGAACTCAGGTACATGAAGTTTGTGGTACAAGGTCACTGTGAGCCATGGCTCTGTGGGATTATCATCTGAGGTGATTTTTCAGCCTGTCCCTATGGCAAGCAGCCCGCAGCTCCTGAGTCAGAACCTCACCTTTGGAAGAGGACTGGAGGTGCTTTCGATCTTGAAATTGAGTCACCCATTGGAGGGACATTGAGCACAGGCCCAAGGCTCCAGGATGAGTCATCTCTTCAGAGGTTAATGAGAAGTCAGATACCGGAACCCACCTCATACATTATACGAATTAGAGAACATGAGGTCCAGGGGAGGAGGAGGGCCCTTCTGAGGTCACACAGACTCAAGGAGGCCTAATTCCGGACAAAGCGGGTGGGGCTAGACAGCGACAGTTGGGTGCTGTGAGGAACACATCTGTGGTTCTCCCTCTCCAGTTGTGGGAAAGATGTCCCAGCCACCAGCTGTGTCTATTCCAGACAACAAGAGGAGTGAGTCAATTTTCTTCCAGGCCAAGGCTCCTGACTCAGCGCTGGGAATCTTGACTGAGTATGTTCTGGGAAATGTCAGGCCTTCAAGAAGCAGAGGGTTCCCACTGAGGGCTGTCTCCTAAGTGGGTGGGGACTGGAGAGTAGGGTGCGTGCGGGAGGGAACACCCGGCACAGTATGCGGCCAAGCCAAGGAAAGAGTTCATAAGCAAGGCAGTGGATTAATAGGTGCAAGGAAGGAGGCTGGGTGCCAGGACGTGGGTGTTGGTGCAAGTGGAGAGGCTCCATGTGCAAGGGAAATGCTTGCTTGGAAGAATGTGTAGTTAAGGATTGGTAGGGGTGTGGCTCAGTGGTCAGGAATCGTCCATAGAACGCACAAGGCCCTGGATTTGTGCATCCACGGTGGCAGGGGTTGGAGGTAGGGTGTTCAAATACATAGGATAGATTTTGAGCTTGCCAGGCAGAAATGTAAGTGGCTGTAATAGTTCAGTCCTGCAATTTCAGCAGGTGGGAAGTGGAGGCAAGAAGATCAGGAGTTCCTCATAGCCTACAAGAGAGAGAGCACGGGAAGTGAGGAAAGAAGGAAGAGGAAAAAAATGAGAGAGAGAGAGAGACAGAGAGAGAGAGAGACAGAGAGAGAGAGAGGAAGAGAGGAAGAGAGGAAGAGAGGAGGGTAGGGGAATTCTGTCAAGAAAGACCTTAGGTCATTATAACGAGCTCACGTGCGCACCAAGTAACACAGAAGACCCACAGAGCCTTTGCCTAGGTTCCACCCCTTGCCACACCTCCTCAGCGGGTTGTATTTTTTTTTGTAAACGTCATCGAACTGCTGTGTTACCATTGGCTAGCTGATCAAGGGGGGCGGGTGTGCGGACGTTCCCGGAAGCTTAAGAGGCCCAACGCGTGCTAGATCTGAAGCCTAAACCTGGTGGACTGGGTGCTTAGCAACGGGGGAGGTGCCCCGTAACGGGGTCGTAACGGGGTGTTTAGGCAGGGGGCAGCACAGGAATTGTGGATGCTTAACAGCCCAGGGTAAGGCGATGCCTAGCAACGAGAGGGGCG
>NW_022196904.1:20648698-20653398 GCF_008632895.1 Mastomys coucha
TTGGAGAGGCGCTTAGGGAAAACTTGAGTTCTTAGCAACGTGGGCGGGGGGCGGGGGTGGTTAACTAGAAGAAACCTGGAAATCAATTAAAGGGGGAGAAGATACGGCGCAATGCAGGAGGCCCAGTCCTGTAATCCTTTTTATTTCCTAGGCAATGTGGCTGGAGCTAGGTGTCATGCTGAGCAGGACCTATGGACCGCTGGGCAGGGCTGTTCGTTTGCCCTGTGGGGGGGCCCTGGGACCTAGGCCCCGCTGGTGGGTAAGAGGCTGGGAAGGGGGCCTCCAAGGAAAAGAGGTGTGTGGGGGTGGGGGGAGTAGGTAAAATGATGGAGATGGATCCAAAAAGGATTAGACCTTCATTTTATTAAAATCCACTTCTTTGCAGGGGCCATGTAGGAGTTGTTTGGCCCAAAGTGTTCATCAAGACCAGCCTGGAAGAGGCCTAAGTGAAGATGACATTCGCAGGGCACGGGAGGCCCGGCTCAGGAAAGCATCCCGGCCCCAGGTATCATTGCTTCCTGCCGGTCTCTTCCTTCCCTCTCCCCCGTGGTGCTCTGAGGAAGGTGGCAGCAGGTCTGCAGGGCTTTTCTGCTGTTCTGTCCACCTTCCCTACCTCACACCTCTCCTCTTTCTCAGCTGAGTGATCGCTCTCGTGAACGCAAGGTGCCTGCCTCCCGCATCAGCCGCTTGGCCAGCTTTGGGGGTAGGTGTGGCATGTGGGGATCTTCGTGTGAGTTAGATCAGAAACAACATTTACAGGTGAAGCAAGGGAAAGGGTGAATCAAAGACAGGGCTAGGAGGGAGGGAGAGATGAGGAAAGAGGGATGGAGCCAAAGTCCTGCAACCCCAGAAAGATAGAGTGTAAACCATAATGTTTATTGAAAAACTGTAGTGGGCAAGGTCTTTGGCTAGGTGTGTGTTTATTTCTTCTATTGATGGAGGAGTGGGGGCTGAGAGGTGAGGTGACAGGATTTTAGGTTCCTCTGTAGGATTGTTCAGACATGTATGAAATAAAAGAAGTGCTGTGGCAACCAACCCTTCAAAAAGGAAAGGAGGCAGCCAGGACACCCACTTGGAATTTCAGCAGTTGGGATGTAGGTGGGAAGGAACGGGAAGATGAAGGGTTCAAGGTCATTCCTGGCCACGTTGAGAGTTTGAGGCCACCTGCACTACATGAGACCCTGTTTAAAGGAGAGAAAGGGAAGAAGGAGGGAGAGGGAGAAAGAGGGAAAGGGCTTTTGTAATCCCTGTGCTTGAGAAGTTAAGGCCAAAAGATTGAGAAGCTAAGCCTGGTAGCCCATGGCTGGAGGCCCAGCTGCCTGCTGGGTTATTGTAGGACTGCTTGCACCCACAAATTCAAGACCAACCTGGTGTCACAGACCTTGTCTAAGGAAGAAAGAAAGAAGAGATAGCAAGAGGAAAAAGAAAATAGCATATAAAAATATAAATAAATACTGAATATGGATACATACATGTTTATACACATATGATTTGTTTGTTTTTAAAGATTTATTTATTTATTTTATGTACATGAGTACACTGTAGCTGTACAGATGGTTGTGAGCCTTCATGTGGTTGGGAACTGAATTTAGGACCTCTGCTCTCTCCGGTCAACTCTGCTCGCTCTGGCCCAAAGATTTACTTATTATTATACATAAGTACACTGTAACTGTCTTCAGACACACCAGAAGAGGGCATCAGATCTCATTACGGGTGGTTGCTGGGATTTAAACTCAGGACCTTTGGAAGAGCAGTCAGTGCTCTTACCCACTGAGCCATCTCTCCAGCTCTCGATTTATTTGTTTTTGAAGCAGGGTCTCACCATGCAGCCCTAGCTGGTCTGCAGCTAGGCTGGCCTAGAACTCAGAGCTCTCTCTGCCTCAGTCTCCCAAGTGCTAAGATTAAAGACCTGCACCACTGCACACTCCCAACTCGCCCCAGCACACAGATGCTTTTTGTGATGATATCTGTAACCTCGCCTGGCCTCAACACCCCAATCCTGACTCCACCTTCCAAGTGTTCGGATAACAGGCCCTGGTATCTATTGGTTATTGCAATGTAGAGCTCACCACCATCACCGGGTTAAAGGTGTCAAAGATAAGTCCAGTTGCCAGCTCTGAGTAGAACCTGGGCAGCGGTATGCCCAGGGTTTCAAAAGAGAGTATGATTAGGTGGTTTACTTAACTTCTCTGAGCCTCGGTTTCCCTTTCTGCAAGATGGGAGCTTTCCTGTCAAACATGTTTCACAGAGAGGTGAGAACAAAATGCGTTAACACTTTTGGTTCAGGGATCACCACACAAACTATATGAACACTGATCTTCTCAAGCAAGAACAGTTATTGAATGCACACCCTAATGCTGGGCAGACCAGGGACATAGCTCAGAATTATCTGAACTATGACAACAAATAATTTTTTTCTATCAGCTTATAAACAGAAAAAAAAAACCCACAATGAATTCATATGCAAGTACAGGAAGTGCTGCCCGATGGTCAGGTCTGACTCTATATTTTAGACATGACAGTTCATATTGACCTTTGATTTGATGGGTCTTATGTAAAGCTTTGTGGAATTTCTTAAGATTAGCAAACCTCATACAGAAGAAAACAGGGTGTGTGGTCAGCATGCCCTTGCTCTGAGCCAAGTCACTTCTCTGTGTCAATGACCGGCAGGCATGTTACAGCAACAATATGAAATAGCTGGCAAGAGTGGAACAAAATGGTTACAGCTCTGCTGGAGAGGGGGTCAGCCCTTAATTAACCCATGAGGCACACTGGCAGTAATACAGGAGCACATTGCATACTTGGCAAATGCCAGCTGCAAGCTAGAGATGGTGACAGTGGAAGAGTCAAGGTCTGGAATGGTCCACAGGCCTTTGATCCCAGCACTTGGGCAGACGCAGGCAGATCTCTGTGAGTTCTAGGCCACCTGGTCTACATTGCCAGTTTCAGGCCAGCCAGGGCTACATGGCTACACGTATACAAATATACAAGAAGAGAATGAAAGCAGAAGAGAAAATTAAAGGAGGGAGTGAAGAGGAGGCCTGGTCAGTTAGTTATACCAGATTTCAGCGAAAAAAAGACATGGGAGATGTGTGTCCTGGACATAAAGAGAAGGGCTGAGAAGACAGAGCACATCCAACATTCATGAGGCCCTGGGTCTACCCCAGAACCACAAGTTAAATATATATGCATAATGAATAGAAAATTAAGGGTGAGCATGTTGACATATGCCTAAAATCTCAGCACTTGAGAGGTACAAATAGGAGAATCAGGAGTTCAGGTAATATAATGCGTTTTAGGCTAGCCTGGACTACCTAAGTGTCAGAAGAAAGGAAGGTCAAATGTGAGTCACCTCTGATAGTAGCCCCAGCTATTAGAAAAGCTTCAGCAGGGTTACAAGTTCAAGGCTAACCTAAACCACATAGCCAGTTCCAGGCCAGACTGGCTAACTTAATCAAACACTGTCATAATAATATTATTTTTATACATAAGTTTTTTTAAAGATGTATTTATTTATTTTATGTATGTGAATACACTTTTGCTGTCTTCAGGCCCACTAGAAGAGGGCATCGGATCCCATTACAGATGGTTGTGAGCCACCATGTGGTTGCTGGGAATTGAACTCAGGACCTCTGGGAGAGCAGTCATTGCTCTTAACTGCTAGACTATCTCTCCAGTCCCCATTATTATTGTTGTTGTGGTGGTGGTGGTTATAGATGCTAGGGATAGGGGACTGGAGAGATGGCTCAGTGGTTAAGAGCACTAGCTGCTCTTCCAGAGGTGCTGAGTTCAAATCCCAGCACCCACATGGTGGCTCACAACCATCTGTAATGGGACCTGACGCCCTCTTCTGGCATTCAGGTGTGCAGATAGAGCACTCACATACATAAAATAAATAATTTTTAAAAAAGATGCTAGGAATGTAGAGCTTGGGTAGTTTGAGACTCTTGTGTTCCATCCAGAGTACCAAAAGGAAAGAGAAGTAAAGCCAAGATGCAGCTCAGTTAGGAGTGTGCCTCCCTATATTCTAGGCAACAGAGGACCTCAGCAGGTGAACAGGCTCTCAGCTTCCCTTCTTGCTCTTCAGGGCTGGCTGTGGGCTTGGGCCTGGGAGCGCTGGCTGAAGTGACCAAGAAGTCTTTGCCAGGTGGAAAGCTGCAGCATGGTGAGCAGTGACGTCACATGGGTCCATTCAGCTCCTGGCCTTGAAGGCTTGGCTTGTGGTAGGGCTTTGCTTATGAGTGGTGGTGGTTGTGTGTGTGTGTGTGTGTGTGTGTGTGTGTGTGTGTGTGTGAAGTAAATTGTTTATTTAGCCTAGCACACAGAAGTTACACACACTGACTAGTTCCCAGGATGCACACCAGGTGGCTCACAACTCCTTGTAACTCCAGGGATTCCAGTGCCCTCCTCTGGCTGTTCCAGATTTCATGCACACACAGACACACATATACATAAATATAAATAAAATTGTTTGTTTTGGAGGGGGTTGGGGGGACACAGTTTCTCTGTAGCTGTGACTGTACTATAACTTGCACTGTAGACCAGGCTGGTCTCAATATCAGAGATCTGCCTCCCAAGTACTGGGAGATTAAAGGTGTACATTACCACACCTAGCTAAAAAAATAAATCTTAAAACAAGTGAGATGTTCTAGACATCAAGTCTGGCCTGGCTACAAAGCAAGTTCAAAGGAAGCCTGGGT
>NW_022196904.1:20653462-20660899 GCF_008632895.1 Mastomys coucha
TTCAAAATAAAAAAGGATTTGTTATTTTTAAAAGATAGGAAAGATTTTTTTTTTTGAGATATCTTTATATAGCCCTAGCTGTCCTGGTACTCACTCTGTAGACCAGGCTGGCCTCAAACTCACAGAGATCTGTCTACTGCTGCCTCCCAAGTACTAGAATTAAAGGCATGCACCACTATGCCTGGTTTGTGACTAAATTTTTGAAGATTCAACACGTCTGGGCTGCTCGGTGGTACTTACCCAGCATGTATGAACTCATATATGCTTGCAAGTTCAAACTCCAGTGCCACAAGATATAGTGAGCACTCTGAAGACAGCATTTCTGTGGCTTTCCTGTATTGATACTTTATTAGAGAGACTATACATGCAAATTTAATTCCTTAAAATAAATTTACTTACTTACTTACTTATTTACTAAGACAAGGTCTCTGTGTGTAGCCCTGGCTATCCTAGAACTTGCTATATTGACCAGGCTGGTCTTGAACTCACAAAGCTCCACCTCCAGAGTTCAAAGATTAAAGGTCTTAAATTTCTTTTTTTTTTTTAAAGATTTATTTATTATATGTAGGTACACTGTAGCTGTGTTTAGACAAAACAGAAGAGGCCATCAGATCTCATTATGGATAGTTGTGAGCCACCATGTGGTTGCTGGGATTTGAACTCAGGACCTCCGGAAGAGCAGTCAGTGCTCTTACCCGCTCAACCATCTCTCCTGTCCCCTAAAGGTCTTGCATGTCTGATCCTTTTGCTCAGGCTGCTTAAGTGCTGCGGTTTGAGGCGTCCCCTCCCACCACTGTGAGCACATCTGACTTCAGTGGTTCAATTTTACGTCAGGGGATGTGCCCATGTTGCAAGGTGTAGTAAGTGTGTGTTCAGGGCTGTGTAGACTCTGTCTCTTTCCCTTGAGTTCACACCTGGAGGAGGAGCTGCACTGTTGTGGAAATGTGCTTTTCTAGAAGTTGCCTCCTTGTCAGAGGGATGTGCTAGCGTATTTTCATCAGACATGTCTGTCTGAGTCCAAGTTGCTGCACCAAATTTACCAACACTTAATATTAGCATTTTTATGTTAATTAGCCTCTGGTGGCTGTGCAGTGGTGATGTAGTGATTAATAGATTCCCTTTTTTTTTTCTTTTTTTTTCCTTTTAATTTCCTCTAATGTCAGCACTCAGGAGCCAGCGGCAGGAGGATTTTCATGAGTTTGAGGCTATCCTGAGCTACATTGTAAGTTTTTAAAATAAAAAAGTTAAACTGGAAATGGTGTAAACTTTCCAAGTACACATTTAATCCCACCACTCCAGGAGGCAGAGGCACATAGGTTTCTAAGAGTTTGAGGTCAGCCTGGTCTAGCAGCCAAAGGTACATATGGGAGCTTGAGGCCAGCCTGGACTACATAGAGCTCTGTCAGCCCAGGGTACACAGGAAGGTTCTTTCTGTGCATGTGATACTGATGCTCACTTCTCACGGTAGAGGGCGTCTCTGGAGTGGGCTCCAGTCCTTTCCTCTCTGAGGCCAACGCTGAGAGGATCGTGCAGACTTTATGTACAGTCCGGGGGGCTGCCCTCAAGATCGGCCAAATGCTCAGCATCCAGGGTACAGTATGACCCTCAGCTCCTGGCCTGTGACCTCATTTCCACCCCACCCCACCCCACTTCACCCCACCCAGCCAGCAGCATGTTCACATGGAACCCCTCCCCATCCTTCTCACCAATCCCCTCATCCCACTGTCTCTCAAGACAACAGCTTCATCAGCCCCCAGCTTCAGCGAATCTTTGAGAGGGTCCGACAAAGTGCCGACTTTATGCCCCGCTGGCAGATGATGGTGAGTATCCAGTTTGGATGGATGGTGACATGGGATTACATAGCTCAACATGTAATCTACAAAACAGTTTATATTACATAAAGTTCTTAGACCTGTCCCTAACACACATGAATAACATGTAAGTTTGAGCTGTGGTTAATTTTAAAAGATCCTGCTAGGACATATGACACATACCTGTATAGTCTCAGCAGTTGGAGGTGGAAGCAGTAGGATCAGGAGTTCAGGGTCATCCCAAGCTACACAGACAATCCAAGGCTAGCCTGGGCTACCTTAGATGCCATCTCAAGCAAACAGTCAAAATTGAAGGAGACGTTATCCTTAAATAGGATGCCATCGAACCTGGCACTGAGAAGACAGGAGCTGTTCCGTAACTGTAGAGACCTGCCTTCCATCAGGATTCTGCTCCTTGCCACCTGCATGACCCAGGTAGTCGCCATGGCTCTCTGAGCCACTCTATAAACACACCGGAACCCAAAGGAAGCTCCTCTTCATCATTTTTTTTTTTTATGCCTTAATACTCTGGGACTCTAACAAGGAATGTTATCAATCTTCATTAACAATCTCCCTGGGTATGCTGATGCATACCTTTAATACCTGCCCTCAGGAGGCAATAGAAGGTGGATGTCCGTGAGCTTGGAGCCAGCCTGGTCTATATAACGTATTCCAGGCCAGTCAGGACCTCTCAGTGAGACCCTGCCTCAAAAAACAAACAAACAAACAAACAAAATCAATATAGGTATTCCTTCAGTGGGACGCCTTAGAGTCTTAGGAGTCGGTTCTCACTCTCCTAAACCAGTGGACTTTGATTTCCTCCACTCAAAGACAAAATGAAACCGTGGCATTTGTGTAATTGTAACTGTTAATCTCCTGTTGTAATTGTCGTCTCTGAGGCTTACTATCTCCACCTGCTAACCTAGGCCTAGTCCTGGAAGCTTCTAGCCTCTGTGTAACCTAATGCAGGCCTAGAATGTTTTTAGACTGAGACTTACTGCTGAATTAAGCTCACCCTTTCTTGTTTTTTCTGAACTCTGGCTGACTGGTTCAACTCAGCTGCCCTGCTCAAACTCCTCTCCCAGCTGACTGATTCAGTCTGGCTTCTCTCAGCTTCAGCCTCTGCTTAGCCTCTCACTCTAGCAGTCTGCTCTAATCTTCTGGCTCCTTCCCATTTCCCTGCTCGTTTTGTCCTTAGCTGTGGCTAGCCTGTTCTCTCCTCAGTCTGTCTCTTGTAACCCCGCCTCCTCCTCCCTCTGTGCTGCCCCACTCTCCTCTCCACTCACCGCACTGCTCTCCACGAACTCTGCTGGATCCTGGACTGGACTCTCTTCCCCTCCCTTAAGCATCATCCCTTTCCTCTCTCTTCTCGTGAGAGCTGGAGATCCTGTCCTGCCAAACCTTTCTCTGACTCCTCACCTTGTCTGCTGGTCAATTAGATATCGATTTCAAGCGAGGGTGCTTCCTTCTACAAAGTAACTTTATCTTCATTGTTTGGGATTAAAAGTGTGGCTGGGCGTAGGGCGCTCGACTTTAATCCCAGCACTTGGGAGGCAGAGGCAAGCGGATTTCTTAGTTCGAGGCCAGCCTGGTACAGCCAGAGACAGAGAAACCCTGTCTCGAAAAACAAAAAACAAAACAAAACAAAACAAAAACTAAAAACAAACAAACAAAACAAAAACAAAAAGTGAGTTCTAAGGGCCTGTCTGTATTCCAGCCAGAGGGACTAAAGGTGTATGCAAAGGGCTGAGCCACACTACAACTGGAAACAGGGCTTTTTGGTAAATAACACAGTTCCAAGGTTCACAGTGTGAAAGAGTATCCTGCAACACTCCTGGCTGGTTGGTCACCTGGGCCTCAGTTTCCACATCTGTAAGACGACATATCAGCCAAGAGTGAGCCCCAGGGTTGTTAACACAACACACTCCATAAAAAACACAGCACACCAGTACAGAGACTAAAGTCAGCTGCCTGGAACCATGATAGTAACTGTTATGCTTGCTCTTTTCAGAGAGTTCTAGAAGAGGAGCTAGGCAAGGACTGGCAAGACAAGATGGCCTCCCTCGAGGAAGTACCATTTGCTGCTGCCTCCATTGGGCAGGTACACCAAGGCGTGCTAAAGGATGGGACTGAGGTGGCTGTGAAGATCCAGGTGAGCAGAGGGGGTGGGTAGGACTGGGGGTGGGCACTGTGCTGTCCCCAAGGCGTGGGTGACTCCTGACCTCCCCTCCCTCCTGACAGTACCCAGGTGTTGCCCAGAGCATCCACAGTGATGTGCAGAACCTGCTGTCCCTGCTCAAGATGAGTGTGGGCCTGCCAGAAGGTGAGATGCCCCCTCCGTCCCCACCGCAGGAGGGATGCTTAAAGAGAGGAAGTGGGGCTAGACTGAGGAGAGACACATCGTAGGTGTACATACCTCACACGGGTGACAGGAGGATGCCAAGCAGGGGAAGTCCAGAGAGAATGCGTGTATGTGACATAGCTACAAAGAAAGAAGCCCAGATCAAATGCACAGACAGACAGACAGACAGACAGGTGTCAGTCTGCAGGGGAACCACAGAAGCAGAAGAGACAACTTGGTAGGCAGTATGTCTGTGTTGAGTCACATGAAGATGCAAGGTGTGCTTGTGGAAGAAAGGAAATAGAGAGACATAGGTAGCCCTTCAGGCAGAAACAAGAGCTGAAGATGGCTGTGGATGTAGTGTGCTAGAGTGCTTGTCTGGCAGGCTCGAGGCCCTGGGTTGATCTCTGGTACCAAATAGGGTGTGGTAGTACACACAGGACCCCCATGCTCAGGAGGGGAAGGTAGGAAGATCAGAAGTTCAAGGTCGTCCTTGGCTAAATGGCCAGTGAAAAGAGCTGCTTCTGGCTGGGGGCTGGGACAGATCCTGTTACAGAGCCAAGCCCAGGAGACAGGGTCTGGTGGCTCACACTTATAACCTTAGCACTGGGGAATCTGAGACAGGAGGATTGCCAAAATTTGTGGTTAACTCTGGACTACACAGAGAGATTCTATCTCAAATGTAAAGCCAAGCATTGCAGCAAGTCTGTGATCCAGGATTTGGGAGGTGGAAGCAGAAGGATCAGGAGGTCAAGATCAGCCTCGGCTGCTTACTGAGTTGGAGGCCAGCCTGGACTACGTAAGAGCCTGTCTTTAAAAAATAAATAAATAAAAAGAGGAGGAGGAGGAATGAAAAAAGTGTGTGTGGGGTGGTAGAAGTCTGAACAAAGGTGTGGAGGACAGTGAGAGACTTAGAAAGAAGTATATGAGGGACCAGGGAAGACATGGCAGGGAGCCTGAGAGTTCAGGTTGGGGACTGGCAGCAATCCTCAGCCACCATGGCTTGCCCCCCTCCTCTCCCAGGCCTGTTTGCTGAGCAGAGCCTGCAGACTTTGCAGCAGGAGCTGGCTTGGGAATGTGACTACCGCAGAGAAGCGACCTGTGCCCAGACCTTCAGGTAAGCTGACACCCCTGCAGGCTCCTGGGATTCCTGCCCTCTCTCCTGGGCTGGGCTGGGCTGGGCTGGGCTGGGCTGGATGTGGTACTCTCTAACCTCTGGCAGTCAGTATCCTCACGTATTCTCACGTGGTCTCTCTCAAATGCACATCTGCTCTGGTCTCACAAAGGGGGCTTAGATGGACCTGCTAACTGCGGAGGGAGCAGCATTCTGCAGCAGTAGGGAGAACACCAACTCCAGACTGCTCCTTCTACACACAGGCAGAGAAACAGTGTTACCATGTGGGAAGCTAGAGTCTCACTCTAGCTCTGGGGGGCATAGACCTTGAACTCATAGAGATCACCTGTGTCTGTCTCCCAAGTGGTGAGACTAAAGGCATATGTCACCATGCCACCTCAACCTTAATTAATTTATTTACTAAAGATTTATTTATTTATATATGTAAGTACACTATAGCTGTCTTCAGACACAGCAGAAGAGAGCATGGGATCGAATTACAGATGGTTGTGAGCCACCATGTGGTTGCTGGGAATTGAACTCAGGGGCTCTGGAAGAGCAGTCGGTGCTCTTAACCACTGAGCCATCTCTCCATCCCCTTAATTTATTTTTAAATTTTAATTTAAACCAAGTATAGTGATATATACCTCTAATCTTACCACTTGGCAATCAGAGGCAAGTGGATTTCTGTGAGTTCAAGCCCAGCCTCATTTACATTAGGGAGTTCCAGACCAGCCAGGGCTACATACTGAAACCCTGTTTCAAAATAACAATAACAACTCCTCAAAAAAATTCTAAAAAAAGAAATTTTTTTCTTGATTTATTATATATATGTGTGTGTGTGTGTGTGTGTGTGTGTGTGTGTGTATGTGTGAGTGCATTGTAGCTGTCTTCAAACACACCAGAAGAGGGCATCAGATCTCATTACAGATGGTTGTGAGTCACCATGTGGTTGCTGGGAGTTAAACTCAGGACCTTTGGAAGAGCAATCAGTGCTCTTAACCACTGAGCCGTCTCTCTACCCCCACCCCCAATTTATTTTTAGTTTGTTTTGTGTTTTGATTTTTTTACCTGTATATATGTCTGTGTAGCACATGCATGCAGTACACACAGAGACCAGAAGAGGGTGTTGAATTTATAGATGGCTGTGAGCCACCATGGATGCAGGGAATCAAACCTGCACGCTCTGGAAGAGCAGCCAGAGCTTTTTAACTTTTCATGTCCCTCAACCTTATTTTTTTTAAAGATTTATTTATTTTACTAATATGAGTACTGTAGCTGTCTTCAGACACACCAGAAGAAGGCATCAATCTCATTACAAATGGTTGTGAGCCACCATATGGTTGCTGGGAATTGAACTCAGGACTTCTGGAAGAGAAGTCGGCACTCTTAAGCACTGAGCCATCTCTCCAGCCCTCAACCTTATTTTTTGAGATAGCATCTCTTGCTGAACCTAGAACTCTGATTTTGCTAGCCTGGCTAGGCAGCACACCCCAGGGGTCCTCTCTATCCACCTCCTTGGTACTTGCTGCCATTCGTGGCTGTTTTACATGGTTCCAGGGCTCAGACCCTTATGTTGTATGGCAAGCAGCTTACCTGCTGAGCCATGTCCTCAACCCTCAAAAAACCCCACCACTGGCCTCCTTGATAAATTCTGTATGGACATTTATACTGTTGTATGCCTTCAGAATTTTCTAGAATGCTCAGAGCACCAATGTGTGCAAGTCCCGACCTGGAAACCTAAATCTATGAAGTCTGTTCAGGACGGTGGGTGAATAAGTTCAGGACGGTGGGTGAATAAGTTGCAATGGGGTTGTTTGGTTTTCTTTCTGAGATAGGGCCTCATTGTGTATCCCTGGCTGACCTCGAACTTGCATCAGTCATTCTGACTCTGCTTCCCACGTGCTGGGATGACGGCTGTGGTCTGGTACAGGCTATTATGGTGTCTTCAATATTACTGGTTGAATCTCTCTTTTTAAAAAAATTTAATTTAATTTAATTATTTTAAATATATGTGAGACTTTGGACTCCCCTGGAGCTGGAATTACAGGCAGTTGTGAGCTACCCAATCTGGGTGCTGGGAACAGAATTTGAGTCTTCTAGAAGAACAGTAAACGTGCTCCCCAGCTGCCAGGCCCTAACCAAATCCCTCCCCCACTCCTCCTCCTTTT
>NW_022196904.1:20660909-20673567 GCF_008632895.1 Mastomys coucha
TTGAGAGAGGATTTCAGTCTGTAGCCCCAGCTGGTCTGGAACTCACTGTGTGGCTATGCTGGCTTTGTACTGATTCTGCTGCCTCTGCCTCTCCACTGCTGGGATGGCATGCATGTGCCACCTCATCTGGGTCTCCATGCCGGAGTATTTTGTGGCAGGGCAAATGAATAGACTCCAGCTAATGGAGAACAATATGGCTACATCTCCAGGTTATGCTCATGAGCAACAATTAAGGACAACTCAAGTCTGAGGATGTAGCTTAGTTGATGTCTGCGTAGCATACATTAGTCGCACTCTGGGGTCGATCCTCAGCACCCCTATAAGCCTGGAATGGTGGCTTATGCCTATAACCCTAGCATTCAAGAGGTAGAAGCCAGAAGTTCAGGGTCATCCTCAGGAATGTAGCTGAGTTTGAGGCCAGCCTGGGCCACATGAGACACCATCTCAAAAAAGCAAAACAACAAAACAAAACAAAGAGAGACACCTAGAGAAGAACCTTACAGTAGGTCTTATGAGTCAGCTATGTCTCCCAGCATGCCGACCTCAGGGGATGGGAGGAGGCAGTCCAGGCAACAGTCATACCAGGCCTGTGTCCTGGACCCTGATGAGTGCAGGCTTCAGTCTCAGGTCAGCCCTTACAAGGTTCTGTGGCCTGATTCCATTCAGTAGTCTCGGGAGAGCGTTCTCCTTGGGGAGGTGTGCTAATTAGTGCGTAGTACAGGCCTGGCTTTTGAGAAGTAGGGCCTGGATCAGAGACCTCATAAACTAGGACCACATACCAACCCAAAGTAGGACCCTGCAAGGCAGAATGACACCAGGGGACAGGCCAGAGCAACGCCATGCAGTATCTGAGGACATTGTCCCAGGATCCCCCAAAGCCTATGCCTCTGCGGCCTGCCCATCTGGCTGTTCCCAGCATCCCCACAGGTCCCCACTCAACTTCTTCACCCACTGTGCAAGGCATGTGGAGGCCAGAGAACAGCCTTACTTAGGTGTCCATCTGTTCTCTGAGGCAGAACCTCTCTCTGGCCCAGAACTGGACACATAGACTAGGCTGGCTAGCCATGGAGTCCCAGGGATCCAGCTGTTGCTGCTTCCCCATGGCGGGGATTACAATTGCATGCCCCTCCTAACTTTTGTAGGTTCTGCTGGTAAAACACGAGTGCTCATGCATATGTGGTAAGCCCTTTTCTAATGGAGCTGTCTCCTTGGCCCGTTGGTTTTGAAGAATGCCATGTAACCCAGACTGGCCTCAAACTCCCTGTGTAGCTGAGGATACCCTTGAACTCTGCATCTCGGGTTCAGATGTGTACCACCACACCCGAGTCTTAATGGCAGACTAAGACATGATAGGAAACACTGTCGCCATAATGCTGCAGCAGTCAACCTGCTGAAATGAAATGGAAGTGTAATACACCCTGTATACAATGCATGTACTTCCTGCCTCTAGCTCCCAGTTGCTGGGACTACAGGTGTGCACCGCCACATCCGGGTCAGAGAAGGAGCCTCCAATTTATTTACCACTGTGTAGAGTCCAAGACCTTCCTGTATGTATGGGGGGCACACTCCTAGACGCCCCCAGTGGATGCCTGAAGCCCAGTTAGTTCCCAACCCTGTGCAGACTCTTTTCCCCAGGGAGTACCTATGGATCAACCTCACAGGCTAGGCACAGTGTTCCCTGCTGTAGCAAGCGTGTGCCACCAGGAGCACTTGTGTTCCAGGCGTCTGCCCTCAAGATGAATGAATACCTTTCCACCTTTGTTCAAACTGTTGTCCTCCTGCCTCAGCCTTCTCACGCAAGCCTGCTATGCTTCACAAGGTGCCTCAGTTACCTCACCCAAGCATTTGGCTCAAATGGTGGGAGTAACTCTTGCAGATTGTGGTAAAACTGGCACAGATTTCTTCTTCCTTCACCACAATTTCACACAGAGTTGTTCTCACTAAGAATCTTGATGGGTTGTAGCTTTTTTGTTTGTTTTTTGTTTTTCGAGACAGGGTTTCTCTCAGGGTTCCTGGCTGTCCTGGAACTCACTCTGTAGACCAGGCTGGCCTCGAACTCAGAAATCCGCCTGCCTCTGCCTCCCAAGTGCTGGGATTAAAGGCGTGCGCCTCCACTGCCTGGTTGGGCTGTGGCTTTTTTATTCTCCTCATTGAACCTGAGCATTTTACTGCCTCCCAGCACTCTGTGGGCTGGTGAGGTGTCTCCTTAGTTAAAGACCTTGCCACCCAGCCCTGGACTGGATTTCCAGGACCCAGAGAGTGGAAAGAGGAAACTGACACCCGCTAGGTTGTCCCCCGCAATCCACACATGCTCCATGATCTGTGATAGACAGGCACGCACGAGTACACGTACGCACACACGCGTGCAGGGGCACACAAACCTCACATGCGTGCACATACTAAATAAATGTAAAAAAAAGAAAGAAAAAATTAGCCTGTCATCATCCTCCTATAAGCAGCCCTCATTTTAAAAAGGCCAGAAAATAGAAGGATGAGTTATGAAGCGAGGACTAGCAGGGATGGGAGGGATGAGAGAGGGTGACAGTGAGCTGACTAAAATACATTGTGTGTGTGCCCGTGTATGTGAAAATGCCATAATGAAATCCACTGTGTATGACTAATACATATTAATTGAAAAAGACAAACAGTTTAGAAAAAAGGGGAAAGGTGTTTTATGCTCTTCATTGGGACATCTGAGATGCCAACATTCCTGCTCTGGCTTTGCGACCATTATTAAGTAAAATAAAGGTGCCTTGGACACCGCCAATGTAATATCACAGCACTCATCCTGCCGAGGCGGCTAAGCACGCTTAGGAGGGAAGTGTATCACTCTGTGTGCCATGAGGGAAGTGTGTCACACTGTGTGCCATGAGGGAAGTGTATCACTCTGTGTGCCATGAGGGAAGTGTGTCACACTGTGTGCCATGAGGGAAGTGTGTCACACTGTGTGCCATGAGGGAAGTGTGTCACACTGTGTGCCATGAGGGAAGTGTGTCACACTGTGCCATGACTGTGTGCCATGAGGGAAGTGCATCACACTATGTGCCAGCATATTCTGGATGAGTAGATTATTCATACTGCTTGGAATGGTACTCAATTTTAAATTTGTAAATTACTTCTGGAATTTTTTTTCTAATTGAGATTTTTTATTTGGTTGTTTGGTTGTTTGGGTTTTTCAAGACAGGGTTTCTCTGTGTAGCCCTGGCTGTCCTGGAACTCACTCTGTAGACCAGGCTGGCCTCGAACTCAGAAATCCGCCTGCCTCTGCTTCCCAAGTGCTGGGATTAAAGGCGTACACCACCACCGCCCTGCTGAGATATTTTTTTTATTATATGGATGTTTTGTTTGTGTGTATGTGTGTGCACCATGTACATGCAATACTCTCAGAGGCCAGAAGAGGGCATCAGATGCCTGGAGCTGGAGTTAAACAGATTGTGAGCCACCATTGTGAATGTTGGGAACCCAGGTGCTCTGTAAGAGCAGCCAGTGCTCTTAACCACTGAGCCATCCCTCCAGCCCACCTGCCCCCACCCCCTCACCCCTTTTCTCTTGATTGTTTTTTGAAACAGAATCTTATGTTCCCTGGCTGGCCTGGATCATGCTGTGTCACAGGAGTTGGCTCTGAGGCCCAGAGCTTTCCTCCACTCTCCAATGCTAGGTTTAGAATTGGTCACACTCCCACGTCCAGCTTAGAATTATCCATTTAATATTTTTAGACCAAGGTTTACCACAAGTAACTGAAATGTCAGAATAGGATTCTCTAGTGACCCCAAGGAGTGACTAGTGATTACCACTGTAGAGCCATAGAGTAAAAACTCTTCAATAAAGAATTTATAATATTTATTACTTAGTATGTGTGTATACATGTGTGTACATGCCAGTATACAAATGCTGATGCACACATGTGGGAATCAGAGGGCAACTTTTAAGAATCCGTAAGCCCTGGGATCAAACTCAGGTCATATGCTTTGGGACAGGTCCCTTTATCCATCCTCTAAGCCATCTCACTGGCCATAAAATAGCTATATTTTAAAGTGATGTGTGAGCTAAATACTCTGAGCTCGTCGTCAGTAACCAGAAGAAGGTCAGAGAAGGATTAGTAGGAGGGAAGTAGTAACTGGGTCTCCAGCCACACCCAGTTAAAAGACTACACAGAGCCAGGCAGGGGTGGTGTACGCTTTAATCCCAGCACTTGGGAGGCAGAGGCAGATGGATTTCTGGGTTCAAGGCCAGCCTGGTCTACAAAGTAAGTTCCAGGACAGCCAGGGCTACACAGAGAAACCCTGTCTCAGAAAAAAAAAAAAAAGTACACAGTACTACAATGTCTGTTAAATGACAGTCCAGCCAGGTATTGGCTGTCACCCAAGGCAGCCAAGCCAGAGAAGGGTGCTGGGCGAGGGGAGGAAAGCCTAGAGCAAGATGGCCTGCCTTTAAGGGCTTCTCAGTAAAAGAGCCAGTTCAAACCAAGCCTCTGGGCTCTAGAGTGTGAAGAAGTCTCTCTCATCCCTCGCCCTTTTCCTGTCCCAGGAAGCTCCTGGCTGACGACCCCTTCTTCCGAGTGCCAGCGGTGGTGCAGGAGCTATGCACAACACGGGTGCTGGGCATGGAGCTGGCTGGGGGAATCCCTCTAGACCAGTGCCAGGGCCTGAGCCAGGACATCCGGAATCAGGTACATCTCCTTGTGGAACGGGACCAGGAAGAGCCAGGCGTTCACTTTCTCTCCCGGGCAGGAGGACGGGCAGGACGCCTCACCGGCATGTCTTCTTGTTCCTCCAGATTTGCTTTCAGCTCCTGAGGTTGTGTCTGCGGGAGCTGTTTGAGTTCAGATTCATGCAGACAGATCCCAACTGGGCCAACTTCCTGTATGATGCCTCCAGCCACAAGGTTGGTTCTTTATGATATGGATCAGGGTACATTGGCTAGCTGCTATAAAGAGTATTTTCCCAAGGGCCAAAGAGATGGCTCCGTGAGTAAAGCTGCTTGCTACCGAGCCTGATGGCCCTAACGTCAGTCCCCAGGAAGGTGGGAGAAGTAATGTCTGACTTGCCACACATAATATGTAATAACTTAACACATAATAAGTGCAAAAATGGAGCTGGAGGGATGGCTCAGTGGTCATCTTACAGAGGGACATGAGTCACTTCCCAGCATCCACATGGTGGTTCACAACCATCTGTAACTCCAGTTCCAAGGGATTCCAATACCCTCTTCTACCTCTGTGGCACCAGGCTTGCAAGTGCTGCACAGAAATACATGTAGACAGAACATCCATCCATATATAATGAATCTTTCTAAAATATAAGTAGACCAAAAAGATGAACTAGAATGCATACCATGATAGGGAAACCTACGAGACATGTAGGGCCAAGATAGAAATTATAGGACAATTATATTAAACACTATTGAAAGTTTTCTGAAAGCAGGGTTTCACTGTGTAGCCCAGGCTGGTCTGAATTCCTAATCCTTCTGCTTCATCTGTAACTACAGACATTTATCTCCAGGTTTGGTGTCTCTGTATATTATAAAGCTTTAATAAATTATGGAACTATTACTATATATGTTCTGTGCCTACATATAGATGTAGAAGATATGCATGAGAATTTTAGGAAAATTAATTTTTAAATTTATTGTTTTACTCTTTTATTTGTATGGGTACTTTGCATGTGTCTGTGCACCATGGGATGCAGTGACTGAGGAGACCAAAAGAGGACATTGGATTCCTTGGGACTGAAATTACAGTCAGCCACCATGTGGGTGCTGGGAATCGAACCCAAGTCCTCTGAACGACCAGCCAGTGCTCTTAACCACTGAGCCATCCCTGGAGTTCTGAGGAAATCATTTAATGATCTTAGTTTCTGGCAAGTAGTAATCTTGGAGAGAGAGGTCCTGGGAGTATATGGGTGAAGGAGGAATAAACTGGTATTCATATTTTAAGCTGATTAGTAGGATTTGTGGCTATTCATTTAATTTCTCAGATGTCTCATTCTCTGGGGTATCTTATAGTCCCAAGATTTGTATTAAAGGCAAATAAGCTATGTGTGGAGGCACCCACTTTTAATCCTAGTACCCCAGAGGCAGAGGAAGCCCAGACTGTGTCATGAAACCTGGTTTCAAAAACAAACAAAACAAAAACAAAAACCCAAATAGACAACAAAAGAAAGCTAGCACTAAAGTTCAGCCTTAAAGCACCTGCCATGGGCTGGCGAGATGGCTCAGTGGGTAAGAGCACCAACTGCTCTTCGGAAGGTCATGAGTTCAAATCCCAGCAACCACATGGTGGCTCACATCCACCCGTAATGAAATCTGATGCCCTCTTCTGGTGTGTCTGAAGATAGCTACAGTGTACTCATTTATAATAATAAATAAATCTTAAAAAAAAAAAAAAGTACCTGCCAGTGGAATATGCCAGTGGGTGGCAGGGGTGTGGCTAGAATGTGCCAGTGAGTGGCAGGGGTATGGCTAGAATGTGCCAGGGGGTGGCAGGGGGGCTGGGGGGGAGGGTGTGTGTGTGTGGCTCAAGAGCAGGGGTGGGGCTGCAGGAGAGAGGAAGAGGGGTCCAGTCGGAGCAGTAGGAATGGTAACAGCACCCCACATTCCAGTCATCCATTGTTCCCAGGTGACTCTACTGGACTTTGGTGCAAGCCGGGCCTTTGGAACAGAGTTCACGGACCATTACATTGAGGTGAGCACAAACCCTGTGGCTTCTGAAGGGTCAGGGCTCAAGCCAGGTAGGGAGGACAGGGCAAGAAGGAAAAAGCAGACTGCAGCTAAGAAACACAGGGCTTTAAGATGGTTCACAGTAAAGCACTTACCGCCATGCGCTGAGGAGGAGGCGGGGGGCGGGGGGGGTGAGTCTCTGTGAGCTCCAGGCCAGCCAGGGTTACATAGTGAGACTCTATTATAGTAATAGTAATAACAGCTAGTGACTCCCACCACTTAGTCATATTACAAGTACTATTTGATTGAAAGTGGCTAGGGCCGGGGCTGGTGAGATGGCTCAACGGTTAGGAGCACTGGCTGCTCTTCCAGAGGTTCTGAGCTCAACTCCCAGCAACCACATGGTGGCTCACAGCCATCTATAGGGGGAACTGATGCCCTCTTCAGGCAGGCAGATGTATATGCAGCAGAGTACTCATACATTAAATAAATAAAAATAAAAAAGAAGAAAGAAAGTGGCCAGGGCCACTTAGAGCCCCATTATAGGCAATGTAACTGAGCTTAGAGACAGATTGCCCCAAATCCCAGCAGGCCTGTGAGTGGCAGGTAGTCTGGATCCAGCCTGCACCTCCCAGGAAGCTGGAGCTCTTCGGGGAGTGCTTCCTCGCCGGCTTTGTTCCTCCCTTTCTCCCTCCAAGTCTGTCAGTGGCAGCAGCTGCACAGGTCATCCCACTTGTGTCTACACAGCTTGGGCTTTCCATTCATCTAGTTGTCAGTTCCAACATTCCCTGACTGCCCCTTGGTGCCCAGCTCTATTCTGGATAATACTGGCGACAGTCGTCTCCCCATCACAGAGTTCAGTCTGTGTCCCACAGCTGTGGGACAGTGTCTTCGTTAAGGTTTCCATTGCTGCAAAGAGACATGACCAAGGCAACTCTTATAAAGGACAATACTTAGGCCAGGCTTAAAGGGTCAGAGGTTCAGTCCATTCTCATCATGGCAGATAGCATGATAGTGTGCGGGCAGACATGGTGCTGGAGAAGGAGCTGAGAGTCCTTGGATCCAAGGTACCCAGGAGGAGAGACTGGCTTCCAGGCAGATAGGAGGGTACTCTCTCCAACAAGGCTACACTTCTTCTTTCTTTGTTTTTTTTCAAAACAGGATTTCTCTGTATAGCCTTGGCTGTCCTGGAACTCACTCTGTAGACCTGGCTGGCCTCGAACTCAGAAATCCTCCTACCTCTGCCTCCCAAGTGCTGGGATTAAAGGTGTGTGCCACCACTGCCCGGCAAGGCCACACCTCCTAATATTGCCACGAACCTATCCCAGCTTGAGGATTCAAGGGAGGCTTCCTGGAGGAAGAGATGTTGAACTGAGAGCTGAGGGATGCAAAGGACCAATCAGGAAGAGGCTAAAAGTATATTCAGATAAACTTTCAAGGGTCAAGAGGTGTTTAGTCACTATTCTATTGCTGTAGAGACACCATGACCAAGGCAAGGCTTACAAAGTTTAATTGGGGGCTTGCCTACTCTTTCAAGGGCTTAGTCTATTATCATGGCAGGAAGGATGGTGGCAAGCTGGTGTGCTTGAGCTACATCCTGATCCATAGGCAGAGACAGACAGACAGACAAGACAGACAGAAAGAGCCTGGCATGGGCGCTTGACATGTCAAAACTATACCCCCCCACCCCCCATGACATGTTTCTTCCAACAAGGCCACACCAACTCTGACAACACCTCTTAATCTTTCTAATCCTTTCAAAGAGTTCTACTCTCATCAAATATATGAGCCTATGGGAACCATTCTCAAATGACCACAGAGGAATTAGGAAAATCCTTGTGTATGATGGTGCTTCTAAGGAGAAATGGTCATTTAAGGGCCAGTGAGATGGCTCAGTGGTTAAGAGCACTTGTTGGTCATGCAGAGGACAGGAGTCTCAGTCATGGTCCTATTGCTGTGAAGAGGCACCATGACTGAGGCAACTTGTAAAAGAAAGCATTTGCTGAGGGGTGAGTCCATGGCCATGAAGACAGGAGCAGAGCTTGGCAGCACTCATGTGTGGCACTGTAGCAGCAGCCAAGAGCTCCTATTTGATCTACAAGCAGGAGGCAGAGAGATAACCCAGCCTGGTGTGGGCTTTTGAGACCTTAAAGTCATGCCCCAGTGCCGCGGGCCTGCCAATCTGGGCCTCCCTCAACCCGCGGGAGAAACGGGGTCCTAGTCAGGTCGACAAGGTGTAGGCGAAGAAATGACGGCAGAGACGACACATGAAGTATAAGATCTAAATGTATTTCTTAGAAATGGCATCAGACTTTTACAGTCATTGTAAAAGAGAGATGGTAAATCTGGCAGCTCAACAGTTGAGGTACATCTGAGGCTATCTAAAACATACTGGGTCTAAAGCAGCAGCTATCTCCTCTGAACTGGTGCTCTATCCCCAGGGCCCAAGCACTCTGGGCCAGGGCGAATGCGGATGCATGAATCTGAGTCTTAGCCCATCTAAGTTCTAGTGCTAGTCCTTCTGCGAGCCCAAGTCCTTCTTCTCCCAGTCCTTCTGCTAGACTGAAGTCATGTAGGCAAGCGACCCCCACACCAAGGTCAGCAGAGTCTGGTAGTTAGGTGTGAAGCAGGAGGAAGAGGGGTGGAGCCCTCCCTGTTGAAGTATTCTTATGCTAATTCTCTGGTTCTTGCTGGAGGCAGGCAGAGGGGAGTCTTGACCTAACACTTTTAGCTAGTGTCCTAGAGTGAGGGGAACCCTTCAATTACTGTCTAGTACGTAAAATATTAAACTGGGATAGTTGGAAACTTTGTGTCGGCCAGGAGACAATGCCCAGTCTTAACCATTTACAAATCAATTCTTGTGGTACCTTTATGCCTAATTATGAGGGCGTGTTGACGATTGGAAAAACTAATCTGGAACACTTCTGAGTTAGGGGATACCAGCGACTAGTCTGAAATCCAGGAGGCACAGAACTCCTTTTGAAGTCTTATTGCCTCTTATTCTTTATCAGGATTTTATCCCCGATATTTTGGATGTGACTGGAGTAGACGAGTGTGCGTAGCACCCCAGTAACACACCTCCTCTAACAAGACCACACCTCCTAGTCCTTCTCCAAACCGGTCCACTGACTAGGGACCAAGTGTTCAGTATTCAAACATGAGCCTATGCAGCCGTGCTTTTCCAAACCACCACACTGAACCTCAGTACCCAACACCCATAAGGACTCATATCCATCAGCAAGCAGGGCACCAGGAGCCCTTCTCTGTTCTGATTGGACAGGTAGGAGTTGGGTGGAGCCAGGACATCCTGGGTCCTGCTTTGGCCCCACTGCCTTCTTACCTCCTGAGATGCTTCCGGAAGGGCCTGAGGGTAGGAGAAGCAACGGAGTTGAAAATTTCCCCTGAGTAGTAAATAGCCTGAAGCCTGGGGACTAAGCCCAGGTGAGCACCCGGGGAGGGAGACCCTGTAGACATAGGGCCAAGGTGCAAATGGCCTTGAAGACAGGAGAAAAATGTCTAAGACAAGGCTGAAGGCTCTGGCCTGAGACCTTTTTTTTTTTTTTTTTAAGATTTATTTATTATTATACATAAGTACACTGTAGCTGTTTTCAGACGTGCTCAAAGAGGGCGTCAGATCTTGTTACAGGTGGTTGTGAGCCACCATGTGGTTGCTGGGATTTGAACTCAGGACCTTTGGAAGAAGTCAGTGCTCTTAGCTGCTGAGCCATCTCACCAGCCCCATAGCCTGAGAACTTTTAAGACCACTCCTAGTTGTTGACAAAGACGAAGACTAGGTGACATAACACTATGCCCACACTCCATACTCACAGGCACATAGGACATTTGAGGCACAAAGCCAAGGCCTTCACAAGTACTTGAACCACCCCATTTCTTATCAACATTCCCTTCCCAAACTTGGATCACCTTAACTTTTTCCAATTAAAACAAAACAATTTTTTGTTGTTGTTGTTGTTGTTTTGTTTTTCAAGACAGGGTTTCTCTGTATAGCCCTGACTGTCCTGGAACTCACTCTGTAGGCCAGGCTGGCCTTGAACTCAGAAATCCACTTGCCTCTGCCTCCCAAGTGCTGGGATTAGATGTGGTGGACTATAATCAGAGTGCTTGGGATGCTCAAACAGGACAGGAGAATCATGAGTTCAAGGCCAGCCTAGGTTTCATATGGAGACCATATTTATTTATTTGTTTGCTTGTTTGTCTTTAAGTGTGTGTGTGTATATATATGAGGGCATATAGGTATACACATGTCCTCATGCACCATGGGGCCACATGGGGAGGTCAGAGGAGAATCTGCCGGAATCAGTGGGGCCTGAGGACCAATTTCAGATCATCTGACTTGTCAGCACCTTTATTAGCTGAACTACCTTTAAAAAAAGAAAAAGAAAATCAGCCCGTTTATATGGAACCCTAACAGATGACCAGACGAGTCATATGCATGGGGGATCTATAACAGAATTACGGGTCTGTCTCAGGCCACTCTCCCAAAGAAAGGGTGGTGCAGTGGGTCAGGGCTGCACAGGTTCCTCTCCCTGCTCTGAGCCCACCTCTTCTGCACAGGGACCCTGGTCCTGCAAGGGACCCAGTGACAGCAAGAGTAGTCCACACTGCGGCAGATACTTCCTCTCTAGTCACAGTGCTGAGCCCACACAGTGACCCCATGTAGAACCAAAGTTCCTTACTCCGCAGAACCCATTTCACAGATGAGAAGGCAATGGCTCAGCTACAGTTACCCCAGAGTCCTCTAAAGCCAAGGGAGCTGGTGCAGGTGCTTCAGTGCCTCCCTCTGCAGGACCAGACAGGAGCTGAGCTCTACAGCAAGCATCCCGAGTGCCTTGTCTCATGGCCAGTGCCGCTGCACCCAACTCAAAGTCCAAGAGGGAGAATGGCACTCAGGCAGCCTAGGATGCTGTTCCATCCTTGTCTAGTGTCTGGAGCCATCAACAGATGTGACAGTCTACTCTGGGCCACCCAGAGCTTCCAGGTGGTTCTGCATTCTCAGTGGATGGCAGAGCTCCTGACCATTTCCTCCTGCAGGCTCTCTTGAGGGAGATAGAGCAGGGACAGAGTAGGGAGGGGGCAGCTTCTATGTGAAAGAGTATACCAGTGAGAGAAAATGGAGGTGATCCAGGTTGGGCAAAATATCTCCTCCTCACTTCTCTCTCTCCCCCTTCCCCTTTTTAACAGTGTTCCTTGGTAGTCCAGGCTAGCTTTGAACTCATAATCATGACCCTGCCTCCTGAGTACTAGGATTGTAGATATGTACTGCTCTACCCTTCTGGCTAGTATTTCCTATTATCTAGACCCTCCCTTGTGGCCTGGTGTGACGGTACAGACCCCTAATCCTTCAACTAGGAGATCAGTTCCTGGTTATCCCCAGCTACTCAGTGAGTTCAACATAGTGTAGGCTGTATCAGACTCTGCCCCAAAATAAAAACAAGAACCCCAAAGTCTCCCTTAACCCACACCGGTCTGTCCTCCGACATCCCAGGTGGTGAAGGCTGCAGCAGACGGAGACAGAGATCGGGTTCTACAGAAGTCCCAGGACCTCAAGT
Source organism: Mastomys coucha (assembly GCF_008632895.1). Classification (NCBI taxonomy): domain Eukaryota; kingdom Metazoa; phylum Chordata; class Mammalia; order Rodentia; family Muridae; genus Mastomys; species Mastomys coucha. The sequence goes on from NW_022196904.1 coordinate 20,673,137, forward strand.
TCCTTACAGGCTTTGAAACCAAGGTTGGTTGCCTCTGAGCAGAAGAGGGCTGCTGTGTTTGTGGCTGTGTTTGCTTTAGGGGACCAGTGTCTTTTGGGAGCAGAGGAGCAGCATAGCTCTACTGAGCAACTGGAGAAGGGATGGGGGGAGGGGGCTGAGGGAGGTAGAGACTTCTATCCCAGGGCAGTGAGATTACTGGATGCACTAGCTTATACTGAGGAGCCCTGGGGTGAAGCTACTAAGTGGAGGGAGTGACTATTTATCTATCCTGGGAATCCTGGGTTTGAGGAATAGAGTTGCTTGTAGAAAGCAGGGGCTCTTGGAGACAGGGGGTGCTGTGGGTAGGAGGTGACTACTTACTACTCTTAGAGGATCTAAGGGGCCAGCAATACAAACCTTCCACCACTGAGTCAGCCCCCCCCCCCAAGCCC
>NW_022196904.1:20673586-20678071 GCF_008632895.1 Mastomys coucha
CCCCCCCCCCCAAGCCCCTCACTGGTGAATTCTAGGCAAGCTCTACCAGTGAGTCACACCCCAGCCCTTGCGGCTTGCCTCTTCAGAAGTAATCAGAGGACATTATGTCCGTCTGGATGCATCTGCCATCCCCACCCTAGGCATTCTCTGACGCCCACGTCGAGGCAGTGATGATCCTGGGGGAGCCCTTTGCTGCTTCAGGCCCCTATGACTTTGGGGCTGGAGAGACTGCTCGTCGAATACAGGGCCTCATCCCGGTGTTGCTTCGGCACCGGCTGCGCCCACCGCCTGAGGAGACCTATGCTCTACACCGCAAGCTAGCTGGGGCTTTCTTAGCCTGTGCCCGGCTCCACGCCCACATCGCCTGCCGGGACCTCTTCCAAGATACCTACCACCGTTACTGGGCCAGTCGCCAGACATTGCCACTGCCAGCAGCCTCCTGACTAGGGACCTCCCTGCCGACCCCACCATAACAGATTCCATCCAGGAATACCGGCTCCACAGCGGGCGGTCCCCTCCTCCTCTGTCCTAGTCCCAGAGCCTAGTTTCTTGCCTTGGATCTTTGGGCCCCTGGAGTTAGCTCCCTGATCCAAAGTGAGCATCCTTGAATTCTGAGGCTGGGAGTCAGCAGAATCCTGCCACCATCTAAGTGAGCCCTTGGCCTCTTCATGGGGTTCACTCTCATATGAAGGAGGCACCCTTCAGCCCCAGGCCTTCCAGGATCCGCAGGCGAAAGGGGAAACTGTTGGAGGCGGTCCTCACCTTTGCCTCCCTTGCTCCTCTACCAGCTGCCTTCTTCCCGGGTTCCAGCCTGTGTATTGGAGGATGGGGGTGGGTGCTGATCCTTCCCTCCGAATAAAGGCACCCTTCCCTCCCCCCAGCTCTTTTCTCTCTGTGCTAAGGGGGAGGAGCTCACAGGCGGCTCCAGGTGCAGATGGCCAGACCCCCCACCCCACCCCCTTGTCTAGGGCCATCTGTTGCGGGGAACCTCCTCCGCCCCCCCCCACGTGCTGACCACCTGCTCCAAGGGCTGTGGCAGCTGAGAAATACCCTCCTATCACATACTCGCCCCCCCCCACCCCCAGCTTCAAGCTCCCTCCTGTTCCTGACAACCTTGCCTTTGCTAATGGGCCCTAATGCCTCTACCAGCTCCTTTGCCAAACCTACAGGACAGGGGTAGGGGTGCAGCCGAGTCCAGAACTAGGACCTGGTCTAACCCAATGCCCTCTTCTCGCAAGCCAGAGTGATCTCCCTCCAGGACTCCAGGGTCTGATTCTCTTCCTTCCCCTCCTCTCCCCTCCCCTCGCCTGCAAAAAGTGCCTCGTCACCGCTTCTGCCCGCCCCCGCCGGGCTAGGAGAACCGTGGGGTTAAGCAAGATTTGAGGACGTCGAGGCGCCTCCCAAAGCAATTCTTCAGAAGCAGAACCATAGGGGATCTGAGGTCAGGGGTTATGGAAGCAAATAGAACCTGCGTCTCAACCAGAGAGGCACTCCTCTAGGGATGCGTGCAGGTTCCCGCAAGGCCAGACCAAGGGGCGGGGCAGGCCGGCCTTTGCTCGGGAGGAGACAGGGTAGTGTTTGTGTGGGGGCGTGGTCTGAGGGAGGGCGGGGTTATCTTTTGCATATACAGCAGGCGGCGGGCCAATGGGCGGGGTCGGGGCGGGGCGCCGAGGGAGGGATGCTCCCCCGCCCCCGGAACGGAATCCTCCCGGGAGCCGAGCTGGCTCGCGCGCTTGCATCCCGCACCAGCCGCCGGCCCCGGGCCCGGCCCGCGTCAGACCGAGCCGCCGCCACCACAGCAGCAGCAGCACTCGGGAAGCCGGGCCCAACCGGGGCCGCGGGAGGCGGGGGCGCCCGGGCCCTGGATGTCCCGCAGCGCGGCGGCCAGCGTGAGAAGGGCGGGCTCGGGGCGGGGGGGGGGGGCTCGGGCCGGGGGCGGCGCCGCTGCTGATGTGGCGAAGGGTGGGAGGCGGCAGCAGCGCCCGGATGGAGAGAAGATGCCAAGGCTGGAAAGGGTGGTCCTGGGTGGGGGTCCGGGAACAGGTTCCTGGCAATCCCAAACCTGCCAGACTGGGGTCTGGTCCAGCACAGGCCATCTCTGCGAAGGCCCTGAAAATAGGGATCCTGGAATACAGATCCCCACCCCCATCATGGACAGGGCTATATAAATTCTAGGTACAACTCCCTGGGCATGGTTTGGCGTTCAGGGTCCGGGACACAGTTCCCTTTATCAAGCTGAGGCCTTAACTGAGCCGATTCCAGACAAATCAGTACTCTTCCCTGCCAGAGGGTTTCTTTGAGCACAACACCCCCCTGGGCGATGTCTTGAAGATGAAGTCCCTGGATAGAGCTGCCAAGGCTAAGGCTCTGGGGGATGGGGGGGCGGTTTCCAAGTACTGCCTACTCCCAGGGGTCCTGGATCCAGCCTGTCCCCCCAAGCCCTTGGGCGGTGTCCCAGGCAAATCCCCTTCTCAGAACAAGGTCCCTGTGTCTGAAACTCCACCCCAGCGTGAATAAAATAAGGAGAATTTCAGGCATTCCCCTACCCCACCTCCACCCCATGCTTAGTCACAGGGGTCTCAAGACATTGGTCCCCTAGGCCACCCCTTTTGTCCCTAGGGCTGCTCAGTGCCTAAGAGAGGCCCCACCCGGAGACAATGCTCAGCCTTCCCTTGCCCCCCCCCAGACTCCAGGATTCAGCCTGGGCTGGGGGCGGCTCCCCAGAGACGGGTGGAAACCTGTCTGCAGCCTCTATGGTGACCAGCGGCTTTGTGTGTGGTTGGTGTGTGTATGGTGTGTGTGCAAGGGTTGGGGATGTGGCTGGAAGTGTGACCTGGTGTTTGTGTGACTGTAGCTGTGTGTGTGCGCTTGCATTACACCTGGCAAGGATGAGGTCTCCTGCGTTGTCTGCCTGCATGCTTGTGGTTGGATGTGGTGGTGTCTGTGGTGTGTGTGTGTGTGTGACCGTGGATGCGATGGCAGCCGTTCACTATGCAGACTCCTGTACTTTTTAGACTATGTTTAGATAGATACGCATGTCTTTTGTGAGACCCCGTGTGTATGTACCTTGGTAGGTGTCAACATCTGTGTTGGGTTTGAGGGTGGACTTCTGTGTGGCAGACTGAAGACGTGGGTGGAGCTGAGACTGTGTGTAAGTGGAATTGTGACTGTGACTCTGGCCATGTGTGACACACTGTTGTGCTTTACGTCTTGATTTTGTACTGTGTTCAGTGCGACTCTGGGTGTGTGAATGCCATTGTATTTGAAGTCACATCGTGCCTGTGGGACTGGGCCAGTGGGATGGCCATGTGTATGACGGTGGCTGGGTGTCCCTCGCCACGTCTGTGTATGTGACTGGGGTTGCATAAGTGACTGTCCACCTAGCTGTGTGACACTACAGAGTGTGCACTATAGCCTCCTGTGTGTGATTCGAGTTGGGAATCTGACTTCCTATCTTAAACTCTCTTCTATTACAAATGATTAATTGTGTGAGACTCAAGCTCTGGATGTTGCCTGTGTGCTAGGGGTGTGTATGGGACTGGCTTCTATTTCCTCTGTGTGTATGTGTGACCCACTTATCTCTTACCCTGAGTGACTCCGTGCTGGTGTCCTAGACTGTGAAAGTGTGTGTGCAGATGTATGTGTCTGTGTGATCTGGTGGCGTCATGGCTGTGCACATGGCCGCATCTGGGACCATGTTTACCTCTATAGATGATATAATGCTGTAAATGCTACACCTGGGCCATTCCACTTATGCGTACACCCAACTGCATACTTGTGGTGTGGGATCTAACTGAACAGTGTGTCTTAAGTTTCTGTGTGTGAGGTGTCCAGTAGTGGTGGGGCTGTGCCTCTGTATGTCTGTCCACGCACTGTAGTGATTGGTTCCATGTGGCCACATTCTTGTCTACGTGATGCGAATCCTCATGGAGACTGTTTATCTGTGATAGGGTGACGTGGTAGTGCTGTGTGTGGGACACCAACATGACAGATGGCCAGGCACCGTGGGCACTGATGCTGAGTGACGGCACACACAACTGTTTCTGGAATGTATGTGACTGTCCGCGGGCGGCCGTCCTTCCTCCCCTCCCCTCCCCCTTCCCCTGTTTGGCTGCTGGTATGCTACGACTGTAATGCTCAGGCTGTGGCCATCAGCATCTGTACTATGTAGCTGTGTATAGACTGGTGTATACACAAGAGTGGCTGTCACAGAGGACTATGTAATGGGTATAATGACCAAATGTGTATCACTAGTATCATGTGACGCTGAAAGTGTGGCAGCAAAAAAGGTGTGTTGGTGTGGTTGCTGCTGTCTGAGGTTGAGTGGTCCTTGTGCAGCTATCGATGTATATGCTGGGATTGGCTTATTAAGACCAGTGTGAGCCGGTGGTGGCGCAGCCTTTAATCCCAGCACTCAGGAGGCAGAGGCAGGCGGATTTCTGAGTTCGAGGCCAGCCTGGCCTACAGAGTGAGTTCTAGGACAGC
>NW_022196904.1:20678368-20684105 GCF_008632895.1 Mastomys coucha
CTGTCCTGGAAATCACTCTGTAGACCAGGCTGGCCTCGAACTCAGAAATCCGCCTGCCTCTGCCTCCTGGGTGCTGGGATTAAAGGTGTGCGCCACCACCACCCTGAGAAACCCTGTCTTGAAAAAAAAAAAAGAAGACCAGTGTGCCTCAGTCCAGGTAGGCGTGGGGGCATATGCAGATGAGATTGTGTCACTATGTGACCGAATGCTTATGGGTGACCAAATAGGTGACCAGTCTGGATGTGTTTCTACTAGGGTGGCTGCCTGAGGAGACACAGCTGTCATGAAGTATAGCAGGACATGTATCACCCTTGCATGTTTGCCTGGCCCCAAGTCATTGTGCATAGCTAAGAAAATGAGTGAACGGTATCAGGTGTTGGTACGTTATGTGTAGGTGCGTATGGTAGGCTGGGATGCACTACAAGCATGTGCACAAATGAAGATGAGGCCAGATGTTTAGTGGCAGTTGTCCCCTGTGACCTGAGGTACACAGCTGTTATGATGTCTGTGTGATAAAGTGTGCTGAACTGTGACCAAGGGGCTAAGATGTCGGGGGTGTATGGCTGTATGTTTGTGTATAATCCTGGACGTGACACTAGAGAGCAAAGCCACTCACTTTACATTATCGCCCTGGGTGCTGAGGGCCCTGATCAGTGTCCCCCAACACACCTACTCCTTCCTGGGCCCTTAAAACCAGGTGGCTGGTCTCCCTAGTGACAGTTGCTATGACTACCAGAGTTCCTACCAGGGAGCCTGAGATGGATGGGGTTGGCTAAGGTCCAAGATGGGGGTTGCATAGGGGACCGAATCCCCTGCCCCAACAAACTTCTCATCGTCTCACTCCCTTGAGCAGGGCGGACCCAGGAGACCTGATCAGCATTTGTCCCCAGCCCCCTGTGGGGCCTCGGGGCCCCCTGAAACCTTCAGGACGGAGTCAGGTGAGTGAGCAGCTTGACAAAGGACAGGGGCTGCATTGTACATGGATAATGGCCATTACTAGTGTGACTGGAGAAACTGTCAAAGCCCCCTCAGTCACAGACACACATTCTAAACTCTCACCTACAGACACCAACAGTCTCCCCGACACAGCGATTGCAAACAGGTCAAACTCTTGCAGGTACACACACGCAGAGCCTCATCCATAGATTTGCAGCTCAACCTGCACACATGGGCACCGTCCACACGCTTGTCAAAATGCATTGTCAAGCACACTTCCAGGCACGTTAAGTAGCTGCTTATCCACACTAACACAGGGACACATGTTCGTGTGTACCTATCTAGAGACCCTCCCAGATTCACACAGGCAACCGCCAGCACTCACTCTACACCCATTCTTAGATACACACTCCAGAGATATACTTGGCCAGATATGATGGTGCAGCATTTGGGAGGCTGAGGCATGAGGATCGGGAGTTCAAGTCCAGCCTTAGCTACACAGCAAGCTTGCATCCAACACGGACCACATGAGACCCTTCTCTAAAGCTATGAGATGTTGGTGCTTGCCAGTAATTGCCAGGAGGCAGAGGTAGGCACAACACTCTTGAGTTTGTTATCAGCCTGGTCTACATCGTGACTTCTAAGCCAGCCAGAGACACATAGTAAGATGCTGTTTTGAAGAAGAAGAGGAGGAAGAGGAAGTATAAAAAATACCCATTGACAGTTGCCACCCAGTATGCATGGACTCACAGGATCAGATAGCAGTGCCTTCCTTGTCTCAGGCTGGCTTCGAACTCTTACCAAGGATGGCCTTGAACTGATTTCTCTTGCCTCCACCTCCCTCTCCCGTGTGCTCAGACTGCAGGCATGCACCACCGTGCCTTGCTTATGTAGTACTGGAGAGGGAGCTCAGAGCTTACTGCATGTTAGGCAGACACTTGGTCACCACAGCTATGATGTCAGTCCTGACAGCTACACTCCAGTAGACAGACAGCTTCACCAACAGCACCCGAGAACCCCAAAAGAGCTACGCTTTTGCAGAAGTCTCACCCTCACAGACAACAGCCACTCTGTCAGAAGTCACACTGATGACTGTGGTCTCGGTCCAACTACACATCCTTATGGATGCAGCATTGCTTTACAGATATACTCCCAGCCCAGAGAATGACTGGCCCTTGAGTTTATTAATTATATAGTGAGGCTGGGCAGTGGTGGTGCATCCCTTTGATCCCAGTACTTGGGAGGCAGAAGCAGGCAGATCTCTGAGTTCGAGGCCAGCCTGGCCTACAGAGTGAGTTCCAGGACAGCCAGAGCTACACAGAGAAACCTTGTCCTGAACAAACAACAACAACCAAAATATGTGTGTGTGTGTGTGTGTGTGTGTGTGTGGTGTGTATCTCAAAAGTAAAATATTCAGTAGACACAACTGGAGTGGCCCAATTGGGAAAGCGAAAGCCACCCACACACTCATTCACAGCTGCCCTCTTATACATAGGCACCATCTTACAGTTATGTCCTAGACAACAGCCATAAAGGACAATAGTTATACCCTCTCATAGAAACCTTGTTGTATGGAAAACAGTCATAGGTACACCTCTGCTGTCTATCCAAGGCAACTTGCACAGAAAATACTCTCATAGATGTAACAATACAGAGACACAGCATGCACCAGTGCGTATGCATGGCCACTCAGACGTGAATGCCCTTCAGCAAAAACCTCCAGAGGTTCGTATCACAACAACCACAGCGCACAAAGACACATGAACAATCTTTCCCATAAGGGTTCTTTATACAGCACCCCACACACGCACACACCCCACCCCTGTGGCCTCGCTTACACCACCCCACATGCACACACCCCACCCCTGTGGCCTCACTTACTGTTCTCAGGAGTCAGAGGCCTGTACATAAGTTACATTCTCTCTGTCTCTGTCACACACACACACACACACACCCCAATTCTTGGAATTGGGTCTCTGGCCTTGCATGTTAGGCAAGCACTCTACATGCTACATGGCCTTACCTCTGACTACCTTCTTCCCTGACCCTCAGACCCTCAACCCCCATGACTTTATGACCCTTGACCCCTACATCCTTAAACTCCAACGCTGTGAATTCTTATCCTTCAGACCTTTCTCATTCTTCCCAGTCAAACCCTGGACGTCTAGAACCCTAAAGGAAACTGACAATTCTGCTAACCTGCCCCCATCTCTGTGCCCTTTGCACAGCATGACTCCAAAGCTCTGAATACACAACTCGGGAACACTCTACACAACTAATACCCACCGGGTGGAGCTACTCACCCCAATACCTGTTCATCTTGCAAGTCCTTAATGCTATAACCTCACCCCCATACCCTCTGACCTCCATCTTTGATCCATAACCCTATCCTATGTCACCAGACGGGGCAGGCACCATGAACAAGTTACGGCAGAGCCTGCGGCGGAGGAAGCCAGCCTATGTGCCGGAGGCATCTCGCCCACACCAGTGGCAGGCAGATGAGGATGCGGTGCGCAAGGGCACATGCAGCTTCCCTGTTAGGGTGAGTGCATGGGGTGGGTGGGAGACTACAGCACCTGCTTTGTGCTTACCTGTGTGCCTGCTGGTCCTGGGGCACTGGGCAAAACTGGTCTAAGATCTGTACTGCGGGGCTGTGCGTTATGAGCCGTGTGTGCCGTGACCTCCAGACCTTCCGTTGTTGGTACCAGAACACATCTCCACGGTGACATGGTAGAACATGCCCTACTCACTTTGGTGGAATTGGACCACGAGGCCCTGCGTGCAGGCAAGCACTTTAGCCACTGAGCTACACTCCCTACCCTACAGCCCTCCTTGTTTATTTGAGGCTCTGTATCATTACGTTATCCAGGATGGCCTTGAACTTACTCTGTAGTGCAGGCTGGCCTGAACTCAAACTCCTCCTGTGCTGTTCAGCACTCCTAATGTATCTGTCTTATACCAGAGAAATATTACTTGGGAGATAAACTTGAGGGGTGGAGAGCTGTTACCCAATTCTTCAGGGGCTCACAGATAACTTGCACTAGAAGGTCATAAAAAATTGGCAGTGTTTGCAAAGCTCTGTTCCTGCTATGGGCGTGCTGGTTAACAACATATCCACTCTCCCAGGGGAGGCAATTGGATGCTGGGCCTGGGGAATGGGGCTCAGCCTTTCTCATCTTGGAGACTAAGGCTAGGGTCCTCAACCTGATTTTTTTCTTCCCTGGAAGTGGACCCAAAATGTGAGGGGTTCGTGTGACAAACTCTGGTAGGTAGTGCTGGTGAAAGTGTGCAAAGTGCCAGCTTATTAATAAGAGGGCATCTGTTAAGTGGGAAGATCTTATCACTTTTGTACAGCAAGTCTGGGGGTTTGGTTTAACAGGACATACTTGCCTAGAATCCCCCAGTGAGGACCTGGGGGTGTGGCTCAGTGGTAGAGCCCCTGCCTAGAATCCCCCAGGGAGGGGCTGAGGGTGTGGCTCAGTGGTAGAGCCCCTCTTTAGAATCTTCCAGTGAGGGGGCTGGGGACGTGGCTCAGTGGTAGAGCCCCTCTTTAGAATCTCCCAGTGAGGGGCTGGGGGCGTGGCTCAGTGGTAGAGCCCCTGCCTAGAATCTCTTATTGAAGTCTGAGGATGTGACTTGGTGGCAGAATGCTTGCTTGTCTACATGTAGACGGCCCTGGTTCCATCCCCAGTATGAGGAGGGGAGGGTATGAAGAAACAACCAACAACTTAAAATTGCAACTCTGGGCAGTGGATGGAACTTAGTCTCACTGGAAATTCTGGAGTCATTGTACCTGCACCCTGACTTGTGTGTGTGTGTGTGTGTGTGTGTGTGTGTGTGTGTGTGTTTTCATGTGTGCACTTAGGGATTAAACCAATGACCTTGTGCATGGTAAGTAAGCAGTCATGACTGAGCCACCTCGCCAGTACTGGCCTGTGTTCTTTTGAACTGGTGTTACAGTAGGTTAGAACAGCCTTGTGGCCTACATCATGTCTGCAGGGACATAGAAACATGCTGGCCCTCAGAAGGCTAGGAGTGATGTGTGAAGGACCAGCAAGACAGACAAGACACAGATCTCTGCATATTTTTCTCAGCTGTGTGTCTGGGCTAGGAATGGAGTTTCTACTTTATGGATTGGAGGTGCAGAGAGAATGGCTGGCTGAGAACTGTGGCCCCAAGTATGGGGCTGCTCAGTGATGCTGGCAGTGACTGATCACTCTGTGTCTCCCGTTTCCTCCCTTCCTCCACCCAAGTACCTGGGCCACGTGGAAGTGGAGGAGTCCCGGGGGATGCATGTTTGTGAAGATGCCGTGAAGAAGCTGAAGGCGGTGAGTGAGGGGCTGGATCCAGGGAGCGGGCAAGCCCAGTCTGAAGGAGCCAATCCTGATCAGGCCCCTCTATTCCCTGCCCCCATCCCAGATGGGCCGGAAGTCCGTGAAGTCTGTCCTGTGGGTGTCAGCTGATGGGCTCCGAGTGGTGGATGACAAGACCAAGGTAGGAGGCCTGTGTGGGATGGAGGAAGGCTTCCCACTCACCACCAGCCATGGGATGTTCCTCCCAAGGGGGCCCTCTAGACTCTGCCATGTGTGCCTGCATCGGCTTGGCTGGCTGCACAGTCCTAATTCAGGAATGAGGGCTATGGTTATTTGCAAGCTGCTTTCAGAGAGTGGGTGGGTTGAGTGCACGAACTAGAGCAGCCACCTCAGTGCTAATCCCAGCCACCCCCTCACCAACTGGGAAACCCTGGGCACAAGATTTAACTCCTCTGGGCTCCCGTAGCCTCATCTTTTTTTTTTTTTTT
>NW_022196904.1:20684212-20702134 GCF_008632895.1 Mastomys coucha
AACTCAGAAATCCGCCTGCCTCTTCCTCCCAAGTGCTAGGATTAAAGGCGTGTGCCACCACTGCCCAGCCCATAGCCTCATCTTTTAAAAAAATTTTTAAAAAAAGGACTGGCCCTATCATCAAATCAGAAAGTCTGGGTGTATGGACTGTTTAAAACAGGCCTGCAAGGATTGTGCAGTGGTTAAAGCAGGCATGAGGAGGTGAGCTCAGAGTCACAGAACCCCACGTGAGTGTTAGTATCCCACCTGTAAGTCCTGCCTCAGAAGACAGAGACATATCTCCAAAACCAGCAGGCTGGCAAGGCTAGCCACATCAGTGAGCTCTGGGTTTGATTGAGAGACACTGTTTCAATGATTAAGATAGAAGAATACCTGAGGGTAATTACCAGTTTCAGCCTTGGCCCTCCATATGCAGGTACACACACATGTGCCCCGACACACAGTAGAAAAAGAGAGAAGAAGCAAAACCCTCTGCTAGGCACTGGCATGTGGTAATACAGGTGTGTGATTCTAGCCCTAGGGAAGTTGAGGCAGGAGGATTGCAAGTCAGAGGCTGGTCTGGGCTTCATGGCTTCATGCTGACTAAAAAAAAAATAAAAAAGGTTTATAAAAACCTCTCTCCACGTGGCCATGGCTGGCCTCTACTTTTCTACCTTAGATCTCTGTTTTATACAATAAAGCTCTAAAAACAAAACAAAACCAAAAAAAAAAAAAAAGGTTTGGCATATTATCAAATAACAAATGTGGCTTGTTAGATATTTTGGGGCTTTGGTTTTATTGAGACAAGATCTGGCATGGCCCTGGTTGGCCTCAGACTCGTTATTTTGCCAAAGATGGTCTTGAGCTTCTCTGGTCCTTTTGCTGTACCTCCCAAGTGCTGGGATTACGAGCTCCACCCCATGCCTGGTTCATGCAGTGTTGAGGGTACAGCCGAGTGTTTCCTATATACTAGGCAAGTACTTTAGCACTTAAACATATCTGTCATAGCTAGGGTCTTATTGCTGTGAAGAATCACCATGACCACACCAACTCTTATAAAGGACAACATTTCATTGAGGCTGGCTTACAGATCCTAGGTTCCGTCCATTATCATGGCGAGAAGCATGGCTGCCTCCAGGCAGGCATGGTGCTGGAAGAGGAGCTGAGGGTTCTACACCTTGATCTGAAGGCAGCAGAAGGAGACTGTGTGTCACACTGGGTATAGCTTAAGCATAGGAGACCTCAAATCCTGCTTCCACAGTGACACACTTCCTCCAACAAGGTCTCAGCTATCCCTTCAAGGCCACACTGCCTAATAGTGCCACTCCCCATAGGCCAAGCATTCAAACACAGGAGTCTATGGGGGCTATTCCTGTTCAAACTACCACAGCATCCTCAGCCCTATTTTGTGTTTAGACAAGATCTCTGGGATCCAGAGTGTGGGTCTTTTTCTGATGCAGGGGAGCGAAGCCTCTGTTAGCAGGACCTTGTGTGTGCTAGGCAAACAGCTGTATCACTGATAGGCCCTGGGTATCTGTTTCCCTTTACCTTCCCTGACTGTAGACTCTACCAGACACACCTCCCAGCACGCCCAGTACGTGCTGTGGGTGTTGAGTTATCTCTGCGTAGGTCATTCTTTACCTGGGTGCTGTTTCCTGCCTTCTTGCCTAGTTAATTCTTCCTGCAGAAATCCCTGCTTGGTTGGGTTAAGTGCCACTTCCTGGCTCCTGCAAGCCCTCGAGTCTTTCTCCTTATACCCTGGCTGTGCCTCTAGGCTGTGTCTCCATTTCAGATGGCTCCAAGGGACTGAATCATGACCCTGGGGCAGGCTGGCCTATGGCTATCTCCATGACAACTGGGTCCACATTCAATGCAGGATGAGATAGTGTCTTGACTGCAGGCAAGAGAGATGGTTTTCACTGCCTGCCTCCTGAACCCTTCCTAGGACCTGCTGGTAGACCAGACAATCGAGAAGGTCTCCTTCTGTGCTCCTGACCGCAACCTGGACAAGGCTTTCTCCTACATATGCCGTGATGGCACCACTCGCCGCTGGATCTGCCACTGCTTCCTGGCCCTCAAGGACTCTGTGAGTACCCCAAGCAGCTGGTGTTCTTGCCCTCATCAGCATGCCATGGGGACAAGTCCTGGGCCTCTCTGTACCTTGTCTTCTCATCTTATCTTAGTTTGGGTTTCATGGCTGGGAAGAGACACCATGACCAAGGCAATTCTTATAAAGGATAACATTTAACTGGGGCTGGCTTACAGGTTCAGAGGTTCAGTCCATGATCATCACTGTGGGAAGCATGGCAGCATCCAGGCAGACAAGGTGCTGGAGGAGCCAAGAGTTCTACAACTTGATCTGAAGGCAGCCAGGAAACTGTCTTTTCTACAGGCGCTCAGGAGGGGCCTCCCATCCACACTGGATGGAGCTTGTGCACAGGACCTCAAAGCCACAGTGATAAACTTCCTCCAACAAAGCCACACCTCCTAGTAGTGCCACTTCCCATGGGCCAAGCTTGAAGGGAGTGTCTGCAGGTTATGGTGGTACCTTTAATGCCAGCACTCTGGAGGCTGAGACATTTGGATCTCTATGAGATTGAAGCCAGCCTGGGGTCTACACAGTGAACTCCAAGCGATCCAAAACTATACAGTGAAACCCTGTCCTAAACGATAAAACAGCAGCTGGGTGCTGGTGGCACACACTTTTAATCCCAGCACTTGGGAAGCAGAGGCAGGCAGGTTTCTGAGTTCAAGGCTAGCCTGGTCTACAGAGTGAGTTCCAGGACAGCAAGGGCTACACAGAGAAACCTTGTTTCAAAACACACACACACACACACACAAAACAACAACAAAAACCAAAGAAGGAAATTCGAATAGTCTCTAATGTGGAGGATTTCTGGGATGTGAGTAGGACAGTGTAGCACATCAAACACCAAGAAAAAATATCAGTTATCATCACCCTCTTATCAGTATTAATAGTGTGTGTGCGTGTGTGTACACTTGCAGGCCTGATTGTATGTATGTACCCTGTGCCTGCAGATACTTGTAAAGGCTAGAAGAGGGTGTCAGATCCCTAGGACTGGAATCACAGACAATTGAGAGCCGCCTGATGTAGGTGCTGGGAACTAAACCAAGTCTTGAGCAAGAGCAGACAGTGTTCTTAACCACTGAGCCATCTCACTAGCCTTTGGCCTCAAACTTTTGGTCCTCTTGTGTGCATGCTAAAATTTAGGATTATAGAAGGTATTCACCCCTAAGTTCGAAAGCTCCACAAGTTCTTGGCTATGCATTACCTCTCTGGGGGTGTTTTAAGAATTTGAGGGAGGCCTAGCTGTAAGTCCTGGTTCCAGGGTCTCTCATTCCATGATGCCTCATAGGTGTTTATACATCGGGAGATTGGCTAGGTCACCCCCACCCAGGCTAAATCTTTCAAGCACGGATGCCACAGGAGACATGAAGGCTCTAAAGCAAGAAAATGAGGGTGAAAGGACGGGACCAGACATGGTGGTGTGCTCTGTGGCCATTTGGATGTGGTCTTGACATCTGCCTTTATGCATATGGTCTTGGTATTACCTAGCCTGGCCCTCATGGAACTGTATGCCCAGTGAGCCACAGAGGTCTTTCAGGCTAAGGGGGTGGACACAGCCTCCACTTCTCATGAGGACTGAGAAGTTTTGGAAGAGCACATGGGGTGAGAAATTCACTGTGACTGTTTTTGGGAACTATGCTGGCTGCCCATAGTTGATGGTGTGGATTCAGTGTCCAGCCATCTGGCTGTGTGGGATGTTGGGCACAGTGACATCTCTGCTCTGGGGATAGCTACGGTGGCTTCTCCTGGGTTCACTGTGATCACACAGCCAAGTTTTCAACATGGCCCCACAGTCCCCTCCTCCCAGTGTGGCTACATTGAAAAATATATATGTATTTTTTTTTTCTGCTTGCCACTTAATTTGGCTCTTTTAGTTAACTTGAGGACAGGCATCTGGGCCTCATCTGGGGCATAGGTTGTGACCTTCAATTTTAATGACATTTCTCTGTTCTCTTCCTCATTGCCTTAATACAGGGTCTCTCACAGAAGCTTGCCGATTGGCTAGGCTGGCTACTAAGCAAGTTTTCAGAACCCACCTGCTCCACCCTTCAGTGTTGGGACTATAGGAGTCATGCCTGGCCTTTTTCATTGGTACTAGGATTCGAACTCAGGTCCTCAGTGTCTGTAGAACATGCCCCACTGGCTTTTGAGTTTTTTCTTTTTTTAAGTTTATTTTTATTTTACATGTATGGCTAATTTTGCCTGCATGCACATCTGTGCCACGTGTGCATGCTATGCCTGCAGAGTCCAGAAGAGGGCACCAGATTCCTGGAACTGACCGTCTTATGGGTGCCAGGAATGGAAACTAGGTCCTCTGGAAGAGCAGCGGCTCTTAACCACGGAGCCATCCCTCCAGGTCTGCTTTTGAGGGTTTTTTTGTTTTTGTTTTTGTTTTTGATGAACTTCTACCTATTGGTGGGAAATACATTTATTTGTACAAGAGTCAATCCCACTGTTGTAATTGTCATGGTGCTGGCGTATAAAGAAGGGTCAGTTTGACTCCAACTGTATGCTAAGTACTAAAGCCTGGGTAGAGTTTATGTAGCTGATCTGTCTACATTCCCATAAGTCTTCTACCACCCACTTGGCGACAAGCGTAGAGTCCACACACTGAGGTTTACCACCGTGTCAAAAAGAACCTTTATTCTTAGTGTAGCCTCATGCTTTGTTGCCAGCTGCCTTTGGAGCAGGTGCTTTCTGATTCGTCCTCCTTCTGCACAGGAGCTTTCAGGGCCGCGGGCTTCTTGCCTGGTCCCGTTGCCTTTTTCGATGGATGAGACTTTCGCTTTAGCAGCCACTGCTGCTGCCACCACAAAGGCAGCCTTAGCAACAGCTGCTTTTTTTGTGAGAAGCTTTTCAGAATAGCTGCTCTTTGAAGTTTCTTTACTTCAGTCTTGATTATTCTGTTCCTCATTTTCTTTGCCTTCATGACTTTGAAACGATCAAAGTCTGTCATCTTGGCTTTCCTTTCTCTGGCATCAATTTTCTTGGCCCATCTTGTGGCTGCCCATGTCGCATTGATAACTGCCCTCTCCCAAGCTTTTTGTACATACTTCTGGTGGGCACTGTGTGGGAACTTAAGGATGACATCAGTGAGCTGCATACATTTGAAAGGCAAGACCTGTCTCTTCACCTGAGTGCAGGGTCTGTCCACTACTGCCCTGTTCTGATGGATAACATCTACAATTGCAACCAGCTTTCCAGGATGGGGTCCAAAGGAGACACAGGCTACTTCGGCAACCTCCATGAAACACCTGAACATCATGTAGGTGGGGATCAGCAAGAAGCCTGCTTTTGAGTTTTAAAGGGAGTCTCATGTAGTCCAGGCTGACCTCAGACACCCTTCATAGCTGAAGATAGCCTTGAACAAAGGCTGGGCATAAAGCACCAGATCCAGCAGATTTTAAAAATATTAATAATGAAATTTGTAGAACTTCTTCAGCTTAATTTTTTTTGTTTGTTTGTTTTGGTTTTGGTTTTTCAAGACAGGGTTTCTCTGTAAAGCCCTGGCTGTCCTGGAACTCACTCTGTAGATCTGCCTTCCAAATGCTGGGATTAAAGGTGTGCACACCACCCAGCTTCAACTTAACTTTTTAATTTTGTTTTGTTTTGTTTTGTTTTTTGTTTTTTTGAAACAGGGTTTCTCTGTGTAGCCCTGGCTGTCCTGGAACTCACTCTGTAGACCAGGCTGGTCTCAAACTCAGAAACCCGCCTGCCTCTGCCTCCCAAGTGTTGGGATTAAAGGCGTGCGCCACCACCACCCTGCTAACTTTTTAATATTTAAAAAAAAAAAAAGCCAAGCACATAAAATTAGCCCCTTTGAATTGTACAACGAAGCTGGACATGGTTCAAGGTGGGAGACTTGGGACTATAAGACCACCCTGAGCTATATAGTGACTTTCAGACCACTCTGGGCTGCCTATTAAGACCCTGTTTTTCTTTTATATATAATAAAGATATATAGATAGATTTTATAGAGAGATAAAGATATAAATGTAGATATAGATAAAGATTTTATATGTGGATAGATTTTGGGTTTTGATTTTTTGTTTGCTTGTTCGTTTAGATAGGGTCTCATTATTTAGAACAAGCTGGCCTTAAACTCACAGAGATCCACCTGCCTCTGGTTCCCAAATGCTGGGATTAAAGGCGTGCATCATGCTTGACAGTTTATTTTCAAGATTGGCATGGCTGTTTTACCGCCTTCAGAATTCCATGTGAATTTCCAGATCAGACTTTCCTTTTCTTCAGAGACACCACTGGGTTTTGACAGAGATTTTATTCACTGCAGGTCACTCTGGGGAATGTCACTGCCTTACCCATATTAAATCTTCTGATCTAGGAACACAGAATAGCTTTCTGTAGGCAGTTTTTAGTTTCTTTTAGCAGTGTTTTATATTTCCAGCATAGGTACGTTGTACCTCTGTGGTCATATTTTGTGTGTGTGTGTGTGTGTGTGTACACCAATGCCTATAGGGGCTAAAGGGTCAGCATGGGAAATCTTTGGTTTTTCAAGACAGGGTTCTCTGTGTAGCCCTGGCTGTCCTGGAACTCACTCTGTAGACTAGACTGACCTCGAACTCAGAAATCTGCCTGCCTCTGCCTCCCAAGTGCTGGGATTAAAGACGTGCGACACCACTGCCCCGCTGCATGGGAAATCTTATCACTTTACACCTTAGGTTTGTTTTCTTCCTTCTTCCCTTCCTCTTTCCCTCTCTCCCTCCCTCCCTCCTTTTCTTTCTTTCTTCCTTCCTTCCTTCCTTTCTTCCTTTCCTTCTTTCTTTCTTTCTTTTCTCTCCTTTTTTTTTGGTTTGGGTTTTGTTTTGTTTTGTTGAGACAAGGTCTCGCTATGTAGCTCAGGCTCTCCTGGAACTAGCTCTGTAGACCAGGCTGGCCTCAAACTCCGAGAGATCCACCTGCCTCTGCTTCTCTGGGATTCGGCTGGAGTCCCCTGGGTGTAGACATCCAGCCTGCAGGGGGCGCACATCTCTCCTCTGCCTATGTCTGGGCAACTTTTCTAACCAGGCCACCTCTCCTGCAGGGTGAGAGGCTGAGCCACGCTGTGGGCTGCGCGTTCGCTGCCTGCCTGGAGAGGAAGCAGCGACGGGAGAAGGAGTGTGGAGTCACTGCCGCCTTCGACGCCAGTCGCACCAGCTTTGCCCGCGAGGGCTCCTTCCGCCTGTCGGGGGGCGGGAGGCCTGCCGAGCGCGAGGCTGGGGACAAGAAGAAAGGTGGGTGCTGCGTGCCAACATGGGGTGCACATGGGCAGATGCAGGGATCCCTGCAGAAGAGCTGTAGTTAGAGCGCCAGCGGCCAAGGTTGGAGCAAATCTCAATTTTAGGAACTCTTGGGACCGCATTTTGCAGGTAGATGGGGGGGGGTGCGCTTACCATAGAACACTCTGTTGTCTAAGTCAGGAAGTCAATGAAGCAGCTGATGTGCTGGCCCAAGCCCCTAACCCCAGCACTCAGAGGCAGAGGTGGAAGTCTTTGAGTTTGAGACCAACCTGGTCTACAGAGTGAGTTCCAGGACAGCCAGGGCTACATAGTGACACCCTGTCTCATAAACAAACAAAAAATAGGGTTTTGTGGTACCCCCTATCTCTTGGACCCAGGTTCAATTTCCAACACACACATATCAATTCACAAACATCTCTGTGTCCAGTCCTGGGTATCTGATACCCTTTTCTGGCCTCCCAGGACACTGCACACATATGATGCACAGGCAACACACCCATACACATAAAATAACAATAAAAATAAGGATTAAAAAAAATAACTCTTTAGAAAGGTGGTTGTCAGATGCCAGGATTGTTGCAGCAGGCCTCTGAATTTACCATGGGAACTGTATGCAAAAGTGGTTCTGATTAACAGGGACTCAGCTGCATCAGAGAGCACTTCATTATTTGCTCAGCCAGAGGGGCGTTTACAGTGAGGTCACACTCATGGTACTACCAGCTCACTCCCAGCCTGGGGCACCATCTTTCATGATTAGCACACCTAGCCTGGCAGCAGAGCCTGTCACACACACTGAACTCAGTTCTGCCTTCACTGACTTTAGACAGCCCTGGGGGAGGTAGCCCAGGGACCCAGGAGCCCAGAGAGGGCAGGGGACTTCTTGAAGTAACACAGCACTGAGATGGGAAGGAGGTCATTTCCTGTTTCTAGCCTGTCCCAGGAAGCTCCACGGCTCCAAGCCAGGCCTATTACCTCATGCTGGAAGATGGAAGAGAAGTCCCTGGAGTAACTGGGGTACCCAGGCTGCCAGGTGGTGAGCTCAGCTCTGGTTTGAAGGCAGGCAGCGTGTGTTTGTGGGAGGAAAGGTAACCTACCCTGAAAGAGCCTGCATTTTGAAGTGTAGAGTCCCAAGATTTTGCAGAGGGCAGGGAGCAGTCCCAGGGTGGAGAGAACCCAGGCTGAGGGGTTAGAACAAATTGGAAAGATTTGGAAAGGACAAAGTAAGGCAAGTCTAACGTCACTGTTCATAGCTGGAGAAAGAGGCATAGGGAGGAAGACATCCTTGAGGTAGGCAGAATAACAGAGAATAGAAAACGAGAGGCGGGGGAGCAGAGAAAGACAGACCAGACCACCGGGGAGGGCGGGTGGTCTCCAGAGATGGTTTTCCTCTTAGTAAGTCCTCTCAGTTTTCACATCTGTAAAATAGTGGTAGTCTTGACCACATAAACGGTTGTATGAATCGGATGAGTCAATGCTTGCAGGGTTCCTGGGCCTTGTCTTGTAGAGGTTCATGTGCCAAGTGAATGTAAATTATTAGGAAAGGAGAGAGTGGCCAAGAGGGAATGAGAGCAGCCGAGATGGAGCGGGATAGAAAGCTAGAGATGGAGGGCCAGGCTAGAGAACAATTCCCCAGGAGCCGCCAGAGGAAGTGGTCTTGGCTTGGTGGGAATCATGAACTTTTCAGGTCGACCCTCCTGTTTTGAGGACAGGATGTATGGTGTGACAGGGTAGCACTGGGGCATGACTAAGAGGGCCAGATGGGGCTGAATTGTAGTTCAGTGGTAGGGTACTTCCATGGAATCCCCCACTGAGGTGCTGGGGGCGTGGCTCAGCGGTAGAGCCCCTGCCTAGAATCCCCCAGGGAGGGGCTGGGGGCGTGGCTCAGTGGTAGAGCCCCTGTCTAGAATTCCCCAGGGAGGGGCTGAGGGTGTGGCTCAGTGGCAGACCCCCTGCCTAGAATCCCCCAGTGAGGGGCTGGGGCCGTGGCTCACACTTTCTTAGCCAGATGTCGGTGGTGCACTCCTTTATTCCCAGCAGAGGCAGAGACAGGCAAGATCTCAGAGTTCAAGGCCATCCAGGTCTACAGAGCGAGTTCCAGGACAGCCAGGGCTGCACAGAGAAACCTTGTCCCAGTGGGAGTTAGGGACGAAAGTAAAAGCAAAGTACTTTCTTGGAATCCACCAGTTTGGCTCTGGGCTGTAGCTCAGCATAGACTGTTCAGCCGCTATACACAATGATACCCTGGGCTCCATCCCCAGCACTATAAACACAAGGCATTGGGCCTGGTCTCAATGCCTTAATTAAGGAAACTAGCAAATGTGCCCCTTGTGTCTTTAGCTGAAGCAGCAGCTGCTCCCGCTGTGGCTCCTGGCCCTGCCCAGCCTGGGCACGTTTCTCCGACACCGGCCACCACCTCCCCTGGAGAGAAGGGAGAGGCGGGCACCCCAGTGGCTGCAGGCACCACTGCTGCTGCCATTCCCCGGCGCCACGCACCTCTGGAGCAGTTGGTTCGCCAGGGTTCCTTTCGTGGGTTTCCGGCTCTCAGCCAGAAGAACTCACCTTTCAAACGTCAGCTGAGCCTACGGTTGAATGAGCTGCCATCAACACTCCAGCGCCGTACAGACTTCCAGGTGAAGGGCACAGGTGAGCCTGGGGTCAGCAGGAAGGAGCATCAGAATCAATCAGCACAGTCTGATGGGGGGTAGGGACAGAGGAGAGATGGTATACACTGTGATTGATTAGCACTGTCTGCCAGGGGCAAAAGATTAAACATGTGGAACATCTGATAATTAACAATGTCGGCCATGAGCAAAGAATAGAAGAGCGCTAGCACAAATCATGATTGATAAGTCATGCCTCAAAGGATAGAAATGTAGTACAGTCTTGATCAGCTAATAATGTCTGCTGTTATTAAGGGAAGCAGGCAAGGTGGCACACTTTTTTGTTGTGGTGGGGGTGGGGTTTTTTGTTTTTTCAAGACAGGGTTTCTCTGTATAGCCCTGGCTGTCCTGGAACTCACTCTGTAGCCCAGGCTGGCCTCGAACTAAGTCCGCCTGCCTCTGGTGGCACACATTTTATCTGCCTCAGGCAGGCAGGTCTACCATGGGCAAAGGAAAGATGGCTCAACGGTTAAGAGCACAGGGTACTCTTCCAGAGGTCCCGAGTTCAAGTCTCAGCAACCACACAGTGGCTCACAATCATCTATAATGTGATCTGGTGCCCTCTTCTGGCATGCAGGTATACATGCAGATAGAACACTAGTACATAAAATAAATAAATCTTAAAAAAAAAAAAGAAGAGGCAACATGAATGTCTTTTTTTTTGGCCCGGGATGAAAGCACCATTATTTAGTACTCTTTCTAAACATTTGATCAATAGATCTATGACATGTATCAAATGAATGTTAGAAGGATCGCCTTGGCTCAGGAAAAGAGAGGATTGGAATAGATTAACAATGTCTGCCTTGGTCAGGGAGAGTAGAAGGATAGCATACATCATAATATCCTGATTTTAGCTATGAACAAAGAGACCATTATGGAATGCAGTAGTGGGCTACACAATTAATTAGCAAAATTTACCATGGGCCAGGCAGAAAAGAAAGGCTCAGTATGTTCTGTGTTTGTGTAAAGGAGACTTTCAGAATTTGAACAATGGAATTATAAGATCTGTCCAAGTAATGGGCACAGTAAGCAAAGAGCACAATAGAGGTGGGATGGTGGGAAGCATTGTGTTTGATTATTAATGTCTGTCATGGGCCAGGGAAAGAAAAGAGGTGCTCTCTGTTGTAATATAAAAGCAATACCTGAGCGAAGTATGCTGGTACATACCAATATTCTAGCACCCCAAAGGCAGAAGGGTCATGATTTCAAGGCCAGCCTGGGCTACCTAGGAAGATCATGTCTGTGAAAGAAATGTGTGCTGTGGGCCAGGGAGATGAAAGACTTGGCACAATACCATATTGTTGCCATAGGAAACAGACAAGAGGACTGTGTGACGGTCTCGAAAGCTGTGAGTCTGACCCTTGCTACTGCTCCCACATGCCACATGTGGGACTTCTGGCACCCGTGGCTGTGGAGATAGGTGTGGGAGGGTGTAGATTCATTTCCATCAGGCTGAGAATGGATGACAGCACATGCTGAGAGTGATACATACTCCATGTCCGACAGCATTCCTGGGGTGGCATACACCAGCACATTTGCTGTCTGCGCATAACCTGACATCAGACACATGCAAGTTGTCATGCGTGTGCTTGTGATGGCTCTCCAAGCTCAGTTTGGAGCCTTACACTCCTGTTGCCAGTTGCACACTCACTCGAGAATGAATTGGGCACACAGAAAAGTCACATTCTGACATCCACGCCACAGACACTGGAAGTCACACACTCAGGAGTTACATGTGTGCAGAAATCACATGCACTCTGAAATCGCACATACACCAGAGTACATACCCAGAAAATCACATGCCCAGATTTATACACTTAAAATGCCATACTCTTAGCTTCACACAAACCCAGAAACTCCCCACATGCAGATTCATACAAGCATGTATCTGCATTGCATAGGCAGACTCTCAAGGGACACCACACATCTGAACCTCTCTCACACTTGGGGCTCACACCCTCACACCCTGCATTGCCCTTTTTAGGAGAATTGTATGTGCCCATGAAGCTATCATAGAAATTGATGAAGAAGCTCCATGTGCCGCCATGCCAGTTGATGGCTTACTTGATTGGTGTTTTTGTTATTCCACGGCTCTTCCGAGAACCATGCCTGTTCTAGGTCTCCACCATGATGATGCATGTGTTAGTCCAGGTCAGGGGCTCATTCCTCTACCACAACATAGGATATATGATCCCCAGCCAGTGAGCATCATTGTGGCCAGCCTCCATTCCTTCAGGTTCATGTCCCCGCTATATGTGTGGTAGAATGCACTATTTAATTAATGCACATTGTCGATAGTTTTCAGAGTCTCTGCCGCTTGGACTCACTTAGATCTTAAGGTCCTGGTTTGGGATCCCCGTGACCATCAATTATCAGATGCCACATACTGGCTTTTACTGTTACACCGCTCTCTTGTCACACACATCCATGGGCACTTATTTTAGTGACCGTGGTCACCTAGTGACCTACATACCTCTGGAAGAAAAGGAGTCTAGGTTATATAGGTGTCCTGAAGACCCGGAGTAAAGGTGAGGTTGCAGCGAGGCCTACTTTCTCACCTCTACCATTCTGTGACCCCACAGTGCCTGAGATGGAGCCTCCTGGTACCGGCGACAGCGACGGCATCAATGCTCTGTGCACACAGATCAGCTCGTCTTTCGCTAGTGCTGGGGCACCAGCATCAGGGCCACCATCTGCCACAGCAGGTAAGCCCTTCTACCGAGCAGTCACTCTCCACTGGCTCTCTTGCATTCCTTTGCCCATGAAAGGCCATCTTGGAAATCCTAGGAATCTGGGCTGTTCCAGAGTTAGACCCTTTGAGCTGTGGATTGTCTCAGAGTTGTGGGACCGCTTTAGGACCACTGTATTGCCTTAGGACTATGGGATCAATGTAGAATTAGAAATCATCTTAAAGCTTGTCGTAGATCTAGAAGTCACTTTAGAACGACAGACTCAGAGCTGCAGGACCACCCAGACCAACGATTAGCCTAGAAACCCTGTGTCCATGCTGACAGATCATTTTAGAGCCATGGGATTGCCTCAGAGCTACAAGATCGTTTAAGAGCAACAGGTCAGCCGGGTAGTGGTGGCGCACGCCTATAATCCCAGCACTTGGGAGGCAGAGGCAGGTGGATTTCTGAGTTCAAGGCCAGCCTGGTCTACAGAGTGAGTTCCAGGACAACCAAGGCTATACAGAGAAACCCTGTCTCAAAAATACAAAATAAAATAAAATAAAATAGCAACAGGTCACTGAGAGCCATGGATTTCTCTAACCACTGGAGTTTCTCAAAATCTTAAATCTCCCCAGCCGGGCAGTGGTGGCACATGCCTTTAATTCCAGCACTTGGGAGGCAGAGGCAGGTGGATTTCTGAGTTCAAGGCCAGGCTGGTCTACAGAGTGAGTTCCAGGACAGCCAGGATTATACAGAGAAACCCTGTCTCGAGAAACCAGTGAGATGGCTTTTCTCACTGGTTAAGAGCACTGGCTGCTCTTCTAGAGGTCTTGAGTTCAAATCCCAGCAACCACATGGTGGCTCACAACCATATGTAATGAGAGCTTATGCCCTCTTCTGGTGTATCTGAAGACAGCTACAGTGTACTCATATACATATATATATATATATACATATATGTGTGTGTGTGTGTATAAAATAAGTCTTTTTTTTTTTAAAGATTTATTTATTTTATGTGTATGAGTACACTAGCTGTACAGATGGCTCGCTCCAGCCCCGCCTCCGGCATAGTATGCTGTAGCTATCTTCAGACTCACCAGAAGAGGGCGACAGATCTCATTACAGGTGGTTGTGAGCCACCATGTGGTTGCTGGGATCTGAACTCAGGACCTTTGGAAGAGCAGTCAGTGCTCTTACCCGCTGAGCCATCTCATCAGCCCAAAATAAATCTCAAAAAGAAAAAAAACAACCCAGAACCATTGCAAAGTACAGACTTGAGGCAGTAGGATCTTCTTGCATTAAGGCACTGCAGTCTAGGGAAGACATGTGCTGTCATAGAAACTTAGCCTCTGAAAATAATATTAGAAACACTAGAATTGAGGCTGGAGAGATGGCTCAGCAGCCAAGTGCACTGCCTACTCTTCCAGAGGACCTGGGTTCAAGTCCCAGCACCCATATGGCAACTTACAACTAACTGCCTTTAACTTTAGTTTCAGGTTATCCAACACTCTCACAGGGACATACATGCAGGCAAAAACCACCAATGCATATAAAATAAAAATTGACAAGTAGGTTTTTCTTTTTAAAGAAATACTAGAATTAAGGTGATATTTAGAATTTTTAACATGAGACACAGCACTGTCCAGTGAAGGGCAGAGGGCTATCTGGGCAGAGGGTTGACCCGGTTACACATTTTTATCAAGGGCTGTTGAGGCTCAGAATGGTAGGATCACCCCACTGCACACCTGTTAGGAATTAAGTTATCTGCCCAAGGTCAGGACAGTGGGCGAGGGCTGGGATTCATAGACAGTCTCCTCATAGAACCTGGACTCTGATCCCCAGGCCACCCTGACTCCTAGCCTGGGATCCATCATGGCAACCTGTACGCTTCACTACCCTCTTTCCAGGGACTTCTGCCTGGGGTGAGCCCTCTGGACCCGCTGCAGCTGCCTTCCAGCCTGGGCACAAGCGGACACCTTCAGAGGCTGAGCGATGGTTGGAGGAAGTGTCCCAGGTGATCAAGACCCAGCAGCAGCAGCAACAGCAGCAGCAGCAGCAGCAGCAGCAGCAGCAGCAGCAAGCCACTTCCGTGCCGCCAATGCCCACCATGGCCCCCACCCTTCAACCCTTTTCTGCCCCAGTGGGGCCCTTTGACACTGCAGCTGCCCAGGTGGCTGTCTTCCTGCCACCCCCACACATGCAGCCTCCGTTTGTGCCCGCCTACCCAGGTCTGGGTTATCCACCCATGCCCCGGGTGCCCGTGGTGGGCATCACACCTTCACAGATGGTGGCCAACGCCTTCTGCTCAGCTGCCCAGCTCCAGCCCCAACCTGCCACACTGCTTGGAAAAGCCGGGGCCTTCCCGCCACCTGCTGCACCCAGTGCCCCTGGGGTCCAGACCCGTCCACGCCCTAATGGGGCCCCTTGGCCCCCAGAGCCAGCGCCTGCTCCTGCCCCTGAGTTGGACCCCTTCGAAGCCCAGTGGGCAGCATTAGAAGGCAAACCCGCTGTGGAGAAACCCTCCAACCCCTTCTCTGGTGACTTGCAGAAGACCTTCGAGATTGAACTGTAGCCCTGCTTCCGCTCCATCAGCGCCAGGTGTACCTCGCTCAGGAGGGGAGGCCCAGCCTCATCCCTAGCGTTGTTCCCTGAGCTGCGCCCCACAATGCTCCCTCTAAACCCTTCTCTCCACCACCCCTCACAAACCACTACAGAACCAATATTGTGATGCCTAGGTTTTGCCAAGATGGAATTCAGGGATGGACCCAGCCTGGCTAAGGGAACCATTTTCACTGCCGGACTTAGGCTGGTGGTGCCCCTTCCCCAGCCCCAGTCACGGAATGCCCTCTGTTCAAGCTACTTTCCCAGTTTCTGTTGTGCCCTTCCACCTTCCAGTGTTGGGCAGGATGGAGGAGGGATGTCCACTTAGGGGCGCTCCTGGGCCCACCTCAAGCCTGGTCCATCCTCTCCTTGCCCCATAACACACAGCACAAGCTAAGGGCTTCCTCTCCGCCCACGCTGTGTTCACTGCCAATGCTGTGCTTGCCCTGCCCCCTCCCCGATTTGATTCGGGGGCCGTGTCTTCCGGAGAGCCAAGGTCTCACGGGGTGGGGCCCAATTGGGGGCCCAGGAGAGGGGTGGTGGGAGGGAAGAAGACGCTCTGTTACCTCATGTCGGTGCCCGCTGGGGAGGGGTCCCAGGAGAAGAAGAAGGGGGTGCCTAGCGGGTACTTTTCTATCTTTTATTTCCAGATTTTTTTTGTATCTAAACTTGCAGATTTGTATTATACAAGGACAGCCAATAAAGGAAGAATATAATGGTGGCCACTGGGAAATCAAAGTGTGTGTGTGTGTGTGTGTGTAAGAGAGGACCCTGTTGTGGAACTTCTCCCACTGCATAGCCATCCCTGTCTGTGATCCCAGCACTGGGGACCTGGAAGCAGGGAGATCCCGAGCTTATGGTCGGTCTCAGCTGCCATCAAGGCCATCCTGGACTACGCAAGACCCTGCCTCAAAGAAAGAAAGCCTGTCCCCTTTTGTCATTTTAAACATCTCCCTGCGCTTTAAACCTGACCTCTGAGTCATGGTTTGGTGATCAGAGTCTATCGTGTGGATGGTAGAGGGAGCCCAGAATTAATCATCGCCTTCTTAATTATTAACAGACTTTGAACCATGGAATCAGAAAAGCACATTGTGAGTTATTGCTAATTGGTCTGAGATCAACATTCCAAGTGGTTCATCATAACATATCTTGGACCACACTGGGAAAAGCCTGTCGGTCGCACTTTCCAAAACTCGGGCCAAAGTTTCCCCTGGCAGTTCCTGGGTGTGTTTTGTTTTTCTTTTGTTTGTTTTGAGAGACAAGGTCTTATTATGTATCCCAGGCTGGCCTAGAACTCAGATCTGTCAGCCTCCGTGTCTATAGTGCTGGGATTAGAGGTGTGCACCACCACATTTGGTATCCACTGGCATTTTAAACCCCTGTGTTATTGTTTAGGTCACTGGACATGATCTATGATACCTTTAAAAAAATGACTGGGAATCTGAGCTGAGCCTGGCAGCTTGGAAGTTAGCACCAAGAAAATCAGGAATTCAAGGTCATCCTAGGATACATAGCTAATTTGATCAGGAACAACATGAAACACCAAGGCTCGCTCTACACACACGAGCGCACGTGCGCGCACACACACACACCAACTATTGGGGCTGTGGCTCAGTGATAGAGTGCTTGCCTAGCATAGATGGGACTCTGGTTCTGACCCCAGTGCTGCAAAAAGAAAATAGATACATACATATCAGACTATATTTTATACTTCCTTAAAATAACATGATTTTGTACAAGCCAATATTCTGTTCCTATTTGTTTTTTGTTTGCTTGTTTTCTTTTTTAAACTTAAGATTTATTTTATTTTATTTATTATACGAGTACACTGTCACCTGTCTTCAGACACAGCAGAAGAAGGCATCAGATCCCATAACAGATGGTTGTGAGCCACCATGTGGTTGCTGGGAATTGAACTCAGGACCTCTGGAAGAGCTTCACCACTGAGCCATCTCTCCAGCCCCTGTTCCTATTTGTTAAAGGGGTCACACACCTGACAGGAGGGGAGGGGGAAAAGCCTCTGGCCAGCCTTGAAGCCAGGTAGAAACAGGTTGGGATCTGGCATCAAGAGCTTACTCCAGCATCATCAGGGACTTTTAACAGACACCTGTGCTGGGATGCAGACCCCAGGCATAGCCAGAGGGCTCTGCTAGGGATAAGCCACATCTGGGCACCCTCAAGCCTCTGTTCAGAGGGAACCCCAGACTGATTTTTGCACAGCCTTTCCTGTTACCAAGGAAGTCTTTCAGTGCTGTCCCTCAGCACAGGCAAGCAGGCGGAGGGTGCTAGAGGTAGCTCCACAGATGGGCGTCTCATCAAGGCATCCCTACTGTGCCCCACCCACTGGACCAGTTTCTCTCCCATGGCCTGCATGGAGGTTCTTGCCCTTCCTGCACAGAATTCACAGTCTGGTCCCCTCACCCCCCACCTCCTTTCCCCAGGTTTAGATTCCCTTGGAATGGACCCAGGAAAAAGCCTGGTGTGGCATATGATTATAATCCTAGCACTCTGGAGGCTGAAGCACGAAGATCATTGAGTTAAAAGCCTGCTAAGGCTACAACACAATGAGACCCTGTCTGTCTGTCTATCTATCTATCTATCTATCAGAATAAAACTAGGAAACCCGGATAAGACTTCTGATGACATCATTTGGTGGGACATTCTTTTTTTTTTTTTTTTTTTTT
>NW_022196904.1:20702215-20709715 GCF_008632895.1 Mastomys coucha
GTAGACCAGGCTGGCCTCGAACTCAGAAATCTGCCTGCCTCTGCCTCCCAAGTGCTAGGATTATAGGCGTGCACCACCACCGCCTGGCTGGTGGGACATTCTTATTAGCAGCTTTGGCACCTTCTACCTAGTGCTTAGGAAAGCTCCCCACCCTCTGCTGAAAACGGCCTTTGTGCCTCTTTCCCAGGAGAAGCACCCAGTGTCCTTGTTCAGTCATTTATTCATCCAAGCTGGGAGAATCTAGACTCCTGATGCTGCAGGCGACTCGTTCCTACCGGGGGCCAAGGCCAATGCAGACACCCTAGCTGTGAGAGTCACACATCCTGCACTCGCGATAGCACATAGTAGGGCAGAGGGTGGAGCGCGGCGGGACAGCGCCCCCTGGTGACCTTGGCTGCGCCGTGATGGAATGGCCTGAGGGCTGGCTTAGCAAAGGACTTACACTCAAAAGGACCGGGAGGCAGAACATCATTTTTGGAAAAAACAACTGTCGTCAGAGCCAGGAGGAACGTTATCCCTCAAGCCTTGGCTCGGCCGTTTGCTCCTCTTGGAAGTCCTCTTTGACTCCCCATGTTCGGATCTGGCTATTCTGCTGGACTCCTATAAAACAGCATGTCAGCCCGAGCCTACCAAATCAGGCCGGGACTCTTCTCTGCCTGTGCCCCACCCCCACCTTCTTGTCTGCACCTACCATTCCATCTTACGATCTTTGTTATCCTCTTTTCCCACCCTACCCTCTGCCTTCACCCCATCCTGTCTGTGTGTGCCCATTCCACTCCAGACTTTCTGCCTGCTCCCCACAATCCAACTGCACCTCACCCTGCTCCCAGCTCTCTGCCTGCTTCCCCCACACTCTGGGCTCCTATCCCACCCCTTGACTGTTTCCTTAGCCCCATCCCACTCTAACTCCCCCACCCCCGTCTCTTGACTCTACTAAGGAATATCACTACCGCCTCACAGACTTAATTTTGTCCAGCAGCTTTATTAAGATATAATCTTCTTGGGGGATGGGGTGGAGAGAAAGCTAGCGGTTAAGAGCACTGGCTGCTCTTTGAGAGATCCATTCGAAACCCAACACCCACTTGGCGGCTGTAATTCCATCCAGGTGTAGGCCATCCACTGCCCTCTTCTGGTCTCTGCAGGCACTGCACATACATGGCACACAGACATACATAAAGGCAGAATACCTATACACATAAAATAAAGTAAATTTAGGAGCTGGAGAGATGGCTCAGCGGTTAAGAGCACTAGATGCTCTTCCAGAGGACCTGAGTTCAATTTCCAGCAACCACATGATGGCTCACAACTATCTGTCATGGGATCTGATTCATGAACAGGATCACCAAGTGCTGGTCTGACTCCTTTGTCAGTCTGCTATGAGGATGGAATGTAAGTTGGCCCATGAGGGAGATTTGTCACAGGCCCTGTGGTGAGAAGGATAATGAGTTAGACGAGACTGGAGCCCCTGTGTGGGAGGAGACCCGGACCGGACCTGGATCGGAGAAAATCCGATGCATTAAATGGAGTCACTGGAGGAGCGAGAGGTGATGTACATCTGGCTTGCAGTACTCGATAAGTTGCCTGGGTGTGATGAGAGGACTGTTTATATAAGAGAATGACCTCATTCCTGGGTGATGTCTTTTGAAATACTTGGGGTCAAAGGTCACAAGATGACACCAAGCAATTCTTTTTTTTTTGGGGGGGGGGGGTGTTTCGAGACAGGGTTTCTCTGTGTAGCCCTGGCTGTCCTGGTACTCACTCTATAGACTAGGTTGGCCTTGAACTCAGAAATCCTCCCGCCTCTGCCTCCCAAGTGCTGGGATTAAAGGCGTGTGCCACCACCGCCAGGCGCCACCAAGCAATTCTTAAAATGGATAGCTCCCTTAACCCCCACCCCTTGACTCTCACTCTGTTTCCCAAGCCTTTTAAAGGATCTGTTAGCTCCAATTTCTCACCCAACTATGAAGTTGGCTTTGGTTGGACCAATTGTCACATGCCCATGGATTCTATACAATCTCAGGTTACAGAGTCATACATAAGCTCACAAAGACAAACCCCAAAACAAACAAACAAACAAACAAAATCGGGGCTACATTCCCATCTGCAGATAAGAGCACAAGTTAGTTGCTCTTGCAGAGGACCTGGATTTGGTTCCCAGCATTCACATAGCAGCTCACAACCAACCATAATTCCAGTTCCAGGAGACCCGGTGCCCTCTTCTGGCCCCTTCAGGCCTCAGGTATGCATGAGGTGCACAGACATAAACCCAAGCATAACACTCATACACATAAAATAAAAGTAATCTTTAAATGAAAGACAAAAAGCCCTGTGGGTTGAGGCTGGTGGCTGCCGCCTCCAGAGAATCTACTGGGTGAAAACTAACGTTATCTTTGGGTGACATAGCTGAGTGACTTGTGTCAACACTGGCCACAGTCAGTCCCACTGTATTTTCCAGACACAAAGTCACTTTGCAGTTAAAGCCACTGCCATCAGCTTTTCTGTTTTTCCAAATCTACATAAGTCATCAGACTGTGGAACAACCTAATCAATCAGAAAAGCAATCAGAAAAGATTACTAAATCCTAGAAGAGATGCTGGGGGGAGCTGACAAAGGCATCTGAGGGGTTTGAGGCAGTATCAATATATAAGGAGTCCAATATTTCTATTTCTAATTACAGTGTGTGTGTGTGTGTGTGTGTGTGTGTGTGTTTGTGTTTGCATGTAAGTGCAGGTACCCTTGGAGGCCACATGTGTCAGATCCCTGTAGTGGGAATTTTGTTTTTTTTTTAAACCCAGTTATATTGGGCAGGAGAGATGGCTCAGTGGTTAAGAGCATTGACTGCTCTTCCAGAGGTCCTGAGTTCAATTTCTAGCAACCACATGGTAGCTCACAACCATCTGTAATGGGTTCTGATGCCCTCTTTTGGTGTGTCTGAAGACAGTCACAGTTTACTAACATATATAAAAAATAAATAAATCTTTAAAAAAAAAAAACAAAACAAAACCAGGGGACTGGAGAGATGGCTCAGCAGTTAAGAGCACTGACTGCTCTCCCAAAGGTCCTGAGTTCAATTCCCAGCAACCACATGGTAGCTCATAACCATCTGTAATGGGTTCAGATGCCCTCTTCTGGTGTGTCTGACAACTACAGTGTACTCACATACTCATATAAAGTAAATAAATCTTTAAAAAAAATTCTTTCATTTAAAAAAAAACCAGTTATATTATGTGGATATGTTTTTGTTTCAATCCCAGCTGTGGGGGCTGCTTCAGATTGTCCACAGCAGCTATGATTTGTCTCATGCTCTGGGAGGGGCGTGACTATACCAGCTGAAGATAGTTTACATTTGGAATTCTGGGACTCTTGAGAGGGTAGAAAACTGCCAGGCTGCACCAGTTGATGCTGTTCTTGGTGCTGCTGCTAGATTGCTGGATGACTGGGTGACTTGCTGGATGATCTTTGGAGATTCAGTTGTACCATGTGAATCATGTGGTGTTTATCTGAAAGCTGTCTTACGAGAGGATGTGTTGCTGAGGCAGACACTTGACAGGGAGCATGGTGTTTGGAAAGAGTATGAGTATACCCCAACAGACAGTGAATGACTGTCATGCAGTGGTTCGCCTTACAATGCTCTGCGGGTCCTCACTGATCTTTTCTTGTCATGACTTCATAGAAAAGCCCCAAAGGACTTCTCTCGGAATTCCGGCTGCTTCTTGCCAATCCTCGGATGTGTGCTGACTCGACAGAGCCTCTTGGTCTCTTCTGGATCAAACTGCTGCTACTGACTCCTGTATGGTGTTTGCCGATTGCACTGGTCCGCCGATATCCTGACAATCACCCCAAAGAACTACTTCCAAACAGGTCCACATCTTCCTTGTCCTATTAACCATCTTTCTCCCCTAACTTTGGTCAGTGGGCTAGAAGGGAGGGTGAAGCATTTAAGAACCCTTATTAAAATAGGTTTTGAAAAATCTAAACTTTTGGCTGGATTGCTGGATTACTGGATTGCTGGTTGGAGAGATATCCTGATGATGAAGACTGGACTTGCCCCCAAAGAACCCGAGGCCTCTAGTCAGCAGGAAGTGGTCTGATGGTAGCGACATTCCTTTCTCTTCTCTCTCTCTCCCCTAGCTTGTGTTGGGGGGTTGGAAAGGTAAGGGTGGAGTAGGGTAGTAGGTAAAAGAACCCAATAAAGTAGTCAAAAGCACGGTTACAGATGAACTGGAGATGCAGTTCCAGGCGGTGTGACCAGCCTGACTTGGGTCCTCCGCAACAGCCATACATACTCTTGACCACTGAGCCATCCTTCCAATCCCTTATTCATAAGCTGGTGGGGCTTTGTTTGTTTGTTGTGGGTATTGTACTTTAGAGAGTGTGCACATGTATGTACCATGCGCTTGCCTGGTATACACAGAGGCCAGAAGAGGGCACTAGATCCCCTGGAATTGGAGGAACAGAGGGTTGTAGGCCACCATGTGGGTGCTGGAAACTGAACTGGTTACAGCCAGGTGCCTGTAACCAATGGATGATGTTGTATGGCAGTAGCAGGGTGAGATCTCACAGTCTTCATGTTTCCCACATGTTTCTCCTCGATATGGTAAGTATCTGACAAAAAACTTAAGGGAGAGTGGGCTTGAAGGAACACGAGCCAGCCTGGTGGAGAAGGCCTGGTGGCTGATCTCAGGGAGAGACTTAAATGCTGGTTTTGAGCTGCCCCCTCCATTTTATTCCATCTGGGACCCCTCCGTATGGAATGTGGTACCATTCGTATTTAGGATAGATCTTCTTGCCTCAACCAACCTTATCAAGACATAGATTAGCCCAAAGGCTTGATTCTAAATCCCACGAAGGGACAGTGAGATGGCTCAGCAGGTAAAGGCGATTTCAGCCTAGCTGGATGATCTGAGTTCAACCCCTGGGGTCCATGACCCAAGTAGTAGTGGGAAAGAAAGAAACAACCCCTTAAGTTGTCCTCTGATCATCACACACACACACACACACCACCACCACCACCACCACCACCACCACCACCGCCACTGCCACCACCACCACCACCACCACCACCTTGAAATTTTTAATCCCACTAAGCTGACAAGTTAAACATTACATGAATCATGGTTTCATTTATTTTCCTGAGAAAGGTTCTCTCTTCCTATGTAGCTCTGGCTGAATCTAGTAATCACTGTAAAGCCCAGTCTAGACTCTAACTTTTGGCAGTTGCTCTTTCTCTGTGACTCAATGATGGAATATCAGAAGCATGCCATCATACCCAGTTTGAATAATACTTTTCTTGAGTCTGGCACCTTAGGCTACTTGGTCATCTTGACACCCTCAACTCCAAGCTTTCTGTAGCATATTCAGGCTGTATGTGCCTGCCTATCAGTCAGTTATCATCTACCCACTTTCCTCCCATTGTGCCCCATGTACACCCTGGTGTGTCCGAGAAGTGGGGTTCCTGGGACAAAGTGTAGTCCGTTAGTGTCACATGCTGTGTTTCTTTATATGGTCCGTTTCTATCCAAAGCTTCAGGCATCAGCTGAATGGAAGGGATCTTCAACTTTATCCCTAGTAGCCTGATATGGCAACTCAGGTTTGTAATTCCAGCACAGGAGAGACTAAAGCTGGAGATTTTCTGTAAGTTTGGGGCCAGCTTGGGTTACTGTATATTGAATTACAAGTCAGCCTGTACTACAGGGTGAGATCTAGCCATAAAATAGAGGTCTAGAGGGGCTGGAGAGGTGGCTTGGGGGTTAAGAGCACCTGTTGCTCTTGCAGAGGACCTGGGTTTGATTCTCAACACCCACACAGGGGCCAACAACCACCTGTCTGTATGTCTATCTGTACACAAGATGGCACCAGATCTCATAAGACTATACTTATAACAGATAGTGAAGTGCAAAAATCTGTGTTAGTCAGGGTTCTCTAGAGTCACAGACCTATAAAACAACTCTCTCTCTCTCTCCCCACATATATATATATATATATATATATATATATATATACATGCATGCATACATATACACATACATATATGGAATTTATTGGATGACTTACAGGCTGCAGTCCAACTAATCTGTACTGGTTGGCTTTGTGTGTCAACTTGATACAGGCTGGAATTATCACAGAGAGTGGGGCTTCAGGTGAGGAAATGTCTCCTTGAAACCCCGCTGTGGGGAATTTTCTCAACTACTAATCAAGGAAGGAGGGCCCATTGTGGGTGGTACCATCCCTGGGCTGGTAGTCTTGGGTTCTATAAGAGAGCAAGCTGAGCAAGCCAGGGGAAGCAAGCCAGTAACACCCCTCCACGGCCTCTGCGTCAGCTCCTGCTTCTTGACCTGCTTGAGTTCCAGTCCTGACTTCCTTTGGTGATGAGCAGCAATGTGGAAGCATAAGCTGAATAAACCCTTTCCTCCCTAACTTGCTTCTTGGCCGTGATGTTTGTGCAGGAATAGAAACCCTGACTAAGACATAATCCAACAATGGCTATCTGTGAACAGAAACTTCAAGAATCTATTAGTTGCTC
Organism: Mastomys coucha; assembly: GCF_008632895.1. Classification (NCBI taxonomy): domain Eukaryota; kingdom Metazoa; phylum Chordata; class Mammalia; order Rodentia; family Muridae; genus Mastomys; species Mastomys coucha. The sequence goes on from NW_022196904.1 coordinate 20,708,739, forward strand.
AGTCTCACAAGGCTAGGTGTTTTAAGTGATCTTCTGGAATCCCAAAGTGGTAGGCTATGTGGGTGCTGGGAATTGACATCTGGAAGAGCAGCCAGTTCTCCTAACCATTAAGCCACCTCTCCAGCCTCAATTGCTTGTAACTCCAGTTCCAGGGGATTCAACGCCTTCTGGTCTCTGAATACAACGGCACCCACATGCACATACCCCACAGACCTATACACATAATTTAAAATTAAAGACTGTAACTGTATGTCTCATCCTAACAGGAAAGCAGCGGCTTGTGCTGGTTTTACTTGCTGACACATGCAGCTTGCTTTGACGTGAGCTGGTGTGAATGGATTTCTGCTTCTCGCAGCTGAGTCCATCCAAAAGAGAAAAAGGCATCCTCTCTAGCCTCTGAGTCACAAATCCCATGTGGACACAACAAACAGCAGTGCAGTTTCACTCTAACTGTATGATGTCACCTTAGCTTGGGGTCAGGCAGAGTCTGCCGAGTTTTTGGTCATCCTCTGCCAATGCATCCGCTCCCTTTGGCCCAGGAATCCCACCTCTGGGACACACCAGGATGTGCATGGGGGCGTTATTTATAATGGGAGGAAATTGGGGACGGCTTCAATGTCTGGCAACGCTGCCCTGTTGAGTAAACAGAGAGAGAACGTTGGAGATTGTGTTTATACAAAGACGTTTTAACTGTGGAAAAGCTTACATTTTAAGAAGGGGGAAAATGTAGGGCTGTATAAACAATTTGATCATGTAGTTATGTAAAAACACACATATATAAGCATAAGAGGGTCACATAGAAGAGAATGAACTGAAAGGTACTAAAATACTCAAAATACCAAGGACAGCCGTGATGTGGGATGGGGAGCCATCAGGCTTTCCATATTTCTTTCTTGCCCCCCACTTCTTTCTGAGACAGAACTTCTTGTAACCTTGGCTAGCCCCAAAATTAATATATAGCCTAGGCTAGACTTGAA
>NW_022196904.1:20714715-20730810 GCF_008632895.1 Mastomys coucha
CTTTGTTTATAGGCCTAAGGCTGAATCATCAACTGGTCCAGGCATCCTGGACTGCATCTACTAAGCTGCCAGCCCTCAGTCCCTCCTCTCCTCTGCCCTGCCGACTAATAGGAAGCCCAAGCAGATATGTGAATTGCTCTAACCTTGAAACTCATGATCCTCTTGCTTCCATATCTTCCCACCAGGATTACAGGTGTGAGCTACTGCACCTACATTAGTTGTATTGGGGGGGGAGCATTGTTTTTATTTTGTTTTATATGTATGGTATGTTTCATATGTGTCTGTGTAGCATGTTGTGCAGTGTCCGCAGAGGCCAGAAGATGGCGCAGTATCCTCTGAAAATGGAGTTGTGGGTGCTGGGGTCCTCTTCCAGCCCCTGGCTTCAGTATTGGACACATCTTGGTGCCTGGCTCAGGTTGGCTTGGAACTTAGGTACCCCAAGGTGACCTCAAACTTTCAGAAATCCTCCTGCCTCAGCTTTAATATTGACACTGAAGGTCTATGACAATACATACTGATCTTCGTTTATTTTATTTCATTATTTTTTTTCTCACAGTGCTGAAGCTTTTTTTAGGACTATGTGCTTTTTTAGGCAAACACTCTACCCCTGAGCCACGCCCCCAGCCCCTCCTGGGGGATTCTAGGCAGGGGCTCCACTCCTGAGCCACACCCCCAACCCCTCACTGGGGGATTCTAGGCAGGGGCTCCATCCCTGAGCCACACCCCCAAGCCCTCCTGGGGGATTCTAGGCAGGGGCTCTACCACTGAGCCACGCCCCCAGCCCCTCACTGGGGGATTCTAGGCAGGGGCTCTACCACTGAGCCACACCCCCAGCCCCCCACTGGGGGATTCTAGGCAGGGCTCTACCACTGAGCCACACCCCCAGCCCCTCACTGGGGGATTCTAGGCAGGAGCTCTAACCCTGAGCTGCATCCCTAGTTCTTAAATTGTTTTCTATCTTCAGTACCATTCAAACTTTCCTTCCCTTTTCAGACTGCGGGACCCAGGCAGCCTGCCTGTCTTGTGGCTGTGCCCCTCAGTGCCTGGCTCCTGCCCTCCATCGTAACCCCATCTTCTCTAAGATGCATTCCTATCCAGCTACAGGGAATGAGGGCTTTTTTCCTAAACTTGACCACACCTTCTACTATCTCCAATGGTAATCCAGAGGTTGCCAAGCACCTCGCTTTCTAACAGGAAGAAATTATTTCCTGTAATAACCGAGAAATTAAAAATACTCATAGCCAAGAAAGAAATGGAGAGCAAACATTTTTACTTCTTGAATCTCATATATACAAAGTCCTGACAGGTAGCAAAAGACTTTTATTCCTTTATATTGTGTGTGTGTGTGTGTGTGTGTGTGTGTGTGTGTGTGTGTAAAACTTGCAGGAACAAGTTCTCTCATTCCGCCACGTGAGTCCAGGGCATCAGACTCAATTCATCAGGCTTGATAGAAAGCTCGCCAAGCCGCCTCACTAGTACAGAAAGCCTATACAAAAAAAGAAGTGTTCTTGCTTGTTTACAATTTATTGAAAACCCACAATTTGAAGTGGGGTCTTTTGATTACGGGCTGATAAAACGTCATGTAAATAATTGTGAGGGTTCCTCCCCCCGGCCCCCATTGTGGAGAAAAGAGCCTGGGAGTGGGTCCAGTGAGAGCACTCAGAGATTCAGCCTATGAAGTGTTCCTCCTGTAATGAGAACTAATGCCGGTGGGCACAAGGAAACCCCGTAATCTTTTGGCAGTGGCCAAGGTCTCCCATTGCTTGATTTCTCCTGCCCATCACCCAGACCTCCAAGGAGCTGTCTGGAACATGCATTGGGATAAACACGGAGTATCCTGGGAACAGGCCAGCAAAGTCCTTCGTAATGGGAGGTTGGAGTCCAGGGCCTGAGAACGGTCTGCTTCCACGCCGGTGGGAGCACAGGGGTGGAGCGAAAGAACAAATCGCACATGTAGATCCCACCAACTAAGCACCCTTTGCGTCCAAGATTCCGCACCGAAAAAACATTTCGAGCTCTCGAGGGTTCCCTCCAGGGTCCTCTTAATCCACTCTCCTTCCTCCAAGGTCATGGTCACAGCGACCTCTTTTACTATTCCATTTGTTGCTTTATTGGGGCGTGGGGCGGGAGGGAGGTGCGTGTCTGAGCACGTAGAGTCACTTCGCTCCTTCTATCTTGTAGGTCCCGGAGATTGAGCTCAGGTCCTCAGGCAAGTGTCTTTTCTTGCTGCTTCTCGCTCTGATTTCTGACAGCATAGATTGGTTACATCTGTTTGCATTTTATTTTTACAGAATCGGGAAGTATGTTCTCCCTATTGACTTTTTCCCTCTCAACACTGAAAGCATTCAGGTTGTTGTGTGTCCCACTGGATTGTTCTCACTGTGGCATGGGGTTCACACACACACACACACACACACACACACACACCACTATACTGTATTCATTGTCTATCCCCCTGGGGAGTGGAGGAAAGTCTTCGCTGGCTGGAAGCAGCTGGCATAAAGGTCCTGAGGTAAGAATGTGTCTTGTAATTTAGATCCACATGGCTGGAGATGAGTGAGCAAAGAGAGAAGGAGAATGGGAAGGTCAGAGGGACACAAGAAGCAGATGGCTCAGGCTTATGGCTACTTTGGCTCTGACTGTGGGTGAGATGGAGCCATGGGGAGATTTCAAACAGAGAGGGCTTGATCCAAGTGGATTGTCCACTTGTGAATATCTACTAGCCCCAAGGGGTACTTCTTTTTTGATATAGTCTCATGTACCCTAGGCTGGCCTCACACTTGGTATTTAGCCAAGGATGACCTCATCGTGATCCTCCTGCTTCTACCTTCCAAGTGCTAGAATTACAGGGATACGGTGTTATGTGTCTATCAATCATCTACGTATCTATGTATCTATGTGCCACAGACTGAGTTTCTGCGGGGACCCCTTGTTCCGCGGATTAATAATAAGTGTTCTGGCCTGGTGGGCAAAGAATTCATCAAGTGACAAACAGAGACAACACAAGAAAGTGTGGTATCTGAGTGTATCTGCACAAAGTGAAAATCAGGCTTCTATAGTATACAGAAACAGGGTGAATGTCAGGGATCACATAGGCAGGTAGTGGTCACATCAAAGTTAGTAAGATCAAACAGCCAGGTGTAAATGATTCCTTCATTTACAGAAGAGCAATAGTGCTCTTCCCGCTGGGCTATCGTGGCAGCCCTAAGCAAATTCTCTTGGTCTGAAGCAGGTAAGCGCCAGGAGGTCCCATTCCAGCAGCTCCTAGGAATGGTTTGGCTTGTAACACAAACAGTAGTTCAGGAAACTTTTCAACTACTCTCTAGTAAAGCAATTCTGCCTTGTGAGGCACTGCTCTTAGAGTTCTAACTATGTTTACAGATAGCAATAGTGTTTGACTTCTATCTCTAACTTTGGAGACACCCTGTCTGATAAGGCAGCTTCCTTGTGGGAATCAATAGGCAATTAATGCCTGATCTTATTGCTAATTCTGGGGACTCCCTGTCTGCTAAGGCAGTTTCCTTGTAAAATAAATTCCAAGCTAATCACAGCTAGGAAATCAATTGGGATCATTGAAACACTGTGGAGGCCAGGAAACAATATTAAATCTCAGTTTTAGCTATAACGAAATATTTCTTAGGGCACCTTTATGCCTGAATAAAGAAAGCACACAAAACTCTCCATAGACTTTTGCAGAGATCAATCTGGAACACATCTGAGTTAGGAAATGCCAAGATGCCAAGAAATGAACTCCGGGAGGCTGGCTAGCTCCCTTTGAAGCTGCACACCTCAAATCCGTTAACAAGCTTTCAGGCCTGACACTCGGAATGCACTGGAGTGTATCTATCATCTATGCACACCCTTGCTTCTTTCTTTTATTGCTCACTTTCTTTTCTAATCAATTTTATTTTTTATGTGTATGTGTTCCACATGTGTGCATCTGCCCATAGAGACCAAAAGAAAGTGTCAGATCTGGAGTTAGGGTGACAGGCAGTACTGAGCATCTGATATAAGTGTTGAGAACCTAGCTCAGGTGCTCTGAAGAGCTGTATGCTGGTTAGTTTTTTTTTGCGGGGGGGGGGGGAGTTGTTTTTAGTCAGTTTGACACAAACTAGGATCATTTGAGGAGATGGATTTTTAATTGTGATTAGATCCTTCAATAGATTGGCCTGCAGAAAGTCTGTAGTGATTTTTTTTTTCAAGACAGGGTTTCTCTGTGTAGCCCTGGCTGTCCTGGAACTCACTCTGTAGACCAGGCTGGCCTCGAACTCAGAAATCCGCCTGTCTCTGCCTCCCAAGTGCTGGGATTAAAGGCATGCACCACCACCACCTGGTTGATCTGTAACTTCTAACTGTCCTGTAGGGATGACTGGCATGTGCCAACACCTGGTTTTCGTGATGCTTGGTGTCAAACATAGTGCTCTCTGCACACCAGGCAAGCTCCGCCACTGAGCTTAGCTGCACCTCCAGTTCTTTTTTTTTTTTTCCCCCAAGACAGGGTTTCTCTGTGTAGCCCTGGCTGTCCTGGACCTCACTCTGTAGACCAGGCTGGCCTCGAACTCAGAAATCCACCTGCTTCTGCCTCCCAGGTGTTGGGATTAAAGGCATGCGCCACCACTGCCCAGCTACATCTCCTGTTCTTTCAGCACCTTTAAGAAGATAGTAGTCTGGGAGTTGTGGTGCATGCCTTTAATTCTAGCACAGTTCTGTAGTCCTAATGATTCAGGAGGCAGAGGCAGAAGGATCCCTGTGAGTTCAAAGCTATCCTGGTACACATATCCAGGCTAATCAGGGTTACACAGTGAGACTGTGTTTCCAAAAAGGGGAGAGGGGAGGGGGGAGGGGGAGAAAGGGGAGGGGGAGGGGAGGGTGATATATTGTGCTGGGGTTATGACTTAGTGATAGAGTTTTTGCTACCCAAGCTCCTGGGTTCTTGCCGAGCATGGAAAACATGTAGCTTCTATAACGTATTTGAAGTTATTTATAAAGCCATAGTCCTCATTCTACAGCCCGCCTTCACAGCCCTCCAGGCAACAGTTGTGCACGGATTTAGAGCATTCCCTAGTGGCTGGAGAGATGGCTCAGCATTTCGAGCTTGCTTCTCTGGTTCCCAGGATTCATAGTAGATCCACAGCCCACAACAGCCTGTAATAACTCCAGCTCCGGGAGTTCTGACGCCCTCTTCTGGCTTCCATGGGCACACATTTGACATCCACAGACACATACATACATGTAAAGCAAAAGCAAAAATAAGTCTTTGTTTGTTTGTTTTTGTTTTTGTTTTTTTGAGATAGAGTTTCTCTGTGTAGCCCTGGCTGTCCTGGAACTCACTCTGTAGACCAGGCTGGCCTCGAACTCAGAAATCCGTCTGTCTCTGCCTCCCCACCACTGCCCAGCCTAAGTGACTACAACAGAGATTCTTCAGAACAAACATTAAAACATTAACTCCTTAAACTGATGGTGGTGGCACATGCCTTTAATTCCAGCTCTTGGATGGAAAAGCAGGCAGATACTGAGTTCAAGGCTAGTATGGACTACAAAGCAAGTTCTAAGACAGTCAGGGCTATACAAAGAAACCTGTCCTGAAAAAAAAATTAACTCCTTGAATAATAGCCAGGGTTGAATGATTCAGCTAGCAGTGTGGACATCCAGGGACCCAGCCTGTCTATTTTTAACTTAGTTCTATGAGATAGGGTTTAGCTGTGTAACCCAAGGTAGTCTTAAACTTTGAGGCTCAAATGATCCTCCTGCCTCAGCTTCCAGAGAAGTTGGGACTAAAGACCTGTGTCTTTGTGCCAAGTATTCATATGTTGGTTTATGTTTGTTTTCTTGCTTTTTGGTGGGAAGGGAGAAGACAGGGCCCCACAATGTAGCTCAGGTTGGCTGGGACTCAGTACATAGCCTAGGATATCCTCAAACACCTGGCAATCCTTCTGCCCCAACCTCGCCAAACTCCTGAATGTTAGGGTTATGAATGGATAATAGTACCTTCAGCCCCCTTTCATAACACATAGGAGGCATTATTTATGCATCGCTGTTGACGCTGTCTCAGGAACCCTGTTCCTCCGTGAAGGGCAACTATATGAGTATTGACCACTAGGGGGCGCGTCTAGCTTTGACTGCACCGGCACGTGGTGACAATCAGGGGGCGCTGCGGCGCTTGTCACCCGAGCTCAGTGACAAACTGGATTATTTCTTTGGACATTCCAGAGGAGAACGCATTGATCCTGGTCAGCGCCAAAAAATCCCAGAGCCAGGGCTGGGGACTAAAGTGAGGGATGTAACAAAACAAAACTAGATTCTTGGCTTAGCCTCCAGGCACAGTGGGAGATGCAAGGATGTGTGTGGTGCCACTAAAAGTTAATCATAAAACCTTCCAGCACTGTTGGCCTCCCCATCCCCCTTTCAGCCACATCTGTAGAACAAGGTGGTTGATGGGGCCGGGAAGGGGGATAACAGGAGCAAGTGTAAATTGTCTACATCTACGATGGATTTTTTCCACTTTTTTCCAGATAATATATTTTCCCTTCCCCCAACTCCTAACAGATCCTTCTCACCTCTGCCCACCCAACTTCGTGTTCCCTCTCTCTCTCTCTCTCTCTCTCTCTCCCTCTCTTCAAAAACCAAACAAATAAACAAATAAAAACCAGTAAGACAAAAACTACCAGAATGAAACAAAAAACTCATAAAAGAAAGCTCATGGCATCTGTTATGTCATGTGCTGGCCAACTACTCCTGGGCATGGATTTAAAAAGAAAACATTTAGTGTGTGTGTGTGCTTTCCTTCCACTCTGTAGGTCATGGAGATTGAACTCAAGTCCTCAGGCTTGCTGCTGAGAACTTTCACTCTTCCTCCTCCTCCTCCTCCTCCTCCTCCTTCTCCTCCTCCTCCTCCTCCTCCTTCTCCTCCTCCTCCTGCTTCTCCTCCTTTCTTTCTTTGTCTTCTTCTTCTTTGACTATCTAGAGCTTTCCATAAATTCCCAAAGGAAACCAAAATCCCCCCAAAATCATCTATCTTTCTCCCTCTCTCCCTCTTTCCCTCTCTCCCTCCCTCCCTCCCTCCCTCACCTCTTTCCCTCTTCCTCCCTTCCTCCTCTCATACCCAAAATGTCAGCCAGCACTGTCTAACAGAATTGGATGGCATACCATGCAAAAGGCATCTAAGAGCTATTTGCCGTTCTAGCCCCTAGGCTCCCCCCCCCACACACACACCTAATTAATTTGTTTAATATCTTTCATCCCGATGGCAGCCCCCTCCCTCCTCTCCTAGGCTGCCGCAGGCTGGAACACTATCTTGTCATTGACATCTCAGCTCTCCAAGAACCCACCCTAGTGGCCAGCCCTCAGGGCTGGTTAGTCTGTTTTGGTTCTCAACCCAGATCCAGACTCTATGGGACATAGTTATGGGTTGCACGCAAGAGGCTGGTGTTTGGGTTAGCTGCCCTGCTGTCAGCTGCTGGGGGAGAGTACGGGGATGGGAGGGACTTTCTGACCCACTTTGGACAGGCAGGAATGGGGGGGGAGGCTTCTGCAGCTAAGCAAGTACTCTTCCACTGAGCCCCCAGTCCCTCATTGGGGTATTCTAGGCAGGGGCTCTAACACTGAGCCACACCCTAGTCTCTCACTGGGGTGGGGGTGGGGTTCTAGGCATATGCTTCACTGCTAATTTAATACCCCCAGCCCTTCATTGCTGGATTCTCAGCAGGCACTCTATCATTGGGCCATTCCCTTACTAGTTTTAAATTTCATTTTCCCCAGCTTCATTGAATTATAATTCACACAGTCCTTCATTTGAAGCGTATAATTCAATAGCATTTAGTAAAGTTGTGTGAGGCCGGCCCCACTGTAGACAACATGGAGTCTGGAGTACCTGTGTACTGATTCCCCTCTTCACGTATGATAGTTGGTGTTTAAGGTTCTGTCATCCTGAAGGGAACAGAACACAGCCTCCTCCTCTTTCAGAGGCACGTGGGCTCTGGAATCTCCCAGTGCACAGGTATAGTGGGAGGCCAAGCATTGGTGCGCTTGCTCGGGGTCGCACAGGCGCACAGTGATGTGGCAGGTGCGCAGGTGCAAATCCTGTACAGCAGACACAGCGGAAGGAACTGTTAGCCCTGGGAAGAGCTGGTAAACAAAACGAAACCTTAACTGGGCATGGTGGTGTACCTGGTAATCGCAGGTAATCGCAGAACCAGGGAGGCTGAGGGCAGGAGGATCCGAAGTTCAAGTCCAGGTTAGGCAAAACGACAGAAAACCTCAACAACTCTGAAGTGTGATTGTTTAAAGATTAGAAAGAGAACGACAGAAAAGACAAGAGGAAACCAAAGAAGCCAAGATACAAGACAGAAAGATAGGAGGAGAATCGCCAGAGAGAAAGACGATGAAACGGGGAAGAGAAAGAAAAACCGAGGCCTGAGGCCAAGAGGGACAAAGCTAGACTCGATGAGACTCATGGAAAGTCAGAGTCAGTCTTGGCGGCAGGAATGGCGCATTCCGAGGAGTGACTCAGCACACTGGAGCCAGCTTTTGAGAAAAAGAAAAAGGCAGGCAGAGGCCGAAAGTACAAAATAGGTGTTTTAATTGAAAATTGTATAAAAGGGCAAGAAATGTGTCAGGGGACCCAGGACAGGCCCAGGGCACTGGTGGGAGGGGCTGGGCATGGCGGGCTGGCGCCATAGAAGGCACCCCCCTCTGTGTCTGTCCATCCGAAGTCGAGACTGTCTGACATCCTTGCATATATGCAGACTAGAGGGAGGCAGGCATGCTCTGCAAGCTCCCGGTGCTCAGGTATAGTGGGAGATTGGGCGCAGCTGCTCAGGCCCGGGGTCGTGCAGGCGCACAGTGATGCGGCTGGTGTGTGGGTGCAAATCCTGGACGGCAGATGCAGCGGAAGGAACCGTCCGTGTTGACACAGCGCGCATTGACGCAGAGTGGGGAGGTTGCCTCAGCCTCGTCACACTCGTTGACATCTGGGGGGAGTAGGTAGAAAGATTATTACTCACGCCCAGGAATGAGGCCATTTCCCCAGTCTTTTAAGGTAGAGAACCATGGATGCGGGGCCTCTCCTGTGGCATGCAACATACCACTTGTTACCTCCTGGCTGCGTGAGCCTACTAAGCAGGTAGCATAACATCTCTATACCTTGGCTTGCAGGATGGAGGGACTGGAGGCGTGGTTCGGTGGTAGGCCACTCACCTAGCATGCATCAACCACTAACACAAATAACATCTGCAGGATTCCTTTCATTTTCCCAAACCCTCTTCTGCCACTTAACAGGAGCCTGGCTTTCCTGATGCTCTGACCCCATTTTGTTCAGTCAAGCGCCACCCCTAAGCAAGAGTTAATTTACTTCCTCTAGGATGGTCTGGCCCTGTCTGTAATGAGGATTTTTTTCTTGGAGGTTCCTGATCATCATCTGTTCAAACTTGCTTTTATTTCACCCTTCTCTCCCCTCCCCTTCCTCACCGACGCAGGACATGCGGGTGATGTCCAGGCGGTAGCCATCGAAACAATCGCACGTGAAGCCTTCTGGAACGCGCACACAGCGGCCATGGGCGCAGCCGTCCAGGATACCACACTCTTCAGCTTCTAGGCCCTCGTAAGGCTCAGACAAGGCTCCTGCAGAGAACACAGGTACCCGGAGACTGGAAATCTCTGCCTTAGGTCGCTTTGTCTCTTTCTGCCTTTGCTTCCCAAACTGGGTCAATCTCATCCTAATCTGTCTTTCCCACCCCTAGACTGCAGGGGGCGCTGTGGTAAGATCGTTTGCCTTGTTCAGTTCCCCTAGGTTTTGCTATACATCCTGGGCTGTCCCTCAGACTTGTAATCCTCCTGCCTTTGCCTCCCAAGTGCTGGGATTACAGGCACGAGTCATCAGCATTCCTGCTTTCCAGATGCTCTTGTATATTTGTGATCCTGTATCACCTTCTATCTTTTCTCTCTTCGTGTGTGTGTGTGTGTGTGTGTGTGTGTGTGTGTGTATGGTTTTGGGTTTTGTCTATCTGCTTGGTTTCTCTGGTCGAATTGCTCACCTGTATAGCTTCCACGCTCAGAGGATTCCTCAGGCTCTGGGAAGGAGCCACGGGTGTCTCTGGATCGATAAGGCCAACCAGTGCCTCGGCTAGGTGGGTCAGGAGCCTCAGACTCTCCATAGGGGCCACCATCATCCTCAAAGTCCGGTATGTCAAAGGGTGGGGCGCCATAGGGGGCCTCCCGGCGAGCAAAGGGTCCAGGTGGGGGTGGGTAGGGGTCATAGGGTAGCACAGGTGGTGGATACAGATCTGGCCCATAGGGGAGACTCTGATAAGGTGGGCCTATATCTGGGCCATATTCATAGGGAAGTCCAAAGCCACCCGGGCGTGGCGGGCCATAGGCAGGTGGGCGCAACACATTGCAAAGGGCCTCGAAGTCATCTGCAAACATGAGCCAAGGCATATCACGATCAGAACCCACCACTCATGGACCCGTCCCCGGGCAACAGTAGAGACTGATAAGCTAAGTGGGTTGGGGGAGGGGTGAGCTAAGCGGCTTGGGGGAGGGGTGGAGAGGGGTTGGAGCTGGGAAGGAAGGATTTGGGCATTTGCAAGCACAACAGACAATTCCAGGCTGATTCTGGGAGGGAGATAGTAGGTCCGGGGTCTTCTGACTGCAACTAAAAATCACTCTAAGGTAATGAAATTTGGGAGGCCCATGGGAGCTAGGGCTGGGAACCTGAAGAAGTGAGACAAAGATGTTTTGTGGCTGGTTGACCACTGGGACTTAAGGGGTCAAAGGTGCCTGGGAGGAACTTGAATCTCTGGGATCTGGAGGAATCAAGACTGAGGTTTTGGGGCTGGAGAGATGGCTCAGTGGATAAGAGCGATGGCTCAGCAGATAAGAGCACTGGCTCCTCTTCCAGAGGTCTTGAGTTCAAATCCCAGCAACCGCATGGTGGCTCACAACCATCTGTAATGAGATCTGATGCCCTCTTCTGGTGTGTCTGAAGACAGCTAAAGTGTACTCATATAAATAAATAAATTACAAACAAACAAACAAAACAAAACTGGGGTTTTGGGCTCTTGTTCATACAGAGCTAAAAGGAGAGATCTTTGGAGCTGTGTGTTGGAGTCTTGGTACTGGTATGTAGGGAGCCCAAGGTAACGGGTGTTAGCAGCTGTTAGTGCTATTACCAGAGAGCCTACAGGACAGGCTAGTGCATGTGGGCAGCTGCTGTTGGGATCTAGGGGCCCAGAGCTTGGTGTGGGGTGTCTCACAGGTTGTGTATTATGGGTCTAGAAACCAGGAATTTAAGATGAGAGGTCTCAGAGCTGATGGGGCTGGAGCTATGGACGCTACTGATTCAGGCCTTGAGATGTCAGTTGCTGACACGTAGAAGTCTGTAGAATCCAAGATCTGGGATAGGTTGCAACACATGTAAGGAGGCCAAGAGGTTCTTGGGAGCAGTGTAGGGCTGTCCAGTACCTGAGTCCTGGGCAGGACAAAGAGCGCAGTCCATACCCCAGGCTTCGCCATAGAGACAGCAGCACTCAGTGTAGGTGGCCTGCCGGTCTAGTCGTGGGCGACTACAGACGAGATCAGGTCCTACCTCCTGCCAGCATACTCCCACATTGTCATCTATAGGCAATGACAGGACGAATCAGGGCACCAGGGCCCTCTCACAAAGGCCCAGCTCCAGTCTCCAGAGGGTGTGAAATGGGGCAGTTGTTTCTCTTCCCTGGGTATTTAGTTTAGGATTTTTTGGGGAGAGGAGGGATGTCAGACTGGTCCAAAACTTGTGGTCTTCCTTCATCCATCTCTTGTGTAGCTAGGATCACAGGTGTGTTTAGGGACTTTTTTTTTTTTTTGTAGGAGGAGAAAATGGGTAAATTGATTTGGGGCCCAAGGACCAAAGCAGAGGAGGGAGACACATGGAGTGATTTGAGAGAAAAAGATTTAAGGTAGGTAGACAGGCTGAGAGAGAGAGAAAGAGAGAGAGAGAGAGAGGAAAGAGAAGGAGGAGGGGGAGGAGGAGAAGAGAAGAAAAACCAAAAGGGAGGGTGTGGTAGAGCAGGCTGGAAATCCCAGTAATTGAGAGGCTGAGGCAAGAGTTCAAGTGAGTTTAGACTAGCCTGGGCTACATCGTGAGAATCTGCATGTAAAAAAAGAGAACCTAGGGCCAGAGAAATGTGTGTGGGTATACAGGGCAAGAAAATGAAATATGGACACTAAAACTTTCACCTTTAACCTCCAGGCCAGGTTACCCCAAAAGAGTGGTAACCCTGTAATCTCACACCTGTAACCCAACAATTAGAAGGCTGAGGCAGGACAATTTCTGTGAGTTCCAGGCCAGCCTGTACTACAAAAATGGGGGAAAAAACGAAGAATAAAACATTTTGGGCCAGACATTGTGGCTCAGAGATTTAATCCCAGAGCCCTGGAGGCAGAAGTAGGCGCATCCTTTATGAATTCGCTGTCTCAAAAAACCAAACAAGCAAAAAGTCAGATTCTGAGCCCCATCCAGGCGCTAGGGGCCTTGAGGATTGTAAGGAAGAAGCTAAGCCTAGGGATCTACAGCCTGGGAAAGGGGGATGGGGCTGGGCGGGACCGTGGGCGGGGTTACCTAGGCTCTGGCTCTCGTTGGAGACACAGCGTCGCCGGGAGCCGTCTAGCACCAGTGGGGGCTCGCAGGTACAGTGGTAAGAGCCCACCGTGTTGACACAGCGACCACCTTCACAAGCGGGCTCCTCGTCGGCACATTCGTCATTATCTAAGAAGGCATGGGAGGAAGGAGGGGGCTGGCAGTTACCGGGATGAACTCCCTTTCACATTTCCCCAGCTCACAGAATGATGGATAGAGTCTAGACTTCCTGCTGGATTGGCCACATTCCTACTTGGGACGGGGTGGGGGTGAGGGTGGGGGTGGGGAAGGTGTGGCTCATACCAACGCACTCCAGCCTGTGTGCATGATAGTAGAACCCATTGCTGCAATAGCAAGAGTAGCCTGGGGCGGTGTTCACACACACTCCACTCTTGCACACCTGGTCCTGGAAGAGTTGGCATTCATCCACATCTGCAGGAAAAGGTGGAGGGAGGTGAGGGCAGGGGTAGGTTTTATTTGAAGAAAACAAGGGTAGTGTGGGGTAGCCAGTCACGACAGAGGAAGAGCGCAATGGTACCGGGAAGTTGAGGCACGGAAAGCGAACCAGAGGGCAGGATGAGGAGGAGCTCTTAAAAATAAAGTGAGAGACAGAAAAAGGAGCCAGGTATGTTGGAGCATGCATGAAATCCCAGCAGTCAAGAGGTGGAAATAGGAAGAACAGGAGTTCAAGGTTAGCCTCTCTGCTGCCTAGCAAATTCTTGGCAAGCCTGGGCTACTTGACTCTGTAGCCAAAAACACAAATTAAAAAATGAGGAGAGAAGAGAAAGGAATAGCAAGTGGTACTGGCACACAGCATGGATCTCAGCACTAGGGAGCCAGACACAGGTGGATCTCTGAGTTCAAGGCCAGCCTGGTCTACAGAGTGAGTTCCAAGACAGCCAGGGCTACACAGGGAAACCCTGTCTTGGAAAAAAAAAAGAAGGAAAGAAAGAAGAGAAGGAAAATCAGGCTCACAAGTTTGAGGCTGGTCTGAACTACTAGTTAAATACATTCCTCAAAAATAAACAAACAAACGAGAAAGAAAGAGAGAGAGAGAGAGAGAGAGAGAGAGAGAGAGAGAGAGAGAGAGAGAGAGAGAGAGAAAGCAGGAAGAAACAGAGGCAGGAGGAGACAGAGCTGGACCTAGGGGCTGAAGGTAGGTGGGGTTTAAGTCTGGCCTTACCTCTCCGGGCACTCAGGTCTCCACTGGGCACCAGGTAGCCCCGGCCGTGAGGGCACAATGACTGGTATTCAGCTGTGCATAGAAGGAAAGATGAACCCAGAAACACAAGCCGCAGTCCCTGCCCGAGCCCACTGGCTGTAACCCCCTACCAGGTGCTAAAGGCAAGGCCCATTTAGCAGCCACTTCTCGGCTTCACGCAGGTGGCTGATGGCTCACTCTTGTCCTGGCAGCACCAGTAACCCAATCCTCGGTCTAAATGTATCCCCTTTCCGGGCTCCATATCCCCATATTTACACCAAGAGCTTGAGCCCTTGTCTCCCCACAGGCCACGCCCACCTGTCTCAGTGCCCGGGCACTGCTGGATGCGGCAGCCACTGCCCCAGCCTTCTCCCACAGTACAGCAGCACTCCTGCCATGTCACGTTTCGGGCCAAGATATTGTCACACGCATCTGGAGCTGCTGTGTCAAAGTAGCACTCACGGCGTCCACTGCTCACGGGACCCTGCCTGGGAGGGCTGGGTCTCCGATGTGGGGGAGGGGCTGGAGGCCTGGCTGGAAGACTGGGGCTGGCGGGTGCTTGGGGCTGCGAGCCTGGGAAGGTGCCTGAAGAAACAAAAGACTTTAGCCAGGTATCCATTCAGTCTCCCATTCCCCCAAGTCAGTGATGGGGGAAACAGGCTCAGAGGGTACCAGCCATCAGCAGCTGAACAGGACCACACACTTCTGGAGATAGGGGACAGAGAAAGTCTTATGTAGCTCAGGATGACTTAGAACTCCTGATTCTCATGCCTCCACCAAACAAACTAGGATTTTAAGTGTGCCCCATTACAAACCAAACCTAGAGCCATATGAATGCTATGTAAGGACTTTATAACCTAAACAACCACATATAGTCTACGTATATTATGCATATGGGGTTTATTTTTGTTTTATTGGTTTTTTCTTTTTCTTTTTTGTATTTGTTTTTTGAGCAAGGGTTTCCTTGTGTAGCTTGTAGCCCTGGCTGTCCTGCAACTCACTCATAGACCAGGCAGGTTGATCTCTGAGTTCAAGGCACTGAGTGTTAGGATTAAAGACGTGCACCATCACCAGGCTTCAAACTGATTATTTAAAATCAGTCTTATTTAGTAGTCTAGTACAGCCAGAAACTCAGATCCTCCTGCCTCGACATCTAAGTGCTGGGATTAGACGTGTGAGCCACCATGCCCAGCTTCATTTCGGCTACTTGCCCTCTCCTATCACTTTGGTGTCCTTTGCTTCAGTCTCCCACTTTCCAGGTGTCCCCTCAGCTATGGGACAGGTGGGGACAGGAGATTTCCTGTGCTTTCTGTGTGACCCTCTGGGTCTTCATGCCCAGCTTGTCCCAGACTAGATCAAACCATTCCCCCCCAGCCCTCGCCCACACAGGCAGCCTCACAGCTTGCTCAAATGGCTCTCAAATTCTCCCACCCACTGATCTGAGCATCACCTGTCAATAAAAAACTGTCGGCCTATTAGCAAGAGGCAGGAAATAGAAGGTTCCAGAGAGACTGGAACTCTGGGAGACAGAGGCGGGAGGATTCGTCCTGGTCTCCGGGGAAGAAAGACACATGAAACTGAGGAGACGTAACTAGCCTTATGGCAGACTCAGACTAGTTTAAACAGGATAATTGAGTTACAAGCTGTCAGGGATGAGCCAAAGCTTATAGCATGTATTCATAAATAATTAAGCCTCAAAGTCATTATTTTGGTAATGGGGCACAGGTGTAGAAGCCTGAGGTTACACTGTCCCTCCCCACTCAAGACCCCTGGTTTGGTCCAGCCTTGTTCTCTCCTCCTGCTCCAGCACTACCACCCAACATTTTCACACAGTATCCCGATTGACACTGGTCCGTGGTGCTACACGCCCTGAGGAAAACCTCTTAAAGCAAGTGCCCAGAGCATTAGTGGGGGCACACCTTCGAGGTACGTCTGTGAGGGCTTTTCCAGGAAGGGCTTGCGGAAGACCCACATGGGCAGCCCCTCACAGGATAGAACCCCGGACTGAATAAAAAGTGGAGAAGGAAAAACCAACCGAGTTCCCCCATCCTTGCTTCCTGGTCCACGGTCAGTGAGCAATAGCCTCACACTCCTGCTACCGTGTATTCCCCATAGGTGGACTACACCATCAAATCATGAGCCAGAATAAACCCGTCCTCCCTCACTTAGCCAGATGGTCACGACTACACAACGCCAGCCTCACACACTTCGCTACTTGTTTCTGTTCATCCTACTTAGTTCAGACACAGACCCCTTCAGAAGCGCTCTCCCCTCCCCC
>NW_022196904.1:20730907-20760367 GCF_008632895.1 Mastomys coucha
AATTACTGCGGATTGATTACAGGGCCGTGTCTATACCCGGAAGATCTTTACTGCTGAGCCATACTCCAGCCCCTCACTGGAGGAATTCTAGGCAGGTGCTCTACCACTGAGCCTCGCTCCCAGCTCCTCACTGGGGGATTTTAGGCAGGGGCTCTACCACTGAGCCACGCCCCCAGCCCCTCACTGGGGGATTCTAGTGGTAGGGACTCTACCACTGAGCCACACCTCCAACCCCTAACTGGAGGATTCTAGGCAGGGGCTCTACCACTGAGACACACCCTCAGCTCCTCATTGGAGGATCCTAGACACTGAGCCACACCCCCAGCTCCTCACTTGGGGATTCTAGGTAATTGTTTCACTGCTGAGCCTTTTACTGGTGGTGTCTAGACAAGCACTCTGCCACTGAACTTACACACCTTGCCATGATTTCCTCTTGACTTGAGACAAGGCAGGCCTTAAGTCCTGACTGTCATGGTCCAGACTGTCATTGAACTCGCTTCGTAGCCTTTGACCTTCAGTCTCACTCGCCTTCTGAGCAGCCATAGGCCTTATGGCACCTGGCTTAGCTCTCCAGGTGCTGGATTTTGAGACCAACAGGTCAGAGGTGAAGCCTCTCTGCTTACTGCAGTGTGCAGCAAGAGCTCGAACATGCTGATTGGCCTAGGTATACATGCCAAATGAAGGAATCTAGCAGACTCCAGGTCAGGAACTAATTCTCTTGAATAAATAACTCTAATGTCCACGTCAAAGGCTGGAGCCTGCAGCTCAGTGTAGAGCACTTGCCTGTTACCATGCTACCCAGCATGTGTGTTCTAAGGGTGTTTGCATATTTGTTTAAAGCAATAGCATTTAGGGTTAGGGCTGGGGTTCAGTTGCCAGAGTGTTTGCCTGGCATGCACAAAGCCCAGGGTTTGATTCTCAGCGCCACATAAGCCAGGCATAGTGATGGATGCCTGTGATCCCAGCACTTAGATAGTAAAGGCAGGAGGATCAGATGGATGTTCAAATTCATCTCAGTTACATAGAACTTATGGCCAGCCTGGGCTACCTATCTGGGAAAAAAAAGAAAAAAAGAAAACAAAACAGAAAAATAAAACCAAAGCCAATCAACCAACCAAACAAAAAACAGCAAAATAACTTGCAGTGCTTCTCCATGTACAGATTGTGACTTCTTCCAGGGGCTACATCTCAGATATATTGCATATCAGATATTTCCATTATGATTCATAACAGTAGCAAAATTACAGTTATGAAGTAGCAACATAATAATTTTATGGTTGGGGTCACCACTGCATCTGGAACTGTATTAAAGGGCCGCAGCATTAGAAAGGCTGAGAACCACCAACTTATCAGGTAAAGACGCTTATCATGGAAGCCTGCCAACTCGAGTTCAATCCCAGAAACCCATGTAAAGGTGGAAGGAGAGAACTAACTCCACAAAGTTGTCCTCTGACTTCTACATGCACATCATGGGACATCCCATATCTACAGGTATGTACACCTCACATTACATCATAGCGTCATACAAGAATAAAAGTGTAACAAATGAAGGCTAGAGAGAGAGATAGCACTGGAGGGAAGGTCCCTTGTTGCTCTTGCAAAGGAATGGGTTAGGTCCCCAGTGTCCATGTGGCTTTCTGAGGCACTCCCACAGACATGCACATACTACCCACCCACCACACACAAAAATAGAAAATAAATCTTATAGAACCCCTTTAAAAGCTGAAATAAATAATTAAAAACTTCAAAGGAACATATGGAAAAAAATTTAAAAAATAAGGTAATAGCGTTTAACTGATGGGCATATCAACATATATGCGCGGGCACACACGCCACCCATGGTTGAGCCACATAATTTTCCCACAAGCCCAGCATGCCTCTGTTAAGTAGACATAGGCATATGAATCTTACCTGCAGGCGTCCGTGGGGGAACACAGCGTCCAGTCATGGGATCGAACTCCTCAGGGCTGATGGGACAGACACACAGGAAGGAGCCTTCAACATTTTCACACAGTGCGGAGCCACATACGCCCTGTAGTGTCTCACACTCATTCACATCTGTGAGCAGGAAACATGGTGAGAGGGAGTCCATGTTATAAAGCTTCTGTGGTTTGAGAACTCCAAGGTTTCAAATGTGATAGATGGGGCTGGAGAGGTGGCTCAGCAGTTAAGAGCGCTGAAGGCTCCTGCAGAGGACCTGGGATTAATTCTCAGCACCCACTGGCTGACAGCTGTAACTCCAGTTCCTAGAGATCTGATGCTCCTCTTCTGGCACCTACGGGCACTGCAAGCATGTGGTACCGATAAACACCAGACACATACAATAAAAATAAACCTTTAAATATAATGGATATCTATTTCTATACATCTCAATAGGTATTTATCTCTATAGGTATATGTTTTTTGAGGTAGGATCTCACTGTGAGCCTGGCTCACCATGTAGACCAGGCTGGCTTTGAATTTGTGCAATCCTCCTACTTCTGACTTCCCGGTATCAGGATTATATGTATGAGCCACCACTGCCAGCTCTCTGTTCTCATTGTTTCATAAAAAACAAAACAAAACAAAACAAAAACCCCAACCCTCCCCCACACACAAAAGAAAGAAGGAAAGGAAGGAAGAAAGAAAAAAGAACGAGCAGTTTTACTTTTTAATGTATGATGGCTCAGAACTTTCTATATAGTCCAGGCTGCCCACAGACTTGTAGCAATCCCCCTACTTCAGTGTCCTAGGGGCTTGCATTAGGAACATGCACCATTACACCTGGCTCACAGTGTCAAGTTTTAAAAGATGTATTATGTGTATATTTACATATGTTTGTGTGTGTGCCATGCACATGATTCCAATGGAGACCAGGAGAAAGTGCTGGACCCCAGGAACTGGATTATAGATAATTATGAGCCACCATGTGAATACTGGGAATTAAACCCAATTTCTCTGAACGAGCAACAAGTACTCTTAACTGCTGGACTGACTCTTCATCCCCTAGCATCATTATTTATTATTTTTTAAAAAGATTTATTTATTTACTTTATGTATATGAGTACACTGTAGCTGTACAGATGTTTTGTGAGCCATCATGTGGTTGCTGGGAATTGAACTCAGGACCTCTGCTCGCTCCATCCCGGCACTCTCCAGCCCAAAGATTTATTTATTATATCTAAGTACACTGTAGCTGTCTTTAGACACACCAGAAGAGGGCGACAGGTCTCATTACGGATGGTTGTGAGCCACCATGTGGTTGCTGGGATTTGAACTCAGGACCTTTGGAAGAGCAGTCACTGTGCTCTTACCCATTGGGCCATCTCACCAGCCCACATCATTATTTCTTAACAGCTCAGATCCTGCTGTCTACTTCTCTTCTAGTTAGAAACCCCAACTCTCCCTTAGGAATTCCCTGAGCTTCCAAGTCTGCCCCATGCATCCTGGGTACAGCCAAGTCTCCACTGTGGCAGAACGAATCAGGTTACTGCAATTCTGCAGGTCAGAGGCAGGCAATGACCTCATCATCTCAATCAAAGCCAGTCCTGAGACTTTCTGGGTCTCCTTCTTAGCTGTACAGCTGCCAGTCTGAGGCTGTAAGCCCAGAGCTAGGGCCACCTGTCCCTGCCTAAAAACAAACCCAGCAGAGGAAGAAAGCCTTGCTTCAGTTCTTGGCTCTACTGACATCTGCACTCACAGACTCTGCCATTTTAACTCCTCCTTATCCTCTTAGCTGTTTTGGTTTAAAATTTTATGTGTTTGCATGTCTGCCTGCATGTATGTATGTTTATCACATGAGTGCCTGATGCCCTCAGAGGTCAGAAGAAGGCACCATATATTTTGGAACAGGAGTTACAAAGAGTTGTAGGTCACTTTGTGGGTGCTGGGAACTGAACCTGGTTCTCTTTAGGAGCAGCAAGTGCATTTTAAAAATGTATGTATTTTAGCCAGACAGTGGCGGTGCACACCTTTAATCCCAGCACTCAGTAGGCAGAGGTAGGCCGATCACTGAGTTAGAGGCCAGCCTGGTCTACAAAGTGAGTTCCAGGACAGTCAGGGCTAAGGCAACCCATGGCTATCCAGAGAAATCCTGTCTCGAAAACTAAAACAAATAAGTATTTTGCTGGGCACAGGGGCACAGGTCTTTAATCCCTGCACTCAGGATCTCTGTGTAGATCTTACTGATCTACACAGTGAGTTTCTGGCCAGACAGGTACATGGTAAGACCCTGTCTCAAAAAAGCAACACACACATAAACACATCTGGGGATGGGAGAAAGAACTCTGTGGTTAAGAGCATTTGTTCTTCTGAAGACCCAGGTTCATTCCCTTAACCCAGTTGGCAGCTCACAACAGGTCATAAATCCATTTCCAAGGGATCTGACATCCCTTCTTCCAAAGCCATCAGACACACATACACCACATAAACATTTGAGAAAAAAACATACACGCAAAATAAGTAAATTTTGGATATATAATCCCCCTTCCCCAAGACAGGGTTTGTCTGTGTAGACCTGGTTGTCCTGGAAGTCACTCAGAGTTTGAGGCTGGCCTCGAACTCATAGATTCCCCCCCAACCCCCGCCTCTGCCTGCCGAGTGCTGGGATTAAAGATGTGTGACACCACCACCACCCAGATATATATTATTTTAAAATCAAGTACAAATGTATGCATCTACGTGTGGGTATGTGTATATGAGTGTAGGCACCCTCAGAGGCCAGAGGTGACAGATCCCTCAGAGCTGGAGTTAGGGGTGGTTGTGAGCCTCCTGACATGGTGCTAGGGATCAAACACGGGTCCTCTAGAATAGCCACGCATGCTGCTGACTGCAGAGTTACCTCTCCACCCCTTCCTAGTTCTCACAATTCCTTAGTTCTCTTTTCAGGAATAAAGGCTGCTGGGGATGTAGAAGGCTTAACTAGCATGCATAGACCCCAGGTTCTACCCTCACCGTTGCAAGAAAAGGAGAGGGTAAAAGGGAGAGAGAGAGAGAGAGGGAGGGAGGGAGAGGGGAAAAGGGAGGGAATGAGGGGGAGTGGGGGACTGAGAAGAGAGGGAGAGAGGGAGAGAGAAAGAGAGAGGAGGGGGGGAGGGAAAGAACAAACAAATCAAGAACAAAAACAAGTAAAGCCATTGAGGATTGTTAAGGCCAGTCTGGGATGCATAGTAAGAACCTGTCTCAACCCTTATTTACTCTCCCCCTCACCAAAAAAAGGAAAATAATAAAGTCTGTGTTTGCATTTGTGAGGCGACAAGGAAGGTATTCCGCTGCCAAGCCTAATGACCAGAGTTCGATCCCCAGGGACTGACATGGTGGAAGGAAAGAGCAGGTTGTTCTCTGCCCTCTGGGCCTCTAATTAAAATACCTGTAAAGACATAGCAAACTCTAATTAATGATGTGCAGAATGAAGGCTGGCTCTGAGCAGTAATTCCAACACTCAGGAGACAAAGGCAGGAGGATCACTGCAAGCGGAAGGCCAGCCTGGTCTATGCTGTGAGATCAGAACCAGCCAGTGCTACAGTGGGATTCTTTTTTCAAAACAACCACTCAAAAAGTCCACAAATCTGTCCTCATGCCTAGTCGCATTCATGGGTGGACAGATGAAGGGGTCAGTATACTAAAATAATAACCATGGTGACGGTAGTGGTGATGGTGGGGGAGGGGGTCAGAATACTAAAATAATAACCATGGTGACGGTAGTGGTGATGATGGTGGGGGAGGGGGTCAGTATACTAAAATAATAACCATGGTGACGGTAGTGGTGATGGTGGGGAGGGGGTCGGTATACTAAAATAATAACCATGGTGATGGTGGGGGTACTTGTATATCTACAACATGGACTGGAGGGATGCAGCCCACAATTTTCTCTATTTGCCATGTGTAGACATTTTCTATCAGATCTGGTGGTCTAGAGCTGTACTGCTAGCTATTAGGGAGGTTGAGGCAGGAGTTTCAGACATTCAAGGCCTGCCTCAGCTCACAGGGAGTTCAAGGCCAGCCTCAGCAATCTAGGGCCCACGTTTCTAAAAATAAAATGTAAAATTTGGGCTGGAGCTGGGTGTGATGACACACACCTGTTATCTCAGCACTTCAGAAGTGGAAGCAAGAGGATACAAAATCGAGGCCATTTATGTCTACACAGTGAGGTCAAGGCACAAGACCCATACCCCTGAAGAAAACAGTCAAAAAACAAATTAAAAGGGTTTGGGATGTAATTTCACTAAGAAAAAAAGTTAACATACTAACACACACACACACACACACACACACACACACACACACACACACACACGAAACTTAAGCTGGGCAGTGGTGGCACACACCTTTAATCCCAGCACTTGGGAGGCAGAGGCAGGCAGATCCTGAATTTGAGGACAGCCTGGTCTACAGAGTGAGTTCTAGGACAGCCAGGGCTACACAGAGAAACCCTGTCTTAGAAATAAAACAAACAAACAAAACTAATTGAGGGTCTGGAGAGAAGGCTCAGTGGTTCAGAGCACTTCCTGCTCTTGCAGATGACCCACGGTTCAATTCTCACGGTTCAATTCCACATGGTGACTCACATCAATCTATATAACTCCAATTCCAATGCCCCCTTTTGACCTTCATGGGCACCAGGCACAAATATGGTACCCATAAATATATGTAGGGAAACACCCATAAGATAAAATGAATAAATCTTAACCTAAACCAAAACAAAAAAGCAAAAACTAATTAGGTAAGATTACTTGATCTTTCTGTTTGGAGATGGGGGTCATACTCTGTCACTTAGGCTAGCCTGGAACTTGCTATGTAGCTCAGGCTAACCTCGAACTCATAACAATCGTCTTCTTTTTGCCTCCCAAATATTGGCATTACAGAAGTGAGCTACCATGCCTGGCTCTACAGGACCGTTTTAACTGGTTATGTCTCGGTTCCTGAGACATAATACTTAGGTTCCAGGAATGAATTCTGCAACTTTAGAACTTCTGTTTCTCCAGGAGAGTGGAAAGTGGTAGGGCTAGACCATCCTACTCCCCTTCTGGTCCCTTACCCACGCAGTGACGCCCGTCCCGTGCCCCTTCGTAGCCTTGGTCACAGACGCACTGGAAAGAGCCGGGAAGATTCTGGCACATAGCATGGGCGCCGCAGAAAGACCGGTTCCGGCATTCATCCACATCTGCAAACACCAGCAGACCGTTTCAATTTCAATAAGATCATTTCTAAACCTCTCACCCCCTTCACACTCCCCCTACCACCCTGCAAACACCCACCCTGGCACCCGCCCCCTGGTGTAGGCTGATAGCCAGGGTCGCAGGCTGGTGTGCAGCGGTAGGAGCCAGGGGTGTTCTCACAGCGCTGGGCACCGCAAATCGCAGAGCCGTATTCTCGACACTCGTCCACGTCTACAACAGAGTGGGGCGGGGTGTCAAAGGCCTGAGATTGAAGCGGTGGGTTGCTAATGTCACTTCCAGTCGCTAAGATTGAGAAGTCCCTAGGTCTGGTTAATATTCCATGAATCTAGTAGCTCTTAAGACCTTCATGCCGTTTCTCAAACACCTGAAACAGGGCCCCACCTCAGGGTCTTCAATCTCCCCGTTCTCTCTGCTAGATATGTCTTCACAACTATGTGTCCCCTTCTCCTCCTTCACGGACACATAAAAGTCTAGCCCTCTTACTCAGCATCCCTGAGCAATATCCTTGTCCCAATGTCCTGTCATATCTGCTCGTTTATTTTTCTCCTTTTTTTTTTTTTTTTTTTTGCATTTTGTTGTTGAGAATTTCACATGAGTACTGCATTTACATCATTTTCCACACATTCCTGTCCTCCTCCTCCTCCTCTCCCTCCTCCTCTCCCTCCTCCTCCTCTTCCTCCTTCTCCTCTTCCTCCTCCTCCTCTTCCTCCTCCTCCTCTCCCTCCTCCTCTCCCTTCACCTCCTCCTCTTCCTCCTTCTCCTCTTCCTCCTCCTCCTCCTCCTCTTCCTCCTCCTCCTCCTCCTTCTTTTGAGACTGTATAGCCCTGCCTGACCTGGATCTCACACTGTAGACAAGGCTAGCTTTAAACTCAAGAGATCTGCCTGCCTCTGCCTTTGGAGATCTGAGACAAAAGCCATAAACCTCCATGCCCAGCTTATTTTTCTTCAATTTTCAATTTTGTTTTGGAGACAGGATCTCATGTAGACCAGGCTGGCCTTGAATCCCAGGTATCTGAGGATAACCTTAAACTCCTCCACTTGTCTCCACCTCCTAATTACTGGGATTATAGAAACAGATGCCACTACACCTATTATTCTCCTTTTTAAATTTATTTATGTTATGTATGTGAGTGCACTGTTGCTCTCTTCATGCATATCAGAAGAAGGCATCCGATCCCATTACAGATGGTTGTGAGCCACTATGTGGTCACTGGGGATTGAACTCGGGACCTCTGGAAGAACAGTTAGTGCTCCTAACTGCTGTGCCATCTCTCTACCCCCTATTATTCTCCTTTTAAAGTTAGCATTTTTTCTTTTTAAAATTTAGGGTCTCATGTAGCTTAGGTTGGCCTCATGCTTGCTATGCAGCCAAGGATGGCCCCAAACATCTGATCCTCTATCCTCCACCACCCAAATGCTAGGATCACACGACAGCACTCAGTTTATGTATGTATCCAATGTCTAACCCAGGGCATTGTCCATTTGAGGCAAGGACCCTACCAAATGAGGGCCATCCTCAGACTCACATCCTCTTTATTAAACCTTGACTTCAAACTGGGCATGGTGGCATATGCTTGGAATTCAGCACTCAGGAGTCAGAGGCAGGTGCTGTGGTGTATGACTAGAATTCAGCACTAGGAAGGCTGCGGCAGGAGGGTTGCTGTAAGTTCCAGGCAAGAGTATCCTACAGTAGTGAATTTCAAGCCAGCCAGGTGTACACACACACACACACACACACACACACACACACGGAGGGAAAGAGGGAAGGAGGAATGGAGGGAGGGGAAAAAGGGAGGTTATCTCTCAAAACAAAAAACACGTTGAAGGCCAGCCTGGAGCACATAGCAAGACACTGTCTCAACAAAACAGCAACCTGACATTTTATCTATAAAATCATCAGTGTGCGGTAGTGACCATCCTTCAGTGCAAACCTCACACCAATATAACTGCCTGCCAAGACATCAACAGTGCCGTTCGTATAGAAAGGGTCTCACAGTTATATGTGGAATGAGTTCTGAATTTATTTACATAGTTACTCCCCCCATCACACACACACCATATTAGCTCAGTGAGGGCAGGGGTTTTGTTTGGTCTTTTCCTGCTGTGCCCTGTCTGGCACCAGCGCTGCTTATTGAACTTTTTATAATTAATGATTAAGTTCTTAGGAAGTGAGATTTTCGTGAATTAGAGGAAGGGAAATGCAGCCCATAATAGTTTTGTTTCATGGGTTACAGAAAATACTGATTCATCCTGCACCCTGTCCCTCTAACTATATTAAAATGGTTCAGTAAGGGGAGGGCTTCTAGCTTGCTCTGATTCCTGATAAGAAAGCTCCGGTCCACATAAGAAAACACATGCATACAGCAGCGGCTAATTTTTCCCAGAGAACACCAAGGGGAGAAAGGGAAGTGTTAGCCGTGGAACCTCTCCTTCCAGTTTTTTTGAGACAGAACATCTCTCTCTTGATTCCCAGGGGAGCAGGCTCCCACAACCTGCCCCAGGTTTTAGGTGATCTGTCTTACCATCACAGGTGCCCTCGGGGCCAGGGTGGTAACCTGGATCGCAGTCTCTTACACAGCGGTAGGAGCCAGGAGAATTTTCACAGCGCTGAGACCCGCACAGGGCAGGTCCCCGTTCACGACACTCGTCAATGTCTGAGGACCAGGCAGGGAGGTCATTTAAAGGAAACAGGTGAGACAAAGAGGGAGCAGGAAGGTCAGGAGAGAGAAGTGGGGGAGAGGGTAAATAAGGGAAGGGTGGGGAGGAGGCCTCTCACCAAGGCAGGAGGCAAGGTCGGGGCCAGCGCGGTGTCCAGGAGGACAGATGCACTCGAAGGAGCCGTCAGTGTTGGTACAGATGCCGCTCTGGCAAAGATCCTCCTCACTGCACTCGTCCACGTCTGCAGGACAGGGCATCCGAAACCCAGGCCCACTTCCTCCTCTGCTTATCCCAGGCTATGCCCATTCAGTTCCCCCATCCCAACCCTCCAAGTTCAGAAACCTCAAAGGAAGGCCTCACCCAATCTGTTTCAGGCCCCATCTTTTCTAGCAAGCCCCGCCTCCACTCGGAGGCCCTTCCCAATTACTATCAAGCTATCAGCTTCCAACTTTTCCTGACACATCCAGTTCCTCTACGATTGCCACCTCCAGGCCTCCCAAAAGCTACTTTCCAGTGATCCAAGTAGATTCCCCCAAACCCTCAAAAAATCCAGTCCCACTTCTGCCCTCTTTCCCTTGCTCCTCCTTTTCCTGCTGTAAGCCCACTCTTTCCACACTCAGATCCGGCCTGGAGACTGACCGAGACAAGATGCTCCTCGAGGTCCAGGCCTGTAGCCAGGGGCACAGGTACAGGTAAAGGAGCCATCAGTGTTGAGGCACTCTCCGTGGGGGAAGCAGAAGTCGCCTTCCAGACACTCATTTATGTCTAAGGTACACAAGAGTCAGGACTGTGCTGTTGGTCCCCGGAAGTAAGCCCCGCCCATAATGTTGTAACCCTGACACCCAAGTTGCAACCTTGAAGACTACGTTTCTCTGAAAATTCCTGTCTTAGTCCATTTTACATCTCTAATGGGTTACATCTCTAATGGGCTTTGCTCAAGGATCCAGGCACTATTCCCAGATTCTCCCGCTGGTTAGCTAGCTCACCTGCACAAGGCCCAGGTCGACCAGATGGCGCCCGGTAACCTGTCGCGCAGCTGCAGTGGAAGGAGCCTTTAGTATTTGTGCACTGGCCATGGAGACCACAAGGGGTGCCTGAACTGCATTCGTCCACGTCTGTAAGAGTGGGTTAGGGGCTCAGAGGGGATGCACTGGAACAAAAGGGTTGGTGGGAATGATTGGAAAGGATCATAAACAAAGGACAGAGTACTCCAGGATTAAGAGGTTCTGTGGATCTGGGTATCTGATCTCTACCAGGATTCCTGGTATTGGGGAAAGAGACTATAGATTGGCACTGGGAATCAGAAACTAGGGTAAGGGATGAGTCAAGGTACTATGATCTAGAATATTGGATAAGATCCTGCTCAACAAATGTGTCCAAGTCAGCTAGAGTAAAAGGTTACCGACTGATGTCAGGGGTGAGGGTTGGGGTCAAGGATAATGCACCCAATTAAGTTTTAGGGAAGAGATTCTGAGAAGGGATGCAGATGGATGGTGAACCAGAATAAAGCTGGTCAGGATTGTAGGTATTCTTTCTTTTGTTTTGTTTTGGCTAAAATAAAATGGCACAATAAAATTTAGGATCATGGGCCACACTTAGGGCCAGGAAACAGTAAGGGTCCAGAAATGTAGTTTTGCTGAGAGACAAGGTCAGTGATTATCAGGAAGGGTCATGGTTAGCTCTAAAATGCTCCAGCCAAATCGCATGTTCCTAGGCTAAAGAACCTAGGGTAAGGAGGAGTCATCCATGGTTAGGAGTATGGTCAGATCCTGGACTTCAGGTCTGGTGGGGCATGAAGCAAGAGTCAAATTTAGGGAGTCATGGTTCATGTAAAGGGACTGAGGTCCAGGTCCCAAATTATGGGTCAAGTCAGGGTCATGGATCAGATCAAGGGTCAAAATCTGAATGATTAGGGTTAAGATACAGGGTTAAGGTCCCAGGTTCCAGGGAGGCCTGATCTCACCAGTACATCGGCCACGGTGCAGGTGGTGTCCAACAGGGCAGGCCCGGCACTGGAAAGAGCCCGGTGAGTTCACACACTCCTGCCCAGGACACGCCAAGTGGTTTTCACACTCATCCACATCTGAGAAGTTGGGGAGAGAGTAGCCTTGAGGAAGTGGCCCCCGGCCTCCTCACCCATCCACACTCCTCCCTCCCCGGCCTCACCCTCGCACTCGGAGCCCGCAGCGTTGGGTTGGAAGCCTGTAGGGCAGACACACTCGAAGCTTCCTTCTGTGTTCTCACAGCGGCCATAGGCACAAGGCGAGGGACTCCGGGCACATTCATCCACATCTGGGCAGAAGAGGCCAATCAAGCTGAGGAATAGGCCTGGGCCCCTCCCCACTGCCATCCCCGCCTACCTACCCCAATGCTCCAATTTTTGTTTATTCGAGACAAGATCTCACATGGTAGCTCAGGCTGGCCTTAAATTCACACCAGTCTTCTTGCCTTAGGCACCTGTATCAAGCCTAATGGCCAGAGTTTGACCCCTGGGACCCACATGATGGAAGGAGTGGACTGATGCTAGTAAGTTGTCCTCTAACCTACACCCTCTCACAGTGGCATGAGCCCACCCACAGTCTCCCATCCACCCCGTGTATAAAACAAATAAATGTTTCGTTTTTAAGTTTAAATGGGAGGAGGGACAGGCATTGATTCTAGGTAAAACCCTTACTACTAGCACTCAAGAAGCAGAGGCAGGGGGATCATTAGTTAAAGGCCGCTATGTGAGGGAGAGATCCACTCTCCGTTGGCAAAAGAAGACAGAGTTCAGGTAGACCTTCACCGGTCTCTCAACACTCTGCTTACCCAGCCTCTGTCACAGAGCCCATCCTACTCCCAAGTAATGTCTCCGGCTCCCCAGCAAGCCACAGTGCTGCAGGCCTGGGTCCAGCACCCTCACCTTGGCAGGGGGCCCCCGGTCCTCGAGATCGGAAGCCAGCTGGGCAGGCACAGTGGAATGAACCCGCGGTGTTGTCGCAGCGGCCTGGCCCGCAAGGCGGAGGCTGCTGGGCACATTCATCCACATCTTCTTCACACGCCGAGCCACGGAAGCCAGCCGGGCAAACACAGCGGAAAGAGCCAGGCAGGTTTTCGCAGACCCCGCGGCCACAGAGGCCTGGGCTCTGGGTGCATTCATCCACATCTGCATGGAGCAAGTAAATCCTCGGATGTCCGCTGTGATTCACACACACACACACACACACACACACACACACACACCCCACACATACCATGCTACATTCTGCCTGAGCTTCATTCTGACCCTGGTTGATTCCTGAAATTTCTGCCTCTTGGGTCCCCATGAATTGGGCTATATTTGTCTTCTGTAATTCAGCCCTCCTTCCCAATTACTCACATCTCCATCCTTTCTCCACCTGTTTTTTCATTCTCTATGATCCAGCCCTTCTGCTTTGCATCCCTTGGCCTCTCCATCCGATCCAGGTCACTACATTTGGCTCTCGAATCTCTATGTCCCCCATTAGCAAGCCGTTCTTTGTCCCGTTGCTCAGCCTCTCCAACTTCATCGCTACCTATCAACCATTCGCCTTATACCATCTTTCTTTCTGTCCCCTCCCAGTTCCTCACCCTGGCAGCTGGCTCCATGCGGTGCTGCCTGGTACCCGGCGGGACACACACATAGGAAACTGCCTGGCGTGTTCTCGCAGCGCCCGCGTTCACACGGCGGCGGCACGCGGCGGCACTCGTCCACATCTGTGGACAGAATCCAGAGGCTAAGACTAGGACAGACACTCAGTCCCTGAGGGATGAGAAGCCAGGGGAGCAGTGGCAGGCGGCAGGACGAGGACGGGGCAAAGCTAAGAGCTAGTCTGGGGGCGGAACCAAAGAAGTAGGCGGAGCTGGGGTGGGTAGGCTTAAAGCGATGGCGGAGATCGAATCCAGAGGTTAGAACGAGGGCTAGTTTGGGACCCAAGCAGAGAGCAAGATTGTGGGAGGGAGCAAATTTGGGGAGGGCAGGACCTGGGCAAGGGCGAGGTCCGGAAAGGAATCTTTGTGGCTCAAAGGAAGAAAAAGAAGGCAGAGTCGGAGCCAGAGAAGGAAAGGGTAGTTTGAGGTGAGAGCTGGAGTGGAGTCAGGGGTCTCTGTCAGATGAACTGCCGAAATTGTAGAACTCAGACTGGGTCTGGAGGCCGGAGCTACTCCAGGATAGGGAGGGCGGAGCTAGTGTGCGCAGAGCTTGTGAGAGCAGAGCTAGGGCACAAGCTAGGCCACAGGGAAAGAAAGGGCCGAGTTAGGTGCAGAGCAGGGGTGGGGCCTAGCTGATCTTGGTCAGGGCAGGACGTGGTGTGATGATGGAGCTGGACCGGCGTGAGAAGGCGAAGGAGCCGGCCGGCGTGAGCGGTTCTGCAGAGGAAAGACTCAAGTAGGGGTGGAGCCTGGGGACTAGAGGGGCGGGATTCTCACCCAGGCACTCCGCAGCCCGCGGACCTGCTCGGAAGCCCGTGCCGCACACGCAGCGAAAGCTGCCGGGTGAATTCTCGCAACGCCCAGGAGCACAGGGTGTAGGGACGCGGCGACATTCATCTATGTCTGAGGGCACAGAGTAGGCTAGTTACGGGCTGGCCAGCCAGGGGAACCTCCATCTGAGCCCCGACTCCGCGAAATCCCCTCTGCCCAGCTCACCAATGCAGCGAGCGCCCTGGGGGCCGAGCCGGAAGCCTGGGTCGCACGCACAGGTATAGCCGTTTGGCCGAGGAACGCAGCGTCCAGGACCACACACCTGGGGATTTCGCTGACACATGCCGGGAGAGGGACCTGGAGGAGGCAGTCAGCCAGGTTCCCACAAGTCTGAACTTTTCAGTCTCTTCTATCCCAGAACGGTGCCCTTAGTCGCTCTAAGATACCTCCATGAGTGTCCC
Source organism: Mastomys coucha (assembly GCF_008632895.1). Taxonomy (NCBI): domain Eukaryota; kingdom Metazoa; phylum Chordata; class Mammalia; order Rodentia; family Muridae; genus Mastomys; species Mastomys coucha. The sequence continues at coordinate 20,745,603 of NW_022196904.1, forward strand.
CTCCCCAAATGTAATCTTGGAGATCATGTTGTCATTTACTCTGAGAGAGCCTCCTCAAATCTGCCTGAATCCACTCTCAAAGACACTCACATGTCTTCATGCTTCAGAAGTATTTTCTTGAGACTTCCCATGATGCCCATTTTACAGGATAAGAACTGGTGCCTCAGGATGTAACTGTTCGTTTAGCAGAGAACTGGAACCCAGCAATGACTCTAGTACCTGAGGGAATCACTTCCCAAACCTTTAGATTCTTACCTCTCCCCATCCTTCCTTATCTCTTTCATCTTTCCCAACACCTTCACCCCGAAGCCTTTCCCCACAGAAATTCACAGTATTTCGGCTACCACCCTCAGGTTCCTAGGGCACCTGATTCAGAAATCTCTGGACCGGTCCAAGCAGGGATGCTGGGCAGGGGAAATTCAGGCCAAGGCTGGGATTCCGGCTGTGGCCCAGGATCAAGGCGGAGCTCAGGTCGACGAGTAGGCAGAAAGCCTGGTAAAGAAAGAGCATCTGTATAGGAATCTAAATATGGATGTGCTTACTCCTCCCCTTCTATTCCTATCTGCTTCAAGCAGCACCTAGGAAATAGCACCCCCCCACACACACACCCAGTCCGGGTTCCAGTTCACCTGTAGGTGGGCGAGGGGTGGCTGGTGGAGCGCGTGGTTGATTGAAGGTCACTCGAGGTGGGTCCTGGTTCAGGGGCCTGGTGTTGTAGCGCAGGTCAGAAGCTGAATAGTGGTAACCAGGGCCAGCTGGACAGATCTCTCGAAAACCCTCTAGGACCAGGCAAGGAGAGGGCCGGAGAGGAGACCAAATTAAATCTTGTGAGTTGTAAGTAGGCCTTGGCTGGGAATACAGCCTGGCCTTTGATAGCATCAGGAGTCTGGCTTATATGCTAGATGGAGTAGTGTATCAACTAAAGAATTAGATGTTTCAGAAGCCATTGGTAGAGCTGCAAGAGTTTTCCTCTTTAGGGATGGTGGCAGAGTGCTCTGGTCAGCCTAACTTTAAGGTTGTGTCTCAGTGGTGAGTGAGGCTAAGGATAGAGGAGAAGCCTAGGACTGATGAAGCATTGGGAGTGTGGCCAAGGTTCTGCCAGGTACTGCTAACTCTAGAGGTTGAAGGCAGGGCCTATGACTCCGGTCTGTGTCTATCTGTTAGGAAGGGATGAGTTGGAAGAACATGCTCACCTGAACCATAAGGTGGGCAGAGCTGGCAGCCTCGGCCCCAAGCCTTGCCCACACGGCTACAGCAGCAGATCTGTTTGGTGATGTTTCGAAGAATGGGCAGTGAGCATCCACCATCATGGAGCACTCTGTAGCAGGGCCCCTTTGCCTCTGAGATCACATGTTGGGCTAGGGGGATGGGAGGAAATTCTTCAGAGTGTGTAGGAAGTACAGCGGTTCTGTGTGTATGTGTGTGTGGGGGTGTGAATTCAATTCACACACCCCCTCGGAGAGGATTTAGTGAGTAAGTGAGAGGGACATCATTTAGGGAGGTCTGAGGGAGAGCCAAGAGTGCCCAGGGTTTGAAGTAAGGCATAAGTGAGAATCTAAATATAAGAATCTGAATGCTGTCAAGAGGTGGAGAGAATTTGGAGGTTTTGTTTTGTTTGTTCTTTGTTTGTTTTTTCGAGAGAATTTGGAGGTCTTAAAGGAACTCAAGATTCTGGAAGTCTGAGGGTCTTGGCTGTGAACGGTTAGAGAGCTGGAGGTGGGGCATCTGAAATCAGCGCAGGGATCCTAAGGTCCAGAATAAACCTAAGCGGGATCTGAAAGTCTCGAAGGGTTTGGAGTTAAGTGAGGGAATTAAGAATTCAGAAATATTCCGGGATGTTTTCTAAGGTCATGAGCAATTTAGGAGCCAGCTTCAGAGCCCCGCCCCCCTTTCCTGGTGGCTCACAGATGCAGCTGCTGCGGGAAGAGTCCAGGAGGAAACCATCCGGACATACACACGTGTACCCGCCACGGGTGTTGGCACACTCTCCGTGTTGGCAACGCCCACCTGTGGCGCACTCATCCACATCTGCAAGAGTTGAGGAAGTTTTTGGCGCGTCTGGGACTACAAAGTCCCTGGCAGCCAAGCCTTGAAAGACAAACCCTCGGTTCCCTGCTGTCCCCTGCCTTGCCTTACCTACACAGGACCCATTAACTCTCTCGAAGCCGGCTGGACAAGGTCCATTTGGGCCACTCACTCGGTTGGAGTTCCCTGTGGAGAAAGGAGAGATCGGGGCAGGGACAGGTTGGCAGAGAGATAACCAGGCAGTTTTGAAGAAAGATGAAATGAGAAGGGCTAAAAGGAGTGAAGTGCGGTTTGAACTACCGAGTCAGCCTGGCAGCCCAGGAAGTAAGGTCGGAGGCTCTCGAAATGCACGGGTGAGACAAAGGCACAAAAGCCGTTAGAAAATGGGGTAAATGGACTCGATGGTATAGAAAAACCTAGATAGACATGACCACCCCCAAGGTAGGTAGATATAGTTAGAATTAGTCACTAGGGTTTATCTGTGCCCGGAGGAGAAGAGGCGAGGTTCGGGGACGACCCAGGGCTTCTTACCCAGGTGTTCTGCGCACGGGTGACAATCATGAACACCCCAGGCCAAGCCTTCCCCTCTGCAGCATACTTCCTGAGTCCGGAGGCCGGGCAGCGGCGAAGCACACTGTAGATGAAGTGAGGCGTGAGCGCGCCCCCGCGTGGTGGTTTGTTTTAAGGGGTTCCCCCCACCCGCCGGCCTCGTCTCACTTCACTTCCGCGCAGTTCCCTGAAACAGTAACCGAAGCCGGAGGCGTCTGAGTAGCCGTCCTCGCGTGGCGCGCTCTGTGCCAGCACTGTGTAGGGCGCCGCCGCCTCAGCCCGTGCCGCCGCTTCAGCCCTGGCTCGGGCTTCAGGGTTCGCCTCCTCCCAGGGGCCCGACACACGTTCCACTTGGTGCACCACCACCGATGCCTCCTGAGGGTGCTCCACGTGCACACTCACCATCGATGCTACGCCTGAGCAGAGGCAAGATGGACAATGGGATATACCTACACGAGCTCTGACATGCTAGGAGTAGATTGGAGAGGTGAGCTGAGGATGGGTACTTAATATTGTGGGGGTGGGGGTGGGGTGGAGTGGTAATGTAATATGGCCTGCAATTTTCAGTGATCCTCCTGTCTCAGCATCCCAAGTGGTGGGATTACAGGTGGAAGCCACCAAACCGGGCTTGGGAGGATAGCAGAGAAGGCAACAAACTTGGTCAGAGAATGGTCAGGTTCCTGAGGAAAGCGGGATCAGAGGCCCTTTGGCTAAATTCTCCTCACCGTGTTCATCATCGCGGTGGTTGGCTAGTGGCATTGTGTAAACGGAGCGGGTGAGGCCCGGCATGGCTGGGGCCGGGGGCCGGGCTCCCGAGGAATGCAATTGGCAGAATTTGCCAGCGAAGTCCGGGGGGCAAAGGCAGCGGTCAGGCTTCACACACACACCACCGTTGTGACAGATCAAGGGACATAGGACTGAGAAGAAAGCACGGATACAAAAAAATCAGTACTGTGCCTGGCAGACAGCTAACTCTGTCCCCAGCGCTGAAGCGAGGGCCTCAAGGTACATCATTCCTACGTTTCTCTATCGTAGGTGACTTTTTCCGTTTGTTTGCTTTTGTTTTAAAATAGAGACTAATGTAGCCCAGGCTAGCCTCGAAAACTCGCAATATAGCCAATGCTTTAACTCTTGACTCCTGCCTTCGATTCCCAATTTTTGGGATTATAGCAGTATGCTACCACAACAACCTTCCCCAAATCTGGTTGACTACATCGGGTGGGTCAAGTCCGCGCGCCTATCACATTAGTCCCGCCTTCCAGGTGGGCTCGTTCTGCCTCCTCCCTCTATTTCATTCACCTTCCCACATTTCTGGCTGAGTTTGGGCGTTTCAGCCCCGCCCAGACAGTGCTATTCCCGCCCACTGGATTACCTTCGCTCACCACAAACTAAGGTTTCCTTTTTCTGTCTCAGTTGGAGTCCAAAATGTTCAGGCTTTTCCCATTGGCCAGGCTCTCGTTTCTAGTCCCGCCCACATGGCCTTTACCTGACATTGTAAGCTCCGCCCAACCTAGGTACCTGATAGCCTTAGCCCCGCCCACTCACTTTCCTCCCTCTGATTTGCCCTGACTCACGCCCCGCCCACTTCCCTCCTACAGCCTGCAGAGTTTCAACCTTCCCTCCCCGCCTCCGGTAGCACCAGGCGGGGCAGCTAGCGGGGACGCGCCTCTACTCCCCTCCGCGCGCCCTCTCTGGGCCCCTGGCCACCTCTGGGCGGGGCACTGCCAGCTGTGCGGCGGGGTAAACAAAGAAAGGGGTGCAGCGGGGGCAGGGCGTCGTCTCCGCATTCCGGACCCTTGGGGAGCCCCGGACTGCAGAGCCAAAGGAGGCCGGACGTGTCTTTCGAGGGCACTCCCCCTCCCTTCCTCCCCTGGGGCTGCCGAAAACAGCTGGAGACAGCTGCACTCAGGGGAAGGAGGGAGCAGACAGCCCGGGCTATTCGGGGAGGTGTGTGTGTGTGTGTGTGTGTGTGTGTGTGTGTGTGTGTGTGATTTTCTGAGCCACAACTGTACAAAAGGAAGCACAGGGGAGCCACCCCAGTCTAGACGAGTCAGGGGACAGGCGTCCTTGGAAGACATGAGCATGAAGGCAGTACTCTGAGGTTCAAAGACGACCCAAGTTCTCTAGGAGGCAGGGTGAGGCTAGTTCAGAGCAAATCTAGGCTCTCAACCAAGAGTCTTTCAAGTCCTTTCGGAGAGTTGCCTAGAAAACAGGACTAGTACTTTCTGGAGGCGGGGGTGTGGCCCATGTGAGGGAGCTGAGGACAAGGAGAAGTGGAGTCTGATAGTTTCTAGCACGTTAAGACTCTCAAGTTGCTAAGACTCTCAAGTTGCTAAGACTCTCAAGTTGCGGGACCTTAGGAATCGGTGGAAAGTCCTACTTCTCCCTAGCCAAGGGTCTGGTTGCCCTGAGTCTTGATTAATGGCCCTCTGTGGATAGGTCTGGGAAGGCTACATTAGAAAGAGAAGAAGAAGAAAAAAAATTAGGCTATGTGGGAAGAGAATGGGTGGCGATGTTGAAGGGGGAGAATTATCTCTACTTAAGGCTTACTCTTGAATGTTTCAGGGGAAGCCGCTGGGTGACAGACAATATTAGAATTCTCCTGGGAGGGGCGCAGCTTGGAGGAGTACCTCCAAAAAGGGGGAAGAAGCTTCGCGGAAGGAGCTCCTGGAGTGCTGACCCCGGGTGGAGAGAGACCTTTGGATCCGGTAACCAAAAACCCGGATCCCCTGTCAGGAGCGTTAAGCCTGGACTCCAGGTACCTTAATGGGGTTCTTTAAATGTCAGAGCTTAAGAAGTACTCAATCGAGAAGCAAGATTGCAAAAATGGAAGTGTCTCGGATAGGAGAAAGGTACCAAGTTTAGGGGCATTTCTTAGTCTCTTAAGTAATTTCACTGCCTGCTCTTGGCTTGAATAGACTCCCAACTCAGGGTGCCCATATCAGAGGGCTTACTGCTAAATGGGCAAAACTAACTTCATGTCCCACAACATTGGAAGAACAGGGAGCTAAGGACATAGGGGTCTTGCCGAGGTCAGCCCGCCTTCACATGTCCCTCCTTGTGCCTCCAGGGGCTTGGCACCCGTCTGGGCACGGCGCCTGGCACGGGCGAGTTGGGGCTGGGCCGGGAGAGAGTGAAGGAGGGAGGGAGGAAGGGGCGGAGAGAGGGAGTGGTAGCGGGCGGGGGCTCGGGCGGGAGATGAGCTCACGCCGGCCGGGTTGGGCTGGCTGGGGGCCAGCCTGGGCGAGTTCTCGGCGCCAGGGGCCCCACTCCCCATTCCGGAGGGCGTAAGGGGTGGGAAGCAAAGAAAACCCGACCCCCCAGTCCATCCTCACACTCTGGGCTAGCAGGTGGCGCGCCCTCCCGACCTCACCTGAACCCCAGAATGCTCCCCTCGTCTAGAGGAAGCTGAAGCGCAAACCGGTCCCTTCCTCCCCCAGGGGGCGCCCTTTCCTCAGGCCTCCTATCTGGATATCTGTCGCACGTGGAACCGCTGTAATTCAGGTCTTGCCGAAAGACACCCCGTCTTTCCTGGGTCCCCTCCCGCTTAGCTCTTTATCACAAGCAGTCCTATGCTAGACTTTCTTAGTCTTCCCCCACTCAAAGACAGAACCAGAGATTTGAGATATAGCCCCCCCGCCATGCGACTCTGAAACACTCCTTGGTGACCCACTACGCACAATCTCCGAATTTGGGCCCCATCTCAAAAGTTCCCAGATCCCTCAATTCTGAGATCCTCGCCTTGACTGAAAGGGATGAAAGCTAGTCCCAGTCCGTTCATGTGGGACACTACAGTTCCCGAAAACACTCATTGCTCCTAAAATCAGCGCCCCGAGGATCCACTCCCCAAACCAGGAATTCAAAGCCCCCTTCCTCAAAGACCTCACGGACGCCCCAGCACTTCTGTACATGGAATCTGGGCTCCTGCTCCCTAAGGCATTGTCTCCGGGGTCCTCCCTCCGGGCACTCCTCCCTTGGGAGCACCATCCCGCACTCACAGGCGCGGAAGCCGGGTCCCCCCGGGGCCGCCCCGCCGGGCGCGCCGCTGTCCACGCTGGTGGTGTTGCGGGGCGCGCAGGTCGGGGTACAGCGGGAGCCAGTGGGCCCATGGATGCAACGCAGGCCGCACACGGCTGGGGTGAAGCGCACCCGAAGACGCTCTCGGGGTCGGCCCAGTCCGGGCTGCGGCCCCAGCTGCGCCAGCAGCACCAATAGCGACACCCAGAGCAGCCGCGCGCCGCCCGCCATGGCTGCAGCGCCGCGCTCCACCGCGCCGCCGCCCCAGCCCGCCCGAGGGGCCCGGCCGCGCCCGCCCGCTCGCCCGCCCGCCCGCGGGGGAGGGCGGCCGCGCCCCCGCTCAGCCCCCCCTCCCCATAGCTCCCTCCCGGGCGGCCGCGCGGGGGCGCGTGGGGCTGGGCGCTTAGCCAGAGGCGCGAAGGCTGGGCGCTAGACTCGCAGGGGGAAGGGGAGGGCGCCCCCTCTGCTCCCACCCGTGCTCCAACAAGTGGATGGGGCCTATAGGGGAGTAGCAGAGAAGGGAACAGGTGGGGGCGGGCGGGTTTGCCCCCAGAGGGAGTTGAATCCATTGAGAGGAAATCCACTAGAGTAATGGGGGCTGCATTTGGGGAGCCAGCTAAAGGCTGATCCTCTGACCAGGCACTGGGGAAAGAGGCTTCATCCAAATAGAGACAAGGATGGCCCATGTGGACAGCGAGATGACACATCTGTAGGTGATGAGAAGGGTCGGTGCACAGGGGCACATAAAGGAGTTAGAGGAGCTGAACTCTGGAATGGAGGCTAAGGGGCTTACACCTGAAGACGCCACATCACACCAAGACTCTCTACACCTGGTGGGAGAGGGCAGACTGATAAAGGCAAGGGGTAGGCTCAGACTATGGGTGGGGGTCCTCACATCTGGCTGGGGCTCACATCTGGAAAACTTTAGGAAGGAAGGGGATGCATCTGGGCTGAAGGCCACACAGCAGGAGAGGGCTTCTGAGGGTAGCTGAGTCTATAGAGTGCTCTAATGTGGGGTACCGGGCTGTAGTAAGAGCAGAGCCAAGGGAGGGTCTGGCATGTAAGAGGAAAAGGTCTTTGGACTCCAGCCGTCCCGCAATCTTGGGCATTTTGTGCCCGGGCAGGCGCCAACCCGCACAATCGCTTTTGTTGTCTGGGCTGATTCAGCCTCGCTCTCTGCTGGGCGAGTTGCCCCCCTCTTCAGCCACGGGAGCCCGGACGCCTGGCTTCCCGGCCCCACCCCGATGGGTCAGCGCCTTTGGCCTGCGTCTAGTTCTGTCCCTGGCTCACCTCGTACTGCCGGACGCAGGGGTCCCTAGAGGTGGCTACGTCCTGGGGAGTGGGGTGGACCAAGCTACAATGGGGGACTGGTAGGCGGCGGCAGCACCGTGGGAACCAGACGGCTTTATCTGGCCCGGAACCACCCCCCTCCGCCCCCTACACGGAGGAAGGGCGGATGTTCTTACCCCGAGCCTGGCCGGCAGGGGCGCGATGTGGGGGCCTTCTTTTCAGCAATGCCCGGGCCCACGGCCCTCGGGGCCGTCTTTGCCTCAGCAGAGCTCGGGCCTCCTGCAAACTAGGTGGAAGTGGGTGGAAGAGGCTGTCACTACTATTAAATTGGCCTCGTCATCTCAAGAGGAAAAAAAAAAACTCTTAAGCCAGAAGCACTTCCAGGGGTGAGTGGGTTTGCCCAACATTACCCCCAGCCCTTTTATGGGGAGCAAGGCTTGGGATATCTTTAGAGAAATGCTTTCAGAGAAAAGACTATGGAAGAAAGAAAGGTATGGAAAGAGAAGCGATAGGAGATGGATGGGAAGAAAAAAGTGGGTGGGGCATGTAGAAAGAAACAGATCAAGAAGCGAAGACCCAATGATTCAGCCAGGCAAGGAAAAGAATAAACAGAAACACAGACAATGAGTTAATAGTGAACGGCCGGTGTGTGTGTGTGTGTGTGTGTGTGTGTGTGTGTGTGTGTTGGAAGGGAAGGAATGATATGCTTACGTCAGTGGCTGCCAGTTGAGGGATACCTGTCTCTTCTCCTCGGGACTTCGGCTGGGGCTGGGCACTGAAGGTGTTGGGGTCAGGCACCCCTGTAGACCTGTGCACTTGTCAGTTGGGCAGTTTCGGAGCCTGCAGGAAGCTTTAAAGACAATCAGGGATTCAGCAGAGAAGCAGGGCTGAGCCTCTATCATCGTCCATCTCTTCATTTTGGATGAGGCTGGGGAAGGAGACCTCTCATCCCTCAGCCATCCCCCACCTGGAAGAACCCACCTCGGGTGCAGCGGCTACTCCTAGGTGTCTGGTCAGGGCAGCAGCGACAGGCAGCGACACTGTAAATAGGAGGGTAGAACTGCTCAGGCCTCAGAACTCCCCCAAAGGAGGGCAGGGGTGGAGGAAAGAGGAGAAACCAAGACTCCAGGGAATTCCAAGCAGGTAGATAACTTCACGTGAGGCATGCCTGTGCAACTAGAGGAGGCAAACTGACTTAGACTTTCAGGAGTAAAGACCCCAAAACTTACATCTCTGTATCTTATGAAGTTATTCATCTTCTTCATCATCATCATCATCATCATCAACATCATCATCATCATCATCGATAGATTCTCATTATGTAGCTCTCTCTGGTTGGACTCGAACTCATTACTATCATTATTTTGAGACAAGGTCTAGAATGTACTGTGTAGCCCAGGCAGCCCTCAAACTCACGACAATCCTCCTGCTTCATTCTCCTCTAAAGCTAAAGTTACATACATAAGCCACCACGCCAGGCTTAAAATTCTTTCAAGAAACACTCAAAGAGGTCTAAGTGAATCTACAAGCCAGGACTGTCTGGGATCTAGAACTCCGCCCACTAATTCGACCAGAGTTGAGGCTCAGACGCCATCCTAGGACCGGCCGGTAGGTGGCGCCACGTACACAGACCTTGGCGGCTGTGCACTGCGGTGTCGCCTTAGACTGCCAGTCCAGCACAGTGCTGAGGTGGTAGGGATACCGAAGTCCAGGACTGGGAATCCTGAGGCCTGACTTCTATCCAGTTCCCGCCTTTCTAGGATGTACGTCCTGGGACCAGCGTCTCGTGGTCCTTGAACTTCAATGTCCGAGAGGAAAGGGTCTTTTCCGGATATATCTCCGCGCCCCAGGGTCTCAGCGGCGACCCTTCAGCCGCACTGCCAGAGCGTCGTCACCCAGGGGCCCCCCAGACAAGTCCATTATCCCCAAGTTAAAGGGGGGGTGAGGGATGATGGTGCACGTTCAGGCCCAGAGAGAAAAACTTTGGAAGATGCTGAGAAAGGGACTCCAATGCCCGGATCCATTTTAGCCGAGTGAGGCTTAGAGGGGGCGCCGGCTGCCCCGGGGGAGCCTTCGACACCCTCGAATCCTGTCGTCATCCCTCCCGCTTTTCCTCCAGGTTAACCCCTTCCCAGTCCCGCCCCCCGGCGCGGATCGGGTTACTAAACGCATTCCCAGAGACTCAGGCGGGAGCGGGAGCAGAGCCCACGGCCTTTGTAACGGTGCGCAGAGCTGCCAGGAGCAGGGCAGACCATCTCCTCCGATCCTGTCACCCGCCGACGCGATGGGGTCCTATAAACACTGAAATTTATAAACTATCCTGGATCTTAACCACCTAATCATTAGTAATTCATTCAATCCTGATGAGCTCTGATCTCAGAAAACTAGAAACATCAGAAAACCCGAGGATTCCCCTACACAGGTTCCCCCAGTCCCCTTGCCAGGAGCCTATATGGGTCTTCCTAATCTATTAGAAGAATCTAGAAGTCTTTTCCAATTAATTCAGCGCCCCTAGAAACCCAGAACACGTCAACTTTTCTTTAAGATCTCACCACGACCTTCCAGCACCTTTTTAAAGAAAACACTCAGGAAATTTGGGGAGCTGAAGGCTAGTTCAAGGGCCCCACCCATCTCCATTATTCTAAGAAAACTCGAAGTCTTACCCGGTATCAACTGGGGTTCTCTCTCTCTCAATAAACCCTGCAGTTGTCTGGAGTCTTACCCATCCCACCCCTCTGGAGGGACCTCCGCTTCAATTTCTCAACGCATCTCGAATTCTAACGACTTCAAAGTAGGGAATCCCAAATGCAAGAGCTTTGGCCTTAGCATCCTCCTACCAAAAGCAGCTGCTTTGTAGTCTCCTAAATCTGAAGGTCTTGCTCCTCCGGGACTACAAGACTTACTGGGCACAGCACGAGGAAGAAGTGGGCTTACCCGGCCTGGTGGCTCGGGACCACCGCCTTCTCCATAGGGCTGGGGCTGGGACTGGGACTGGGGCCGCTAGCAGATGTGGCGGCTGGGAGGAGCAGCAGCAGGAGGAGGGGGCAGGGGCCGCCGAGGCCAGGCCAGCGCATCCTGTCGGGTGCAGAGTCCGGCTCCAGGAGGGCAGTGTGTCCGGTGGGTCCCGATCGGCCTGGCCCCGGTCCCGCCCCCTACCTCCGCCCCAGCCAGAGGCCGACTCACTTTCTCCACCGTGCAAGCCTGGGCTGTGAAACTTCCCGCCAATCAGAGCCCTGCACTGTCAATGCTCCCAGTGAGGCCAATCGGTAAGCGACATAGGAGGGGCTAGATGGACAGGTGCCGGGCGGGGTTGCCCGGGCTGGGAGTTCTCTGGGAGGTGGGAGGGTTTCAGGAGTCAAGTACTGACTGCCCCAGTCTCTCTTGAGCGGAGGTGCCAAGTGACACAAGTGGTTACCACCGAGATGCATGTGCAGGGGGCCCAGGTCCTCTCAGCTGGACTTCCGCTAGTAGGCCTCACCCTTCGTTCAGTGCTGATGTCTCTGTCAGAATGTAGCTGTCTGTCTAGTGGAAGTGATAGATTCCCCGGTACCCACTTCCCAGGCGAGAGACCAGACTTTGCTGATGAGTCAAACGTGGTGTCACTTTCCAGGGTGATTTCCAGGCCAGCCTGGGCTACATAACGAGACCCTCCTTCATCCTCAGCCACGCCAAATCTCGAAGTAACAAGAAGTTAGTATTGGAGTGTTAATCTTACCCCCGACCCAGGTGCCATCTCTATGGACCACATCAAGTCTTCCAGAAAGATGGTCCCATCCATTGTTTTAGCCACACCATCTGCAAAAACTTATCTTTCCTAAGTTCTACCCTTCTGTGAATCCAGGCTACGCCCTTGACCACACAGCTCCCAGAGGACTCCCCAGCTCTGCCCCTCCCACACCCTTCTCTGCCCTGGTCCCTAGAAGACACCAGAACCACTTCCCTGCCTGACTCTTAAAAGTCACCCCCCAACAACCCTGACGAACCTAGAATAATAAGCTTTTGTTATTGGAAGCCTCTAATCCCCTCTTTCTGGGCAAGAAGGAGCACAGGCTACAGGAGACACCAAGTCCACCGGCCCCCTTTTAGTGGGCTCCAGGCTTCAAGCCCTGCCCACAATCTCCAAACTCAGAGGGCCTAACCCCTTCCCTTCGACTACCAACTTGAGTTCCAGCCTGGCACAGTAGTGTAAGTCCCGCAAAGACAGAACTTGGGAGGGTAGAGCCAGGCGAGCTCCAGGCCAGCTTGGTCTAAGAGCAAATTGTAAGCCATGTAGGGTGCGGAGCGAGAATCTTTTTCAAACAAGCAGACAGACAAACAAACCCTCAGGTTCCCACCTTGTCTTGTCAGCTTCACAAACCCCTAGTGCTTCAGGCAGAGAGAAATGTGATAAGCTCCCACTTAGCATCCTAGACCCCACTCTTCCGTGATGCTCCACTTTGGGGTTTAGAACGTCATCTCTCACCAGTTCTATTGTCTGTTCCCCCTCGAGTTTGCTTGCATTGTTCTTAGACTTCTGTCCTCCCATGTTTGAGGATTGCATGTGCCCACCATACACCAGACAGCTTCGTTGACAAAAGCACTAATCCCGCCCTCAGACATTTTGGGATTCCAGCCATGAAAGGTAACCCGGCCTTAGGCCCTAACTGCTCCAACCCCCTCAGACTAAGAACAGGGAATGTTCCAGATTCATGACATCCCCCACTCTAGTTCTTTCCACTGGAGTGTATCCAGGGTACACATCTCATCCCTGCCTGCGATGAGCCGCACAGATTCACTCACACAGCCCCTTCTCACCATCACTGCCACCTACAGCAATCCATGACTCCACCCCATGCTGACACCTAGAAATCAGGGCCTACCCACTGTCCAGGGGCTTACAAGCCCCAGGAGCAGTACTGTTGGCAGTCAGGATTCATTCTTGGCTATTCATGGGCTGACCTAGAGCAATGATGGAGTGCCCAGTTTTGCCCATTAACTGGGCTTATGCTTCTGTCTTTGTGTGCCCCCCACTTCAAGTCCCTGCTCACGTGGCCCCATGGGACACCGTGTCCCTCACCTATCTACCCCCTCCCCACATCCTACCCTGTGGCTGGAGCATTTGCTGGGGGTGCTGCCGAAATTTCTCCCTTCTGCCCAGGATCCAGGGCATCGGCAATGCTCGTTGCTAGGCAACAGCCTCTGGCTCACCACTGCAACTTCCGGGGATGGCAGGAATGGATCTGGCTTCCCTTCCCCCTTGAATTTGGAGTCTCCAGTTTCCATTTCTCATTTTTATATCACATTTATGTTATTCCCCTGGATTCTAGTAGGATCTCAGCACATTATAACCTTCTGGAGCTCTGGATCATAGCATTCCAGAAGCTTCTCCACCTTGTTCTTTCTTCCATACACTATTTTCCTCCTTGTATTGAAAACCACTTCAATTTAACACTACACCCTGTTTCTTCAAGAATCACGACCATTCTAGAAATACATGAGTTCTCTGGCATGGAAAAAAATAACCTCAGTGTTCTAGATCTGGGATCATTACAAAGCACCCCCATATTTTAGATATTCTGACATTCTAGCTTCCACATGCTCTTTAGAATCCCTACCATTCACACATCCCCCAGTACATAGGGTTCTAACTCTCCTGGCATGTAAAAAAAATCCAGAGTTTGGGGTTCCTAGGCATTCCAGAACACCCAGGTTTTAGAGCCACCCACCCTTTTAGCCCTACCATTTGTGTTCTGGATGTTCTGGCAATCCAGAATTCTATGCCGCTTTTGATTTTTTTGGAGGAGTGTTTCATGTAATCCAGGCTGGCTTCAAACTCGCTATGTTGCTGAGGATGACCTTGAACTCCTGATCCTCCCACCGTGACGTGGATTTCTGGGGATGAGAACATTTCCTTCTCATCTCTTTGCATCTTGGAGGTCTGGGTTTATTGCTGAGCCCTCTAATTCACTCCTAGTAAAGAATCAGCCCCCCCTTTTTGTTTTTGAGACCAGATTTTTCACATTATGTCACCCTGGCTAGCCTGAAACTTATCATGTACACCAGGCTGCCCTTGTACTTGGAGAAATCCACCTGCCTTTGCATCCAGAGTGCTGAGCAGAAAGGCATATACCACCATGCAAGCCCAGTACTCTTGGAACTTGTCTTCCACTCTGCCCACATGGAGCTGACCCCTCCTCCTAGCTTATGAGGGCTCATGGCATGGGTTAGGACTGTGGAAATCCTTCATCATACTGACCACAGTGACTGGTTCAGGAATGGTTGCCTGACTCAGTTCAAGCCCATGAATCCTGAGATTTTTTATTTTTTATTTTTTTGAAACGAGCTCTATGTAGCTCTGGTTGTCCTGGACTTCACCTATGTAGACCAGATTGGCTTTGAATTTACAGAGATCCACCTGGCTGCACCTCTTACATGCTGGGATTAAAGTTGTGTACCACCGCACCACACTCAAATCACACTGACCTCTTAATTTGTGTATTATTTTCCTGTCTTTTGCTATGTTCTGGTAAGAACAACTTAAAGGATTTACTTAGGCTCCATCATGGTCATATCGCGTACACCATCAGGAAGCCCAGAGCAATGAACACCGCTACTCAGCTAACTCTCCTCTTCGTGCTGTCTGGGATGCCAGCCCATGGCATGGTGCCACCCACGCTCAGGATGGGTCTTCCCACTTCAATGAACCTAATCTAGACAACACTTCACACGTGCACAGAGGCTGGCCTAATTCCTCTAAAGCATGCTCAGACCTTTGTCACCTAGAGGATCATAGATCCTGTCAAGTTGGCAATAGTAACTGTCTTCACAACTTGAGATTCTCCTGTCTCAGCTTCTGGAGTGCTGGTGTTACAGGTGTATGTCAGCACGCTTAGCTCAGTCCTGTT
>NW_022196904.1:20760377-20782730 GCF_008632895.1 Mastomys coucha
AAGGGAACAGTAGGGGGTCTTCTGCTATCTTGATTGAAGAATCCCAGAAGGAGACTAAGGCAGGAGGTAGACAGCCATTCTAAGCCTTTGAACCCTTGAATCCTGCCTGAAGCCAGAGAGTAACCAAGAAGTTCTCTTCTCTGACTAAATCAGAAGGCAGATGTTTCTGATTTTCTTTTGTTTCTTGCTTGTTTGTTCTGTTTTTTTTGTTTGTTTTTTGTTTTGTTTTGTTTTGAGACAGTGGTCACTGATACACTCCACATAGGCCTAGCTGTGCTGGAACTCACTCTGTAGACCAGGCTGGCCTCTAAACCACAGAAACCCACCTGCCTCTGCCTCCCCAGTGCTGGGGATTAAAGGCATGCGCCATCACAGCTGGTACAATATTTTGGAATTTACAGCTTGGAGCCCCATTATTGGCCCTGCAGCTCTACCTCTTCCCTTAGACACCCCCCTGCTCCCCCTCAACAAAACAAAACAAAACAAAACAAAAAAACAAACCAAGACTATAATAAACATGGTTGGCAGTGATGGTTTTATTAGAGACGGTGGCTTTGGCTTTTAGAAAAGGAGAGAGGTGAGAACCTAGCGACAAATATCACCCTGGCCTTGGCTCCAACAGGAAGCCCCCTTCCCCAGTCCCAAGCCCCCTGGGACCAGTGCACATGAAGGCATGGTGGTGGCTAGATTCAAAAGGAAGTTTCGTTAAGAGTTTTCTTGAGAGGTGTCAGGGGATTCCCAAGACCGGTGGAGGGTCGAGGGGCTGGAGTTGGTGGCCGTCGGAGCTCAGGTGCACCCTTTGCCAGTTCCTGACACCGATCCACGAAGCTTCCTGCCCCGCGGCGCCGGGCCTCTGCCTGTGGTGGGCTGGGGCTCCCTCTGTGGCCATACAGGGAGGTGTTGCTGGAGGCCGAGTGGAGACTGAGAAGGAGGGAAACTCAGTGTCTCAGGTCACAGGGCAGTGTCCCCCAACATCACCATGCCGTTTCCATTGCACAAAGAGGGAAGTGGAATTACAGCTACCTGGTAAGAGAGGCCCTGGGTGAGGGGCTGGGGAAAGAGCCCCGAGAGGAGGCCAATGGGCTCAGTTCACATTGCTCCAGTTGGTCCATCAGCTCTTCTTCTGTCAGGCCGCCTGCTGTGGGTAGCAAGGAAGTGTAGTCAGGGGTAAGATGGGGGAGAGGGTCACAGGTCAAGAGCAACTGGAAGGAGGAGAGAAAAAAGAATGCAGAGATAGATGGAGTGGGGTCACAGGCTACTAGAGAAAAGGGGGAAAAGCAGTGGTAAGAAGAAAGAACTAGGGGCTGAAGAGATGGCTCAGAGGATGCGAGCTTTGATTGTTCTTCTAGAGGTCCTAAGTTAGATTCCCAGTAAGCACAACCATCTGTAATAGGATCTGACTCCCTTTTCTGGTATGTCTAAAGGCAGAGACAGTGTACCCACATATATACATAAATAAATAAATCTTTGAAAGATAAAAGGAAAGGGCTGGAGGACAAGAAAGGGACCAGTGGGGACCAGTGGGCAGGGGCCTGGGAAGGGAAATCAAGGGGAGGGTGGAGCCTGGGACAGGATTGAAGTGGCGCAGGGAATACCAGGGGTTTGGCCCAGGCCATCCATGGCAGTAGTCAGGTCCCACATGGCCAGGCTGCCGTTGGCCTGGCCAGTGAGCAGGTAACGTCGGGGTCTGGAGCCCAGCCGCCTGGAGCCCTCACACTCCAACACTGTGAAGGCAGTCGTGGGAGAGCCATCCACTGAGCGCACGGAACACACCCTGTGAGGTGCAAGGGGTCAGAAGTCACTCAGCCTGCTCACTCTTCTTACACCTTTCCCGAGAGTCGGTCTCCAGCACTGAGTATTCAGGTCCTGTCCACCCCTCCTTACCCGCCCCTCCTTATCCATCCCCATCCAGTTTATTTTGTTTGTTTTGAGACAGGATCTCACATAGCCTAGGCTGGCCCGCAACTCGACAGGTAGCTGAGGATAACCTTGAACTTCTGATCCTCCTGTTTCTACCTCTGGAGTATTAGGGTTACAGGAATGTAACACACCCTGTTTATTCAGTACTGGTGATCAAACCCAAGGCTTTATGCACACTAGGCACTCTCTGTACTGGCCCACCAGGCTGCGTTACTCTGTGTAGTTCCTCCCAGCCTTGGCACATGCCCTGTCCTCACCAGACACTCTCTCCCTTCCTTCTTCTGTTTATTCCTACTTAGCTTTGGGTATCTTTGCAGAGCCCACTCCCTAAGCAATACTCCCAGGTCTCCTTTCCCTGACACCTGCTCTGGACTCTGACAGCCTCCTGTGTGCCCAACCCTCTTCTCACTGCATGCAACCTGAGCCTTCCTCAATCCTCAGCCTATAACCCACCCCACCCCAACACTCAGCCACACCCCAACCCACCCTGACACTCAGCCTGTACCCCAACACTCAGCCTGCATGCCAACCCACCTTGATATTCAGCCTGCACCCCATCCCACCCTGACACTCAGCTTGTACCCCATCCCACCCTGACACTGTATCCGCCCCCACCCCACTCAGTTTCCTGGGCTATCTAGGGTCCAGGACAGTGATCTGAGGTTTTTCCAGTGTCCCTTGCACACATATAACCCAGAGGCCAATTCACCCTGTAGCCTCTGCTCCTTCAGGAACCATTGGGTGGACTCCTTTCAGGTCTCCTCTATGGTCCTGCCTCTTTGGTGAGACAGTACTCACCGTTGCCCAGTGGAGGAGAGACGCACAAATAGCTGGCTGGCATTTGGCACCACCTTCTGGATGAACACCTGCTGGTCATCCCGCTCACCATAGGGACCTGGGCAGGCAGGGACAGGGTAAGGACTAGCCAGGGTCCACAAGGCCTTCAGACCCCACAGCCCTAGCCTTTCTCCATAGCTGACCCAACTCCCAGACCTAGATCCTGCTCCTGGGATGCTGTGGTCGGGTGGAGGCAGAGAGAACTAGGGGCTCGCAAAGATCAACAGCACTCGGGCCTATCAGAAGATGGTAACAGTATTAGTGGGAATCAGTGGCCCGTCAGAATGGTGTTGGTTGGCTTCGAGTACAGAGGTGAACAGGAGGTCAGGGGGAAGCCAAGATGGTGGTGAACAAGGGTCAGAAATCGGTGCAGCTGGAGGGCAACAGAACAGCTAACTAGGCAAGCAGACGTCTACAGAGGCCAGTGGCATCCAACAGGGTCTAGGCAGGTCTGTGGGAGGAGTCAAGAGCCGGGAGTCAGCGGGTACCAATGTCATTGCCAGCACTGCAACCACCGAGCCCATCGGCTGATTCCAGCGCCAGGATCTTGAAGGATGCCAGCGGAGTGGAACCAGGCTGGGTGGAGATCATGCCTCGAAAGCGGGTCACAGACCATGTTCGAACATGGTTGTTGTCGGCACACACTAAAGAAAAGAGAGACAGCAGCAGGTCAGGCCTGGCTGAGGCACCAGTGCAGTTCTGACCTCCTCCTCGACCCTCACCTCCACCTCCCAATATGTGCCCTTTTAGAAGTGTCAAGAGAACTTCAGGGATTCTCTTGGCTGGAGTTCCATAAGCCCAGAGACCCTACTGGCTCAGCCCCTGAAGTGGTTGGAGTGTGACCTATGCTAACCTGTCCACAGACCCAGCCTTGGATCCTTTTACCTCAACTGTCTCTTCCTGATCCTGTCCCTTCCCTGTGGCCACATCCCACTCTTAGCCAAAACAAGGAGATCCACATCTGAGACTGGCCACGCCCATGCTCTGCAGTTAACTTCTCCCCCGTCTCCTCATTGGTTCCTTTGCACTGCCGGTTTCCTTGGACAGCAAAGCTTGTTCCTGAGGGTCTGTCTGCACCATTCCATCATTTCTACTCTAAGGTCCTTGGCCTCAGATAGGCTTGCTCTGAATTCAGCCCTCTTCGATGACTCTCACACACTTTAGAAAGAAATGTGAAACCAGAGATGTGGTGGTACACGCCTGTAACCCCAGTTTTTGGAAGGCTGAATCCAAAGGATCCTAAATTCAAGGCTAGCCTGGGCTATATAGCAAGGCCCTATCTCAGCAAAGCTCCCAGAAGCGGGGGCGACGGACGGCCCAGTTGGTAAAGTGTTTGCCAGGCGGGCAGAAGAGTCTGAGTGTGGAGGTGTGTGCTCGTCATCCCTGCCCTGGAGAGGGGGAGACGAACAGGTCCCTAGGGCTCCCTGGCCAAGCATCCTAACATAATGGGCAGTCCCCAGATCCAGTAAAACACTCTGCCTTAAAAAACAAGACTGAGGGGCTGGAGAGATGGCTCAGTGGTTAAGAACACTGACTGCTCTTCCAGAGGACCCAAGTTTAATTCCCAGCACTTACAGAGCAGTGCACAGCTGTCTGTAACTCTAGTTCCAGGGGATCTAATGCCCTTACACAGACACACATAAAATAAAAATAAACTAAAACAAGCAAAAAAAAAAAAACCCCAAAAAACAAAACAAGATGGAGGGTCTCTGGAGAGTGGTTTAGAGCACTCACTATTCTTAGTGCCAGCACATGTCAGAGGCTCACAAGCACCTTGACCCATCTCCAGGGAGATTGACAACCTCTCCTACCGTCTGCAGAGTAGACACACATACACATAGTTTTTGTTTTTTTTTTTTAAATTTGATTTGTTTTGTTTTGAGACAGGGTCTCTTTACATCGCCCCGGCTATCCTGGACCTCTCTATGTAGACTAGGTTGGCTTCCAGCTCACAGAGGTCTGCTCACCTTCTGCCTCCTGTGTGCTCGGATTAAGGATGGGAGCCATCACTCCTAGCAACCACTTCATAGTTACTCATGGCCTGGAATACTACTTGGTGATGGCTTATTTATCTATTCACTTATTTACCCACGAGGTAAAGACAAACCAAGAGCCGTTCGCAGCTATGCATGTGCATGGCCTGGAATACTACTTGGTGATGGTTTATTAACTAATTTATTTATTTATCATGAGATAAGATCAAACCAAGGGCCATTCACAGATATGGGGGTGCTCTACCACTGAGCCTTTTGGCCTGCTCTATGAGACAGTAGATGTACAGGGGCTCGTATGAAGGCCAGAAGCCAATGTCAGATCCTTGGGGACCAGAGGTTCACATATGGTTGTGAGTTACCATGTGGGTGCTGGGAGTTGAGCCTGGGTCCTGTGGGAGGGCAGTTAGTGCCATTCACTGCAGAGCCATCTCTCCAGTCCTCTCCAACTTGTTGTTTGAGACAGGGTCTCTCTCAGAACCTGTAGCTCACCTATCTGGCCACTCCATTATTCCTTTATAGATGTGCACTGCTGTGCCTGGCTTTTACATAGAGCAGTGGGGATATGAACGCAGGTCCCTACATTGGCCCAACAGGCTATTTATTGACTGAGATGTCAGTTTTGTTTTGTTTTGTTTTACGTTGAGGGAAGGTCTCCCTCTGTAGCCCAGGCTGGCCTTGACCTCGGGCGCCTACTGCGTTAGCATTCCTAGTGCCAGAGCAAAGGTGTGTACCACCATGCTTAGTTTTCTCTGTTTATTTACCCTGCTTTCTAGTGCTGAGGGATTGAAGTGGGGGGCACCTGGTACACGAGATTCACACTTTGCTAATTACCTCCCCCCACAGCATATCTATTTATTTATCTATCATCTGCAGCTTCAACTAGAGAATTAGTTACCCCAGACACAGAATTGACCTGTCTTGTTATCTATCACTACGTCCCACGTCTGGTAGATGCTCAATAACTGCTTAATGGATGAGTTTTCTTCTTACTCCCTACCTCCTAAATATATATTTACTTTTCCCAAGCCTGGTTCCCTTACTATAAGCTTTTTTATTTTTAGTTTTTTAGAGACAGGTTCTCATGTAACCCTTCAAACTCAATATGTAGCTGAGGATGACCTTAAAATTATGAACCTCCTGGATCCACCCCCAGAGAGCTACGATTACAGGTTTGGTGCTGGGATTCAGGCTCAGTGCTGGGATTCAGGCTCAGTGCTTCCTTAGAACTATGCTAAGCAATGCCTTACCAGTTTAGATACATTTCTGCACAAGGTCTTTTTTTGTTTGTTTGTTTGTTTGTTTTGGTTTTTTGAGACAGGGTTTCTCTGTGTGGCCCTGGCTGTCCTGGAACTCACTCTGTAGACCAGGCTGGCCTCCCAACTCAGAAATCCCCCTGTCTCTGCCTCCCAAGTGCTGGGATTAAAGGCGAGCACCACCACCGCCCAGCTTCTGCACAAGGTCTTACCCTGTAGCCCAGGCTGGTCTTGAACTGGAAGTGATTCTCCTGCCTCAGCCCACTGAGTGCTGGGATCTGAGGCATGGGTCACTGTGTCCAGTACAGTCTTCCTCCACTCTGTGGCTACCCTCACCGGTCTCCTGTTACCTCACATCACTGTCTCTCACACAGCTTCCCTCTCACCCCCCACACTCCATCTCCCTGGCTCCACACCCCCAAACCTGGTTCTTCTGCAGAGGAACCCACCAGAGATGAGGTGCTTCTCTGACAGCATGATCTTGGTGACGGGGCTGCGGTGCACACTGAAGGTCTGGAAGAGCTGGGGTCCTGAGCCCACTGTCTCAGGGTGCTGCACAATGACACGCACGACCCCGGAGCTGGTGCCATAGGCAATCTCAATCCAGTTCCCACTGTCACCTGGGGAGGGCCAACAGCAAAGAGAAGGTCTGTCATGGAAACAGAACCAGGGCAGAGAGGGCGAGAGGAGAAGGGAAGGAAGGAAAGACACACAGAGGATCTGACACTGGGAAGAAATATGGGGTGGGCTGCAGAGATGGCTCAGTGATTAAGAACATTTACTACTCTTTCAGAGGACCCAGGTTCAATTTCCAGCACCCACGTGGCAGCTTACAGCCATCTGTAATGGCAGTTCCAGGAAATAGAATCTCTTTTTTTAGACTCTTTGGTCACCAAGCATGTACATGTGGTACTTACATACATGCAGCAAAATACACACACACACACACACACACACAGGAATCTCTCTTTTTAAAAAATTCCAGAATACGCCTTTAATCCCAGCACTTGGGAGGCAGAAGCAGGTGGATTTCTGAGTTGAGGCCAGCCTGGTCTACAGAGTGAGTTCCAGGACAGCCAGAGCTACACAGAGAAACCCTGTCTTGAAAACACCAAAAAAAGAAAAAAAAAATTCCAGAGTGACACATAAAAAGAGATAAGTCGAGATCCCACATTGAGTGTCTTAGGGACTCCACTGACAAACTTTGTGTTTTGAAATTCTCAGAAACTTTTTTTTTTCTTTTTGCAGTCAGGGTCTCATTATTGTAGCTCTGGCTGGCCTGGAATTCACTATGTGAACCAGGCTAGTTTCAAACTTACAGAGATCCCCCTGCCTGTGTCTTCCAAGTGTTGGAGAGATTCCCAGAAACTAAACAGACCATCATAAAGAACATAGGTAGAACACAGCTTCAGCATTTTGAGCAGTGGCCATGGACAATGCACTTGTGTCCTATACAGGAACATGAATGGATGTTAAATCTAGGAGATAGAGAAGAACCAAGTGGACTAGCCTGTGATCCCAGCACCCATGAGCCTGAAGCAGAAGGATGAGGTGTTCTGGAGTTAGAGGCTAGCCTGGACTACAGGGAAAGATCCTGTCCTCCCCAGAAAGAAAAAGAAGAGGAAAAAAAAATCAAGGTTTCTTGAGCATGGAATTGTCTACTATCTGGCCCTGTATCCAGGTCTTTATGAATTAGCCAAATGTTGTATCCTGATGGTAAGACGCAAGAGGTAGGCTTGTCATGACAAGGCCCAAAGCAGCCCAGCCCCTAAAAGAGAACTAAATAAAGCAACACAAAAGCACACGCTGGAGGAATAAGAACTAATGTCCCATTCCTGAGGAAACCCTGGGAAACCCTGAGACACACTGGCCAGTGGGGTCTGGCTGGCCACAGTTAGGGAAAGAAACTTTGTCACAGCTTACTGGTCTTGGGGGTGAGGTAGACGCTGAGGGCGGTGACCCCATCCTCTGCTGGGTCTCGGTAGAGCTCACTGACAAGGAGGTCGTTGTCCTTCATCCGCAGGGGGAATTTCTGCACATCTAGATGGGCAGGCAGGGGTGGAGTGGATGCAACTGAAGCTCCTGCTCCAGTCCACCCCTCACAGTGCAGGACACTGCTTACCTACGTAATAGATGGAGCCATTGCTGCAGCCCAGGAGGAGGAAGGAGCCCGCTGCATCGAAACTCGTGATAGGCTGGACCTCCTGGACCTGGGGCAGGAAGGAGGCAGTGCCAGTTTAGCTTTATTTCCACTCAAGGTCTCACTCTGTAGCCCATGCCTGGCATCCCCGCCTTTCTCTCACAATGCCCATTTCTGTGTGCCCAGCATGACCAGGCTACCTGGGCCTGAGCCTACCCCTTTCAACCTTGCCAGTGGCTCCCGGTGTCTATGGCTTTCTCTGGAACTGACCTATGCACCTTCCTCTCTATCTTAGACCGTTTGGACCTTAGCCCCTTCTTCTTCTGTCCTTGTTGAGTTTTTAAAATTATTTTCTAAGATCATGGTGTGTGTCTATCTGCGCACAAGTGTGTACACAGGGGTGTGGGTGCCCTCAGAGGCCAGAGGTGTCAGAGCTACTGGAGTTGCAATCGTAGGTGGTTGTAAGCCTCCTGATGTGGATGCTGGGAACGGAACATGAGCCATCTGAAGGAACAGTGCCTGCTCTTAACTGCTGAACCATCTCTCCAGACCCACTTGTGTTGAATTCTGACATTTGGCCCCATGTATCACAGGTTGGTATGGAGCCTGCTAGATAAATAGCCCAAGCTGCTCTCAAAGAACTGATGATCCTTCCTCTATATTCCATGCACTGGGATTGTAGAGGGGTGTGTGTGTGTGTGTGTGTGTGTGTGTGTGTGTCTGTGTGTGTGAGATGTGTGTTTAATATCTTGTTTAGCACAGGGCCTTCTCTCTTAACTAAGCACTCTATTATTGACCTATCCACATCCCAGCCCCTCACTGGGGGATTCTAGGCAGGGGCTCTACCACTGAGCCACGCCCCCAGCCTCCTTCACTGGGGGATTCTAGACAGGGGCTCTACTACTGAGCCACACTCCCAGCCCCTCACTGGGGGATTCTAGACAGGGGCTCTATCATTAAGTTATAGTTTTTGCTCTCTTTCTCCCCCTTCCCCCCCTCATTTTGATGCGACTGTCACTAAACTGCCCAGGCTTACTCTGTAGTTCAGGTTCGCCTTGAATTGTATCCTCTTACCTCAGCCTCCTCAATAGCTTGGGTTATAGACCTGCACCAGCAGGCCCAGCCTGGCTCCATGGTTCTGACTTTGCTCCATCTGCTTTCCTTCCCTGTCTCCTACCTTCACTGCTTTTTCCTGGCTCACTCACAGTGTTTCTTTCTGTGCTTCTGTCCCTCTCGCAGTGTACTTCTGTAGGACAAACGCACTACAATCCCATGTCTTTCCTTCACATTTTAGATATGGCCTGGGCCGGGTGGGGTGAGGAGCACAGCCACAACCCTCTTGCATCCTGCCATCTCTCCATCTGCTTGAAGAATCCCACTGTTTCCCAAACCCACCCATCCTTCACGTTGGTTCTTCAGCCACTCCTACAGGAAGGCCTCCTGGATGTTCTACAGAGTTTTACCCGACACCTACTGTAGGGTTCTCTTGTTCTTTCTCTAGGTGGCAAAAAGAAGGAACCCTGGGCCTACACAGTTTAGACACTTGGGAAGAGGGAGCCAGGCTGGCCAGGACTCACCTGCCAATGCTTGGTCACAGCGTTCCAGACACCGATGCGCCCTGTGTGGCTTGTGGCAATGAGCTGGTTCCCAACAAAGAACAAGGCCTCCACTGGCACACCCAGGTGGAAGACACCTGTGGGCAGCAGGTGTGGAGCACTCAATAGGAGGCTGGAACCCCACTGCCGGGCTGGGGGTGGGGCAGCCAGAAGCCTAAGGGCCACAACAGGTTGTATGGGGGAAACAGGATCCACGGCAAAGAGGATTCCAGGAAGTACATAGAATATCTGATGGGTGTGGGACAGTTATGGCGGGCAGAATTCTAACAGGTTGAGCTTGCCAAAAGGGCCATACCCTTCCATTGGAATAAAGGGCCACAACAACTAAAGGCTCATTTTTTATTGTTATTGTTTTGAGTCAGTCTCATGTAGCCCAGGCTGGCCCCCACTTTCTATGTGCTAGATTACAGCTATGTGCCACAATACCCAGGTTATTTGGTACTTGAATTAAGTCCGGGATTTCACGCATGTTCCTCTCTCAACCAGACACATGAATAAATAGATAATAAAATAAAATATAATCAGTGTGTTAACTGAGTAGGGTAGCTGTAATCCAGTGTTCTGGCTGGTTTTGTGTGTCAACTTGACACAGGCCGGAGTTATCACAGAGAAAGGAGCCTCCCTTGAGGAAATGCCTCCATGAGATCCAGCTATAAGGCATTTTCCCAGTTAGTGATCAAGGGTGGGAGGGTTCATTGTGGTTGGTGCCATCCCTGGACTGGTAGTCCTGGGTTCTATAAGAAAGCAAGCTGAGGGGGCTGAAGAGATGGCTCAGTGGTTAAGAGCACTGACTGATCTTCCGAAGGTCCTGAGTTCAAATCCCAGCAACCACATGGTGGTGGCTCACAACCATCATGTAATAAGATCTGACCCCCTCTTCTGGTGTGTCTGAAGATGGCTACAGTGTACTTTCATATAACAATAAATAAATCTTTGGACTGGAGCGAATAGGGACAGGGCAAGTGGGGCCAGAGTGAGCAGAGGTCCTGACTTCAATTCCGAGCAACCACACGATGGCTCACAACCATTTGTACAGCTACAGAGTACTCATATACATAAATAAATAAATCTTAGAGAAAGAAAGAAAGAAAGAAAGAAAGAAAGAAAGAAAGAAAGAAAGAGAAAGAAAGCCGAGCAAGCCAGTAAGAAACATCTCTCCACAGCCTCTGCATCAGCTCCTGCTTCCTGACCTGTGTGAGCTCCAGTCCTGACAACCTTTGGTGATGGACAGCAATGTGGAAGTGTAAGCTGAGTAAACCCTTTCCTCCCCAGCTTGCTTCTTGGTCCTGATGTTTGTGTAGGAATAGAAACCCTGACTAAGACATCCAGTATTCAGGAGTTGAGGGCAGAAAGACCTAGAATTCAAAGCTAGCTTGGGCTACATGGTAAAACCTTGTCTAAGGCAAAATGAAACAATGAAACATGCAGAGTCCTGAAGGTCTGACACATAGTTTCACAAGGCAAAAAGACTGACTCCGCACAGAATTCCCATTCGCCCCATGGGCTTCTGAGTTTCAGGGGTTGGGTTATTTTAACAGGTTACAGGATTCTACAAAGTTCTAGTAAAGTCCACCAAACCTACCTATCTCAGAGCCACCACCTTGTGCCTGTAGCGCCCAAAGAAGGATCTCGTTGCCTGTAGCTGCCGCCACCATCTTGTCATGCTCACCCAGAGCACCGCCAAGCACCCGAGCCGTGAGAGCTAGGCGCTCGATGGGCCAGTCCAGGCGTGGGCTGGAGAATGCAAGCTGCCAGCCTGAGGCTTCCTTCAGCCTGTGGGATTGAGGGACATCAGCAACCCCCACCCCAGAGCCGCTCTATCCACAGAGGCAGAGCCGCCCCACTCCCCAATCCCCACCCTCAGCACCTATAACAGACGAGAAAGTGGGTATATGCCACAGCAATCCAGTTGTGGTGACCACACACCAGGCGCACCATCCCTGGCTCCTCCGGTTGGCCTTAGGGGGTAAGAGAGGAGAGCAGAGCAGGGTCACAGGGCCCACGGGCTCTGACCTCCTAAATGACAGAAGTGTAAGCTACATCTGGGAAACTTAGTGAGCCGCTGTCTCAAAACAGAAGCTAAAGAGAAGGCTGGAAGCCGGGCAGTGGTGGCGCACGCCTTTAATCCCAGCACTTGGGAGGCAGAGGCAGGCGGATTTCTGGGTTCAAGGCCAGCCTGGTCTACAGAGTGAGTTCCAGGACAGCCAGGGCCACACAGAGAAACCCTGTCTTTAAAAACCAAAAAAAAAAAAAACAATATATATATATATATATATATATATATATATATATATATATATATATATATATATATATGAAGAGAGAGAGAGAAGGCTGGAGTCAGGGGAGCTGGTTCAGCATACAAAAGCAGTTCTGGCACATGCCTGACAACCAAAGTTTATTCTCCAAAGCCCACATGGTATCTTTTGACAATTATGCTCTGTTCACACATGCATACATACAATAATGATAATTAAAAATAAATCATAGAATAAAATAAGAATATGAGGAGCAAACACTGAGTTCATACTCAGAATTCTAGCACTAGGGAGGCTGAGGCAGGAGGACTGGATTGCTTTGAGCTCCACGCTAGCCTGGACCAGAGTAAGATCCTGTCTCAAAAACAAAAAAAAAACCAAAAAACAAAGTACAAGAAGGCTAGGGATATACAGAGGCACAATGCATGCACTAAGCTCAGTCCCAAGCTTACCTGATGGGGATGGAGGTGCTCTCTCATCCAGCATTCGGCCCAGCAGCCCTGCATTACCCAAGTTGGGGGGCATTGTGTTGCTCCGTCGAACAGGGGCTGGGCGTCCCCCTATTTGCTGGGGCCCCACCAGGCTGTGCCGGTTTCGCCGCTTCACTGGGAACACTAAAGTGAAAGGAAGTGGCGGGCACCATAATTAAAATCATGGTGGGCAGTCTATGAACACTTAAACCATGAACGGCATGGATTCCCTGTGTGGGGCACAGTGTCCCGGGGAAGATGTTCCATGGTGCCAGGACACGGCATTCTCAATGACCCAGAAGCCCGTCACCGAGAAAGACCTGGTTTGGTGCTGCTATGGTATTGATGCCTTTTCAGTGTTTGCTAATGTGGCCCGGCCTGGCAGGCAGGTCTGTAACCCCAGCTATTTAGAAAGCTGGCAATAGAAGATTGCAAGTTCAAGGCTAGGCCCTGTCTCAGTAATAATAATAATAATAATAATAATAATAATAATAATAATAATAATTAAATCAGAGGGCTGGTGAGATGTCTCAGTGGGTGAAGGTGCTTGCCACCAAGACTGACAATCTTGACTTTGATCCTGGGACATGTGTGGTGGAAGGAGAGAATCAATTCCTGAAAGTTGTCCTCCCTGCCATATGTCCAATAAATAAATACATGTGCCAGGTGGTGGTAGCACACAAGTTTAATCCCAGCATTTGGGAGGCAGAGGCAGGTGGGTCTCTGAGTTCCAGGCCAGCCTGGTCTACAGAGCAAGTTCCAGGACAGCCAGAGCTATACAGAGAAACCCTGTCACAAAAAAAACAATAAATAAATAAGTAAATAAATAAATGTAATAACGCTTTTAAAAGTAAAGACGCCTAGGCTACGACCATGTTTCTTGCTGTTACCAGGGAAAAGCTGTGTGCTTGGTTCAGAAGTAGAACACCTGCCTACAATTCACCAGTCAGGCTGGGAAGCTGGGGTGAGGGGGGCAGTCTCATGTTACAGCACCCGCCCAGGATGTACAAAACCCTGGGCACAGACTCTAGTACTATAACAAATAAACAATAAGATAAAAATATAGTTATAGGGCGACAGAGATGGCACAGTGGGTAAAATACTTATGCAAGTATAAGAACTACATTTTGGACCACCCCCCACCCAAGGTAGAAAGGTGGGTGCTCAGACTTTGTTGACAAGCCAGCCTACCCAATCAGTGAATTCTAGGTTTGTTGGGACCATGCCTCAAAAAAATAATGTGGATGACTGAGTGTGGTGATGTACACCTTTAATCTTAGACAGAGGAAGGAGGATCTCTGAGTTCAAGGCCACCAGCCTGGTCTATATAGTGAGTTCCAGGACAACAAGGGCTATGAGGGAGACCCTGTATCATAGAACCCCCACCCCGCCAAAAAGTAGAGTCCAATAAAGTTAATATGATAAAGTTTAAATTTGTATATTTTTTCTGAAGAATGGGGTGAAACTTAGGAAAACTCGGACTACAACTCCCACCAAGCTCCAGGGTATGCTTCTGAGCTCTGAAGAGAACTGGCTGTAGCACAGCTTCAAGGGAAATGCTGTTTCCTATTTCCTGTCCAAGCATCTGATAAAGAACTACAACTCCCATTGCGCCTCAGGGCTTCAAATACCTAAGTGTTGAAGCTTTGTGGGAAATGTAGTTAACCCAATCTCCCTCTCCCTAGCTTACCTGGAGGAGGTAGATAACCATTGAAGAGGACATTTCCGCAGGAAGATCGATCCAACTCTTCTCTCACCTGCAGGCGACGAACTGCAAGGGAAGGACTCAAAACTTAATCTTGAGGGAAACTGAGGCAGACCCTTGTCCTCTTCCTCATCTGTCTTTCCACAAACCTATCCCCTCTCCCCACCCCCTCAAATCCAGTGCTCTTAGCTCTAACCCTTTTTTGACTGGGAGAGTCAACGAGGTAGAGAATGCTCAGGAAATAACTGAGGGTGCTGACTGGGGGTGGGGAGTGGGGTGGGGTGGGGCACGGGACTCTCACTTACCCAGTGGAGTGAGCCCGTAGAATTGGGCTTCATGGAGGAGACTGGAACCATGGATACCCCTGGGTAGTAGAAAAGATTTCAGTGTAAAAATCTAGGGCATAGGCGTGGACAGCGCATTGTGAGGAGAAAGGTTTTGAAACTGCACAGAGACTTTTGAAGCCTAGCTAGTTTCGACAAGCATAAGATTCTAGGGAGGTTGAGGGTGGTTGGTGTACACCTGCCAATCCAGGACAAGCCAGATAGAGACCGGCCTGATTTGGATTGAGTTCTAGACAGTCAGGGCTACAGAGCAAGGCCTTATCTCAAACAAATACATAAAATACTTTCTTAAAAATCTAGGTAACAAGGATGATGGAATGGTGCAAATATGTGGGTATATTTAAATGGAGATCAATAATTCTAATAGAATTGAACACATTTACTTTCCTAGGAGAGATTCTATACAGTGGCAGAGTTCACCCACTTACTCATACCAACCTGGGGTCTAACTCTTTGGTCCGCAGGAAATTGAGGATGGGGGCAAAGACGGTGGGGTCCCGGTCGATGAAGATCTAAATGGGGTGGTGGGGGTGGAGGTCATGAAAAAGACCTGGAATAAGTAGGAGCTCCTGTCCCTCCTCCCACCCGGCGTCCCGTTTTTGATCTAGTCCTACTCACAGCTCCTGTCTCATCTTTCAGGGTTGAGATGCGTCCGCTCAAAAGACTACAAGAAGGGGAAACCGAGGAGGTGTCACGGACCGAGTTGCAGAGGTGAGGAGGGTAGAAATGGGTCTCCCCACACCCTCTCCTTTCATCCCCTCCTACCCTCGCCCCAGACGGGCTCTCCTAATCACCTGGAGAAGAAGGAGTCTGGGATCCAGGTAAGCGTCTGGCGAGAGGTACTGAACCTGGGTGGTGAGGTAAGGAGAGGAAACAGAAGAGGATGTGAGGACGCTGCCTCCTCTAGTGCGATTCACGCATTCTCCTTTGGCATTTTTTTATTCAAGCGCCAAGTCTCCAGCTTGAGGCGGAGCAATTCTTGATGGACAGGGACTACCACCCCCACCCCCAGAAGAGGCGGGCATCCCGCCTCGGTCCCGTAGCATGGGACCTCGAGGATCTCCCACACTCACCGCTTGCCCCCTACGTTCAGATGAATCACTTCCCCGGGTGCTCCCCGACTCGGGACCCCCTCCGCTGCAGTCGTCGCGACAGCCATAACCCCCCCCGCAAGCCGGCCGGCCGGCTTGCACCCACTTCCGGGTGTGCATACACCCCGCCTCTGCCTCTTGCTCATTGGCCTAGAGACTCCAGGATCCACCGACGATTGGACAGAGAGCTCGCTCATCGTGATTACGGTCTCTCACTCTTTAAAGAGGGGCGGTCTTTCCTGGCTTCTACGGGTAGCACTTCGGGGTTCCCTTGGGGTGATTGAGTAACTTCCCTCCTTTTCTGGGTTCCCTTATTTTGGTATAACATATAACGAATGTAGGCGATTCGTTGAGGAGTACGTACGTAGATCTTGAAATGAGCCTATACCAATGCTTAGGTATATGTAGAGTCTAGGAGACTGCCTTCGCAGCTTCGTCCCCACGCCAGCCCACCCTCCAATTCTGTCTCAGATACACGAACAAACCAGCGTAGACTGTCAAAGCCAAAGGGTTTATTATAGGTACATACAGTGTGCGCCTGCCACACCGCCCCGCACCCCCCTGCCCTAGGAGCGTCTCCAAGCAGCCACTGGGGTTGCCTGTAACCCTGATCCCCCCACTCCCAGGGAGGTGCTCCAGCCAGAAGCATGCAGGGGGAGGGCTTCCCCACCCCCTCCCCTCGGGAAGTGGCATTTACAGCTGGAATCGGGGAGAAGAGAGGAAGACAGTTTTCAACTTTGACTCCCCTCCTATTAAAAAGCCTTCGCGGATGCGGGGCGGGGGAAGGAGAGGGAGGTCTACATTTTTGCAAAAATAAACTAAGTCAGGAATTAACCGCATGGCTCTGAGATGGTGGAGTACAAGGGGCTAAGGGCCCCTTTCCTCCCTCTTCCCAGACAGATCAAGGCAGCATTGGAAGTGAGGTAAAGGCAGGGAGGGAGTGTGTCCCCTCCCCACCCCCTAGCACCCTGGATGGTCCAGGGGACCTCACCAGCGCCCCCGTTGTCCATCCTTAGGGCGGAGAGGAGGCCAACAAATCACCACCTCCTAGATTCCTCGCCACTCCAGCTTCTTGGGGCAGGATCTGACGATTGGGCAGGGAGCTTGGCTCAACTGGCTCCCTGCCCGGCCCCACCAAGCTCAGTTATTGCATAAAAAGAATGGAGCCCCAGCACCTGGGGGTGGGGTTGGCGAGCGGGAAGGGACCGAGATATGGCTATAGGGACAGCAATCCCCTATCACCACCTCTTGGAGTGCAGAAGTCCCTTCTATTCCAGGCCCACCGTGGCGCATCCGCAATCATTCCGGCCCTTGCGGATGAGAAGGTGTCTTTGTGTCCACAGTGTAGAGAAGAGGGGCAAGGAGGCTTGTCAGACTCCAAGGGGTGGGGGAAGGGTACCTGGAATCACTTCCGGCGCCCGCTGGCCCTACGCTCCCCGCCCTCACGCTTGGGGTTGCCCTCATCTGTGGAGGATGTGGTAGGTAGCGTCTGGCCCCATCGGGCGATCTCGGCGTGTTCTGCCACGGAGTTAGCCACAGCCTCCAGCCAGCCGTTCATTTCCTCCTGGCGGAAGAAGCAGGACAAATCCAATTCGTATTGGGAAGAGAATCTCAACCACACCGCCCTCCCAAGCTTCACCTTCCTCTGTTATCAGTATAATGGTGACAGTAAGGATAAAAGAACAGTTCTAAGACTTCTCTAAGCACTTCTGTGGATGTATTCACTTAAACAGAACCAACAGGATTATCTATAAAGCGGAGATTATCCCCACAAGCAGAGTCAGACAATGCAAATGAAGTACTGAGCAAGAGCTTGCAGAGACCGGACACCAGGCCTCTTACTAATTGGTCTCCACATACCAACTTACTTCCTTTTTATAAAAAAAGAGATAACTTGAGATAAGTTATTTTGGATCGGCAAGAGGGCCAGATGAATAAAGGTATGTTGGAGCCTAATGAACAGTGAGTGCTCCATCACCAAGACCCTCACTGGGAAGGAGAGTGCTGACTCAGGAAGACTGCCCTCTGCCTCCACACCCAAGGCACAGCACATGCTTGGCAATACATATATTCATCAATACACACAAATAAAATGTACTGGGGCAGGGTGGTGGGGCACCCCTTTAATCCTAGCACTTAGGAGGAAGAGGTAGGAGGATTTCTGGGAGTTTGAGGCCAGCCTGATCAACAAAGAGAGTTTCAGGATAGCCAAGACATCAAAGAGAGACCCTGTCTCAAATAAATACATAAATAAATAAATAAGTATAAATAAAACGTAATTTAGGAAAAAGAAACAAGCAAACGTAATTTAGGAGATAGAGAGACGGATCCATCATTAAGAGCACTGGCTGCCCTTCCAGAGGACCTGGCAGCCATGTGGAGACTTACAAGCATGTGTGAGTCTAGCTTTTTAATATGGATGCTGGAATCCAAATCATGTCAGGCTTGAACAACAACCCTCTTCACCACTGAACCATTTCTCTAGCTCCAATAAGGGAATATTTGTCATACATCACATTCACTCCCCTTTAGCTCAAAACCCTGACTTGCCCCTACCTACACCCCAACACACTCAGGATAAAATCCTCCCCTGAATAGCCCCTAATGTTGAGAAGTGGAGCTGCAGGGACCTTTCCGGGACCATTTACCTCACTTCAGCTGTCCTCCTGCAATTGGCTGCCTTAAGCCATTGCAATTCTGTCCTCTGGATTATCTCTATGAAGATCACATACCTCTCTTTTTTTTTTTTTTTTTTAAGACAAGGTAGCCCAGGCTGGCCTCAAATTCATTCTATAGCTTAGGATTGATCCTCTTGCTTCTACCTCCCATGGGAGATTACAGGAGGTAACCATACTCAACCTTGATCATTCATTTTTGTTCTGTTTTGTTTTAATTATGCTTGTGTGAATATACGCCATGTGTGTATATATGCTCTCGGTGGGCAGAAGAGGGCGCTAGATCCCCAGGGGCTGGCGTTAAAGGGAGTAGTGAGCTGCTGGACGTGGGTGCTAGCAACCAAACTTGGGTCCTCTGGAAAAGCAGTACGCACTCTTACCTACTGAGCCATCTCTCTAGAACCTTGATCACTCCTTTTTAAGCTTACACCCATCATCTTTCTGGCCTTCTGAGTTGCCATGGCAAAGAAGATAGACCTAGTTATGGTGGCTTGCAAGCACCTGCCCCGGATCCCTACTCATAACTCCCCCACCACCACCCCAGTAAGCTCCTCGGGGCTCTCACTGCTTTCCTGACAACCCTGACAGGTCTGGCTCGTGTGGTTCCTTCTATAGCTCCATTACTTTGGTTCAAGAACCACCCAAGAAGCCAAGCCACTTAGAAGTCAACCTGTGGGGGTGAAGGGACCAGAACTTACCTCATCTTTAGCCTGGAGCAAGAACTCGCTGCCATCCTGGGTTCTGCAGGAGACAACAGGATTTCAGGTATCTTGAGGGACACAACCCCTCTCCCCACCAC
Source organism: Mastomys coucha (assembly GCF_008632895.1). Classification (NCBI taxonomy): domain Eukaryota; kingdom Metazoa; phylum Chordata; class Mammalia; order Rodentia; family Muridae; genus Mastomys; species Mastomys coucha. The sequence goes on from NW_022196904.1 coordinate 20,779,480, forward strand.
CCACCATCTTTCAAGGGAACCAAGAGTACACATGGAGAACATGAAGCGGCTCTGGGACCTCCCCCCACCCGTCCCACCCTTCTTCCCACGGGAGGGACTCACTGGAGTTTGAAGACGTGTTTCTTTTTCTTGTAGTCACTAGCCACCTCGCTGGTGGCTTTGTGCAGGTTGAGCAGGGGCTCCCCACCATGTGTGCCCCCCGAAGCTGGGCCTTTGGAGTCCTTGTAGAAGCCCAGCTCCCCCTTGCTGAGCACACAGTACAGGCTCACCCATGACCTGGGGTGATGAGATGGTGATTAAGGCAGAGCTACAGAATTCTGCTTGGGAACGCTATGTCATTACCATCAAAGAGTGGATGCTGGGTCATGCTACTCTGGACCTTCCTACCTCTGGTCCTTTGTCCTAGCTACTTAGCCACATGCCAGGTTGTTCTTCTATAAGGCAGTTCCTATTCTGGGAGGTGTGACCAAGGCTCCCAGAACGAAGAGTTTACCCAGGCTAGACCATCCTTACCCTTTCTTATCTCATCCCACATTGACTTTCCAAAAGCAAGATGCAAGCTTTGACACAAAGGATAGAGCTTAGCAGGGGGTAGAGCCCTTGTCTAGAATCCACTAGTGAGGAGTTGGAGGTATGATTCAACAGTAAAGCATAAGACCATGGGCTTGATTCCCCAGTCCTGACTCTGATACAAGCCCTTACTTCATTCATTGGTCTCATTTTCCCACACATTATCTTCAAACACCCCTGCTTCACTCATTAGTTCTCATTTCCCCACCATTCACCAAGTTCCTTCAGGGAAGGTTTACTGCTCTACAGTATGCAATAAGAAGATCTTGTCTCCCAGCCAAAGCCCCAATCTTGGAAGACATTTCAGATGGGAAAATAACATACAACAGGTGTCCCTGTCCATTGCCATCTTGGTCTGGGGGCAAGAAGAAACACTATGATCCCCACCAACCAAGTCCCAACCTGCCCTGTTCATGTCTTGGGTCTTGGCTCTGCTTGCCCCCACATTCCACATCTCAGTTGGACAAAAATGTATTGGATGTGGACAAGATGGATTCCAAAAGTAAACACACACACACACACACACACACACACACACACACACACACACACGGTGGTTAGGCCTGTGGAGAAGGCTCAGCCCTTGCAGCCAAGCCTGACAACCTGAGTTTGATCCCAGGTTGACCCACATAGCGAAAGGAGAGAACTGATTCACACCAGTTGTCCTCTGACCTTCCCACACAGCTTCACCCCGACACAAATATAACTTAGATAATTTAAGAAAAAGCTTCTCCTCCGGACAACTGAGATAACCTCCAACAATGCACTAGGTCCTCAGTTTGGACTCTTTTGCTTTTTCAGAGCCCCCCAGTGAAAATGTAGTGGCTAGGGGTTGCCAGGTGGGGATCCATCCCGATCACTGATTGGATGTCATTTTGAAGCTCCACCCCATTCACACCCCATTGGAACCATCTAGAGTAGACTCTACCTCCAGTTTGCTGCTTTGCCACCTGGGGTGGTAGCTGAGATTGAATCCCAATTTATTAACATTAGAGCACCCATCTCAGCTCCAGACACTTCGGTATTGGACACTCAAAGCTTTGGCCACGCCTCCCCATTTCACGGATTGGATGCTTTGAACTTGAGTCCCGCCCCCTCCTCCAGCCCAGCTACTCATTCATAAAATACCCACAGCGGGCGCCCAAGCCATCCAAAGCCCCGCCCACGCGCTCACCGGTTGGACGACTTGCGGTTAGCGTCGAGCTCGCGCTTGCGCAGCAGGAAGCCCTCGTGCTGCACTGTGTGAGTGGGCGGAGGCGGCGGCGCGGGGGTGGAGCCTCCCTGGGCAGGGGCGGAGCGCGAGCGCCGGCTTCCCCCGCCCTCACCACCCTCTCGAGGCCGTGGCCGCCGGCGCGGCTTGGGCCGGTCCCGTGCCCGGGGCCGATCTGGCCGAGGTGTCCGCTCGGGCGGCTCAAGCCCGTTGGGCAGGCGACCTGGGGGAAGCTCGCGAGGCTGAGGCAGCGACGGCTGTGTGAATGAAGGGAGGGGGGAGAGGGGTACTGTGCATGATGACTAGGGGAGCATACTGTCTTAGGGAGCCCGAGGGCCTAGGGTCCCATCCGTCTTTAGGGCCATCTCTCTTAGAGAGAAACATGGGAGGACCCTCAGGGGTGAGAGGACCCTATAGGTTTTGATAATGGATCATTCGAATTTAGGCTTTGGAATTCTGGAAATTGGGAGGTTAGGAACAGGATCTACGGAGGTAGAAGGTGCATAAAATTTCTGTATGAAGAATCTTGTGTGACTAATAAGAAAATGGGCACCCACAAGCCAGAAAAAATATGGAGTCTAAAGTAGATGCGGGGATTAGTGTCCATTATGTGTGTGTGTGCAAAGAGAAAATCCTCCTGGGTCTGAGGAGCCATCTTTCTAAGGGAGAGGGCCTTTCTAGGGGCCTCTGTTGATCGCAAGGTCCAGGAAGAAGGATTGGGCCTGGGTAATGGTTGCCTCTGAGATCTTGGCCACTAAGAGGGCTTCTATACCCACCCATCCCAGTTGTTCAACTTACCACCCCAGCAGGGAGCCCTGGGCCTGCCTCTTTCTCCTGAAGCTGCTCCACAATATCAGCCAGAGTGGCCTTCCTGGAGAAGAGACAAAAGACCCGAGTGAGATTCTGGGCCTTTTGCTCTGCCTTGGCTGGACAGAGAGCCTCCAAACCAGGCCCCTGCCTGCAACTCAGCAATCTCACACATGTGTGTGCCTTGCACACCATGGGGGGTTCCTAGCACAGCTACTCAATGTACAACCAAATCCCTCTTCTTTGAGGTTTTTTGTTTGTTTGTTTGTTTGACCTTTTAAAATATTTTTACTTTTAATTTTATAGGGGCTATCTATGTGTATGAATGTTTTGCCTGCATGTATATGTGTACCACATGGGTGCCTAGTGCCCTCAGAGGCCCAAGAAAGGCATTGGAGTCCCCTGAAGCTGGACTTCTAAAGGCTGTGAGTCACCCAGGGTGGGTGCTGGGAAACAAACTTAGGTCCTCTGGAGAGCAGCAGTAAATGCTCTTAACCACTAAGCCATCTCTTCAGCTATATATGTATATATAGCTTTTCAAGACAGGGTTTCTCTGTGTAGCCCTGGCCATCCTGGAATTCACTCTGTTGACCAGGCTGGCCTCAAACTCAGAGTTCTGGGATTAAAAGTGTGAGCCACCACCATCAGTGCCCGTCTGATATAT